>NC_056726.1:886406827-886729818 GCF_019279795.1 Protopterus annectens | reverse complement strand
GGTCTTCTTCAGCATCTGGCAGCAGAGCATGTAAAGTAGTTAAAAAGGTTACTGAACTGCTTGAGAGAGTCAGCAGTTATCCACTTTTCAAAAAAATAGGTATCAACATGTATTAGCTGTTTGCTGCAAAGTCGCGCTACTATATTTAGAAAGTATAATTTAAAGAAATAAAGAAAGTAGAACAGACAGTGAATTATACAGATTGACAAAAATGATGGGACAAAACTTTGTTGTCCTGCTCACTTTAGCCTGTTGTACAAGATAGTCAAAATCCCAGGCTGGACATCTCAATTCATGGTGGAAATTTTAACCTAATGGTTGACAGATGTAACTCCCTCAATGAATTTAAACTGGCTAACACTATTAATGGTATTCATGGGAAACAGGCCTGCTTATGTTTGGAACAGTAATGATGATATCAGACTCAGGCTTCAGAGCCGTGTGAATTGTTTCCTTGCTGACTAAAAGCTTAAACGTGTAATTTAAATTATGGAAGCTAATGGTTAGCTGATTTTAAACAGTCTTAAATAGTAAATTACTTGTTTAAGTAGATTTGGAGCACATTATGACAAAAGTTTTCTCTGATTGTGCTTCATTGTAGTCTAAAGCAAACTCTTGACCCAGCAGCTTTCCTTGAGGGGGAACATTGAGCTGTGTAATAACTGAGGTTCTCCACATCAGAGTCCATTACTCCCCACCCTTTGCTTTCTGTATGTGCTCCTCCGTATGAAGAAGCATCATTCATAATGTACTGGCATTAGATAATGTGTAAAGTTAATTTGTCGAGTCATGACATTTTAAGTTCTTCTCATCACTTTGAAACTGTTACCCCTTTTGAGTGTATTTCTGGCCATTAAGTAGTTCATTTGCTGCTTTTGTCGTTTTATCAAGTTTCTGCAACTGCAAAAACTTTTTTTAATTAAATTTGTTACTTTTTGTAAAAGCGGGAAGGTTATCTAGCGTGTTAAATATTGATATTTAAGTATGCTCTGTTCTGTTACTGGGGATGTATGTAAAACCTTATTGGACATGCACAGATGTGAAGTCATCAGAACTGTAAAGGTGACACCAAGCTACTGGTTAATTGTAACCATTTGGTGAAATGGTGAAATGCGGCAGTCAGGTAAATGCAGCTACTATGTGCAGTTGGTCAACTTAGGCCATAAACATCATTAGATGGAACAAATACAAGGACAATTCTGCAAGAGAAGATTTAAAACTGGGTTCATCGAGGTTACCACAAAGTGTACACTTTTTAGTGTAACTTTTCCTCGTGAATAGACAACACATGCATTGTCATAGGGCTTTTTTTTTAATTCAGCACATGATATGATCATTGACTGCTTTCCTTCTTTGGACCTGAGCAATGGCATAACTCTCAGCTGTCCACATTTTTTGTAGATTGCTCCGATTTTTTTCCTCACATTTTTGGTCTGTTCCCCATAAAAGTTGTGGTTCTCTGGCAAATCAGTGAGGACTGAATTCACAAAATAATGGCAGACTTTGAAGTTTCAGACTTTGTATCATTCAGAAAATGCATGGTAACACTAAACCTTTTTATTCTAGAAACTTTGGAAGGTTTTACAAGCAATATTCAAAATATGTTCCTATTTTCTAGTCCTTTGGTTCCTGACACTGCATTTCGCAGTGGCATCTTTTTGACAGGTGCTTCCTTTATAATTTTACCAGTGCTAGGCATGAACCTTTCAACCACTGCATTATGGTCACAGGGGTATTATTTTATCTGTGATATATATCCCCAGATCTGAAAAAAAAAAGGTCAGATGATATACTGTTGAATGAAATTTGGAATATTAATTAAGGACAAATTGATATTTTTTCATTTAAAGGGTGAGAAAAATCAATACTGACTTCGTATCACACAGGTTTTGGCAGATCTGACATCTGTACAGGAATAGTTACATTTTCATGTGAATGGCACAGCGAAGTTATATAACATAGTGTCAATTTCTGATCTAGTCTTTAAAAAAAAAAATACTGGGGCAATTCATAAAGGCTACCACAAAGTGTACACTATGTGTACATTTTCTGAATTTAAGAACAGCCCTGCCACAGTGAATGCATTGCCTATTCACTCAGAAAGGTTACACTGAATGTACACACGGTGTACATGTTGTAGTAGCCTTTATGAATCCAGCCCTAAATCTTCTAGAATTGCCCTTGCCTTTGTCCCATCTAATTTATGTTCTACTTTTCTGTATCTTTCCCACTTTTTTTTTTTTTTGGATAATTGTGGATGCCATTAAAGATAACTTGCAGTACTGTTCTGTCCCTCCTTATACTGAACCTTGAGTTTGTGTGGTGATACTGGAAGATGCCATTTCTTTATATGTTCTGGAGGTTTACAGTTGAGACTATTAAAGTGGTGTGGAAGCCTAACTCTGTAGCACAGAGGGTTAAAGTCCTGGCTGCAACCCATGTGATCCAAGTTCAAGTAGTGGCTTGGATGATAGAATCGCCAGGTGGGGGATAAGGAGTATCCTTTGGCACACCAATCCAGGTGGGAGGGAGTAGTCATTTCCCAGTGGTCAGTTGCTTTTTATGAGGATATGGGCTTGGTGCTCATAAGTCAGTGATAGTAGTTCTCATGATGTGTATGTGGCAGCAAACATGCATCCAGAGGGGCATAGGAGGTCACTACCAGTGATGAGTTCTCAAATCAGTCACCAGGGGGAAATGTTAGGGCTATACAAGAAAACACCCTTATACCCAGTGGTATATGTGATATTGACTGATGGGGTGGGGATTAGTACCATGTAGTTCCCTACCTTAGGACCGTCACAGTCTGTCCTGAAACGTGGACAACCCTAGTCTGGGAGCAGGAGAAACCGGACTTTCAGGCACCTGGGACAAAGTCACCCCTCTTTGAAAGTAGATGGATGGGAAGGAATCGCTGGAGGCACACCAAAGCACAATATCCTGTGGAAATATGATCCAGCACAGAAACTATTAAAGAAACTGGTGTGTGCAAATATCAACATTAAAAAAATATTTTAATTACATGCCTTTCGCAGCTGGCCATGAAGGAAGGGAATTCCTAATGTTTCTGTACATCATTAATCCTTAGTAATTTGGAGAGTGACTAAGGGGTGCAAAAGACTTACAGGCAGTCTTACACAGAAAGAAATATACATACCTGAGGCATCTTTTGTATATCGTCTTGCTGGCAGCTTCATCTCTGCAACATCCAGCAGTGCACTGTGAAACCATGTGGAGGTGCCTTTGCCTCTGAGAGTGGCCAGAAACTCCACCATATCTGTGAGAGATAGTTCACTTGTTGCCCCCCCCCCCCAAATGACCTGTTGGTCTACCTTCATGAGCCTGGTATTCAGTTCTGAATTCAGTGTCAGGTGCCATGCCAGTGACTCTGTGGTGCATCATATTATAACTATGGTTGTAGCTACCAGCTGCATCAGTGTCTGCTACCATATCTTCCTAGGCATGGTCCTGATAGGCCTGGTCAGCAGCATACAGGCCAAAGAACCATTGTCCATGGAGATGGACTGCTTGAAGATGCACCTCATTCTTATAAAAGTAATACTAACCTTGTACAAGGAGGAGCTTTACTTTCCTTAACAATTTCCGTCAGGAATAGCTGCTACAGTTTCAGAAGTAGCTGCTCTGTAGGCTATTCTGTAGAGTGATGAAGCTCTGTATTTGTCTTCATGTTTATATCGTGCAGATTCACCTGGATGGGTGCAATGATTTATTTATTTTATTTGTTTGCAGTTTGTCCGCCAGGATAGTCCATTGGGCCACAAGGAGCCCGTTTTCAATGGAACCCTGGGGAGAAAAACTTCAGGAAAAATACAAAGGCAGGTTAATGCATGCAAAAGAAATCAAAAGTACATAAAGCATACAGAATGTATGCATGCAATTATACAAATTATACACATAAAGTAAAAACAGATATTAAAAGGAACAAGTTGATGCAATGCAAAGCAGAAATATTTTCAAAACAAGCAAGTTCATAAGAGTTGTCTTAGTTACAGAAGTCGTATCATCATTGATAATTTCTACAGTATCCAGAAGTTAAGCAAATTCCTGCAGATGTTGGGAGGGTGGCCTAATGGTCAAAGTGTTTGCCTTACAAACACAAAGTACAGAGTTTGAGTCTCACAAGGGGTAATTGGCTAGGCTTAAAATGCCTTGCAAGGGCAGTTAGCCTAGTACTAATATATGAACCTGTGAACCTATAATGGAGGTATAGAACTATAGGGGCTGTTTACAGATGCTTTGGCTTCTATAAGGTTACTGGATTGTAAGAAGACTATGTAGCATGAGTGCAAGAGCATATCCATTGTGAAGCTAGGTGTGAGTGAAGTAAGGTCTTGAATGAAGAGGGGGTGCTTGTGGTACAAATGAGGGGTGGGAGTGAATTCCAATGGTGTGCAAGAGAGAAAGACATTAAATGTTTGCCTGCTGGACGGGCAAGTTTATATAGTTCAACTAGATTTTGGGAATTAGATCTGAGAAGTCTGTCAGGTCGATGCATTTTAAAGGTGGAGGCAAGGGAGGGACAGAGTGAGGGACTAAAAATAAGTCTGTGTACTTGGACAAGTTGAGTATAGATGGGGAAATTGGGCACCTCAAGCCAATTCAGTTGATGTAGGGCAGTGCACTGGTGGGATGTGGATCTATGGCCAGTTGCAAATTTTGATATTTTATTGTAGTAAGAGGAGAGTTTTGTTTTGAGGGAGGATTGTAAGAGGCACCATATAGGAGGGATGGGATAAGATATGGGATGTTCATCGTGTTACCCTGCTGCAGTCATCACACTAGGGTTATCCTGTCGTCAGGCGGTCCCGCAGTCGGCCTGAATTCCAAAGTCCTGGTCCGGTGCCGGTTGCTGTCGCCTCTTCCCTGACGTCAGTGCACCAGGGGTATATAGGAGGCATCCGACGCCATTTTCTTCAGTCTTTCTTGCCGCGCGGTGCCCGAAGCAGAAGCAGTTCGTAAGTGCCAGTCGGCCGACTCCTGAGATTTTCGAAGTCGAATTTCAGATCCGAAGTCTTCAATAAAGCTAAGTACCCCATTGGGGAAACTTTTCTTGCCTCAGACCGATGTCAGAAAAAGTTAACAATTGTATTTCTTGTGGGAAGCAAATACCTCATAAGGATTTTCATTCTTATTGTATACCTTGCCTAGGCCCAGACCACGATGTCACTGGTTGTCGGTTTTGTGCTAGGTTCAATAAGCCAACAATAAAGCGATGCTTTGATTTTGCACGACACTACTTCGGTAGAAAATTTAAATACACTATGCCGTCGGAGCAACCGACTACCGGCGTGCACAAAAAAACGCAAAGATAAGGACAGGCAGCCTAGATCCAAGCCAGACTCTGAGGACTCGGCTGGGCCGGTCGCCGGTTTTCAGTGAGGCGCCTACGCAGCCCCTGGCTACCGCAGATTTGGAACCCCAGACCACTTCGGATTCTCTGGCGGAGAGTTCTAGGCCGATGCAGCCATTTTCTTTAGGCCCTACCAACGACATTGCAGAAGGAGAAGCCGGTGCTGCAGAAACACCTTCGACTACTCTCACCATAAAACCATACCCTAAGCTTAAGACTCCTCTAAAACGAAAAAAGACTGCACTTCAGTCTCCAGTTCAAGGCCCCATGCCTATGAAACAGATGCTTAAAATGGCTGAAGATTTGATTTCTTTAATCAGGGTTTCCCAACCCCCACCCGACAAAAGGCCTAGACAAGAGGAGGATTATGCCTCCTCTGATCAAGTGTCTATTTCCTCAGGCTCCTCTGAGGAACAAGATTACTCCTTTCCCCCTTATGAAGATTCTGATGCTGAGGATTCCATTCCCTCAGCTTCTCCCCCTGAAGACTATTCCTTTGGGGAAACCTTACATACCATGAGGGAACATTTCCACTGGGAAGGTCAGGACTACTCCGACTCAAAGAAAAGGCTCAGAGAGTTTCTTTTAGTCCCCCAGCACAGACCACTTGCTATCCCCCCAGTTTTAGACAATTGTGGATGATGTTTACTTAGAATCTAGTCTAAATCCAGATTCTCTGCCTCCTGCTCCAGCCAAACCAGATAGATACTATAGAGTGCCTGACTCACACAAATTCCTTTACAAAAGCCCTGTTGCTGACCCAGAGACTATCTCCCAGGGTCCCAAAGGGGCTACGGCTTCCATGGCTAAAAATCCAGTACCCTCTGAAAAGGACTCCAGAGCACTAGATAGGTGGGGGAAGAAGGTTTACACCTCAGCCACTCTAGCTATGAGAGCACTAAATTGTCAATTTCACATGCTTAAATACCAGCAATTCCTATTGTCTCAAATAAAACAAAAGATGAGCACACACCCTCAACAGCCTGAATTGAAGGAAATGCAGGATCTGTTGCATGCAGCTGAACAGGTGGGCAAACATACTTTACAATGCGGATTTGATTCCTTGGAAGCTTCCTGTAGAGCAGCTGTTACTGGATCTGTTATACGTAGGCATGCTTGGTTAAAGGAACAAACTCTGCCTGATCATGTTAAAGCAAAGTTACTAGATGCTCCGTCCTATTTGGGGTTAAAGCAGAAGTAGTCTTAAAGAAAATGGAGGATAAGGCAAAATCTATGCAGACGGTCAAAGATTTCTTACAGGTTCAGCCCCCACACTTCAGCAGAAATTGGCCAACAAAAAATTGGTCCTTTCCAGCTACTGACAGACCACAGAGGGGTAAATACAGATGCCCAAGGGGCAGAGGACAAGCACAAACCCATTACAAACCTCGACAATGGGGCACTGCAACACAGAAGGAAGGAGAAGACATGTCCCAAACTACTAGAAGGCAAACACAATGACTTAAACCTCAAATTGCCAAGCAAAACTCTCTTGGCAGCTCCCTTGGGAGGAAAATTAGCACTTTTTACAGACAACTGGCGCATCGTCACAAAGGACAAATGGGTCCTAGACATTATTTCACAAGGATACAGATTCCATTTCCACACCTTGCCAACGATAAGAGGAATGCCAAACCTGCCACAAAATCAATGGGCAGAGGCACAAAAACAAATTACAGCTCTCATGGACATGAGAGCCATTCAGCTGCTACCTACACAGGAGCAAGGCCAAGGATTTTACTCAAGGCTCTTTCTAGTCCCCAGAAAGGACAATGCTTGGAGACCCATTCTAGACCTTTCAATTCTAAATACCTTCTTACAAGTACCCAAATTCAAGATGCTAACACTACAGCAGCTTCTTCCCATGTTGGGCAAGAAAGCATGGCTAGTAACGTTGGACCTCGAGGAGGCATACCTGCATGTCCCTATCAGACAAAATTGCAGGAGATACCTCAGTTTCATTGCAGATTCAACCCATTACCAATTCTCTACACTGCCCTTTGGCTTATCCACTGCGCCCAGGGTCTTCACAAAATGCCTGGCACCAGTAATTGCATACTGCAGACAAAGAGGAATTCAAATATACCCATACCTGGATGACTGCCTCATCCAAGCAGAAAGCAAGGACATTCTCTTACAACATCTGGCTTTTGTAAAACACCTTCTAAGTTGCCTGGGGTACACAGTAAAAGAAAAGAAATCAAAACTAGTACCCTCACAAAATATGACATTCCTGGGTGCCAGCTTGAATACAACGGCCCAGATGGCTTATCTGATGCCAGACAAACAACTACAACTGACTCAATACTTCAAAACAATGGCAACAAAGACCCAACTCCCTGCAAGAAAAATTCTGCAGGCCTTGGGCTTCATGGCATCTTGCATTCTACTAATACCATTTGCAAAACTGCATATGAGGAAATTACAGTGGTACCTAAAAAGTGTATGGACTCAACACAGCCACAGCTTGGACACAATGATATCTCTCATTCCCTGCCTTCAACAAGAGTTTCTATGGTGGTCACAGGCATGTCACCTCAACAAGGGTCAGCCTTTCACCTTGCACCCAGCCAGGCAAACTATGACAACAGATGCATCAGACTATGCCTGGGGGGCACACATGGCAGGACGGTGCGTTCAAGGCATATGGACTGCAGATCAAAGGAAATCTGTACATCATTCAAAAAGAAATGCTAGCTGTACAGAATGCCCTGACAGCCTTCAAGGACTTCTTACATCCAGGACAGCTTACAATAAGGACGGACAACACCACAGTAATGTGGTACATAAACAAACAAGGGGGTACACACTCGGGCACCCAGACATAGACCTGTTTGCCAGCCCCCAAAACTATCAGCTAACAAAATTTTGTACAAGGACATTTCGCCATCAAGCTTGGAAAGTGGATGCACTCTTATTCAGTTGGAAAAACCTGACAGTATATGCCTCCCCTCCATTGCCTCTTCTCACAAAGGTGCTGCTGAAAGTCAGGATGGAGAGACCCAGAATGATACTCATAGCACCAGACTGGCCATGCCAGCACTGGTACCCACTATTAAGGAATATGACCCAGGGCCCACCATGGATTTTACCACAAATTACTCTTTTGCTCACACAGCAAGACAGTCAGATTCTACACAGCCAGCTCAAAACCTTAAATTTGGCTGCATGGCAAATCACCTAAGCAACCAGCCAGCTCCTCTTCCTCAAGCTGTTATGGATGTTATTCTGGAAGCCAGGAGGCCCAGCACCAAGAAGGCCTACTCGGACAAATGGAAAAGGTTTTGCGCCTGGAACCAAGCTAAAGGCCAAAATACCCTTCAGCCACACATACCTCAGATTCTACAGTATTTAACTGAGATGTTACACAAAGGACTTTTTTTTTCCATCTATTAAACTCCACGCCTCAGCTATTTCAGCCCACTACAACACGGATCCTCCCTTATTTTCACATCCACTTCTAAGGCAGTTTCTCAGAGGGGCCAAAAACATTAGGCCCCCCAGGAGAGCACCTACACCAACCTGGGACCTCAATTTTGTTCTGGAAAAACTTACGCTGCCTCCTTTTGAACCAGCTTTCTCAGCTGACTTAAAGTTTATATCATGGAAGACTGCCCTGCTGCTAGCAATAACTTCAGCCAGAAGAGATTCAGAGCTTCAGGCACTAGTGGCAGTAGAGCCTTTCCTCATTTTTCATCAAGACAGAGTTTCTCTATGAACTAACCCTTCCTTTATGCCTAAGGTGGTATCCAGTGTGGCTCTAAATCAATCCATCCATTTACCCAACTTCTTTCCAAATCCACAGAACAAAGGAGAAAGTCTTCTGCACTCCTTGGACATTCACAGGCAACTACGTTACTACTTGAATAAAACTAAGGTTTTCAGAAAATCTGACCAGCTCTTTGTATCCTATGCTGCAGCTTCACAAGGAAAGGCTATCTCAAAACAGACCATTTCCAGATGGATAGGACATTGCATTAGTTTTTGCTACACCCACCATGGAAAACCAGTTCCTGCTAGCATAAGGCCCCACTCTACCAGGGCAGCAGCTACATCTACAGCCTTCCTCAGGGGGGTGCCAACCAAGGATATTTTGGAAGCTGCAACTTGGAGTTCAGTACACACCTTCGCCAAACACTATCACTTACCACTTTACTCTAAGACTAGAGTTGGCTTTGCCACTGCAGTTCTGCAGGGCCTTCTAGCCTCCTCTAACCCTGTTTGACTCCACCTCCCATCCTTAGCTTTGGGATTCTACCCAAGTGTGATGACTGCAACAGGGTAACACGATGAACATAGTACAGTTTTGTACCTACCATAAATATAGATGTTTGACTGTATACCCTGCTGCAGTCCAGGTTACCCTCCCTCCATCCCCTCTGACCTAACTAACTAAAACCTTTCAATGCCTTAAAATCTGATACTACCTTTGGGGTGTATTTGCTTATAGCTGGAGGGATGTTTTTGTTTCTGCTAAACTTTTATTATTGGTACTATCTACTGACCACCATTTTGGGGGGGCACCTGACATCTGGGGCAAGAAAAACTGAAGAAAATGGCGTTGGATGCCTCCTATATACCCCTGGCGCACTGGTGTCAGGGTAGAGGCGACAGCAACTGGCGCCGGACCAGGACTTTGGAATTCAGGCCGACTGCGGGACTGCCTGACAACAGGATAACCCTAGTGTGATGACTGCAGCAGGGTATACACTCTAACATCTACATTTATGGTAGGTACAAAACTGTACTTTAGCTAGGGTGAGCCTGGTGGAGGGGGAGATACAAAGATTGTGGCAGTAGAGCATGCCAATTTTCTTATGTGTTTTTTAATGTTTACTTATAAATGGTTATCAAACTTTAGCTGATTGTCAATTAGGACTCCTAGTAGTTTAGCATTGGGAATTATTTAGAGAGGAGTGTTTCGACTGGTGATTGAGAATGATTTTTTGTCTAGGGTAGTGGTTTTGGAATTGGTAAATATCATGAGTTTAGTTTTGGTTGCATTGAGTGCTAGATGATTGTCTAGCATCCATTGTTCAGTAGAAGAGAAGGCATCTTGCGTTAGTTTAGTTAGAGTGGAGTTAGAGGAGGCGAAGCAGATTATAGTAGAGTCAACGGCATATTGGATGAGGTTGGCCTTAGGTATGGCGTGGTAGAAGTCGTTTATGAATATATTAAATAGAAGGGGGCTAATTAGGATTCTGATAATTAGGGCTTAACTCATTATTGTTTTTGAATTGCTCAGTTTGCATGACAAGACACCTACTAACCATCATGCTCAATTGTCCACAAACCTGTACTCATGCCTGGGTCACTCTTGGTAGCACTGCACATGCACAATCCAGGCCATGCCTCCAGGAGGGGATCTGTAATTCCTCATATAACCTTGTATATATGGAAACACTTTAGTGCCTGCTTTCTTAACATCATACACAGGGATGCAGAACTGCCATGTTTCACTCCTTAAAATGCTGTTGTGAACCATAATACTACAGTACTTGTTTTATCTCAGTCAGTCATTTGTTGCACAAATGAGGTACCCATCAGTCAACATCAGTGAACAGCAAATAGTACATGAAATAACTGCTTTAGGTGCCATTTTTCTGCCATTTTCCCTGTGATTCATGAAGGTGGGACTTCATGGCTGGAAAAGGAGAGGATAGTGCTCCTTTTAGAGTGCAGCGGTGGTGTGTGGAGAAGACAAAAATCTTTCTCCTCCATAAGAATTACAGCTGAAGGTTCCTGCCGAAAGGCTGCCATGGCCCTCAGTGTATGACTGAAACCTGGAATAGTTTATCCCAGGTTTTCACCAGTGCCACTGGCATCCCATGCATGTCACCATTATAGTGACACGAGATAACCACATCATTACTTTTACTTAGCTGGTAGGAGGAAGAACTTAAAGGCAGGTACCACCTCTGTACTGAATGTAGAATTTATGTCAGGTATACATGCATCCTGATAGTGTGTACCATCCATAGAGCTTGCACAAGACTGTTTTTCTCCCCATATCCCTGAAGACATTGCATTGAATAGGAAGTTGCACTGGAGAAAAATGGAGCACCTAACAGAACGCTGGGGTGAGTATAGTTGCTTCAGAATGTATAGATTTTAGTATTAAAAGTGTACATATTAATTTTCATATAGTATAACTTTCATAAATTATTGCGACTTCTGTGATAACGTCCACAGTTCTCAAAGATGCGACATATGAGATATTAATGTTGAATGTTGCTGTGTATATCTGTATGTTTGTGCAGCCTGCACGTAGTTGGACAAGTAGCTCAAGATATTAAAGCTGTGCTGCCACACTGTGATGATGATTGTTTGTTCAGATTTTCTTTGTGTTTCACTGTTGCAGTCATCACCTGTGGGTTATCCCTGCTCTGGTAGCCCTCGGCCACCCTGAATACCAGAGTCAATGTTTTTCTGCATCGGCTGCAGTCACCTGTAGTCTGACATCAGGTCGTCAGTGCTGTAAAGCCAGGCAGCTGACGTCATTACATCAGTCTTTTTTTCCATGGAGCCCATAGCAGAAGCAGTTCGCAAGAGTGCCAGTCAGTCGCTACCAGAGTTTGAACTTCAGCTGAAAACGTCTAAAGCTAAGTACCCCGTTGAGGACCCTTTTTTCTTGCACTAACCAATGTCTGAAAAAGTTAACAATTGTCTCGCCTGTGGAAACAGATCCCACACCGAGACTTCCATTCCTACTGTGTCACTTGTTTAGGCCCAGACCATGACTTCCCCCTTTGCCGGTTCTGTCCCCTCTTTAATGCAAGAACCATTTGCCATAGAGCTCTTCTTGTAAACAATTATTTTCATGTTTCATCTTTGGATTCTGATATCGTGTCCTTCGCCCAGCAATCCGTGGGCATTCCAAAAAAAAGCGCAGAGATAAAGATAGAGACAGACTACACAAGGCTAAGCCTTCCGACAATGCTACCACTAAGCAGGTCGTCAGTTCTCCGGAATTCAGTGAGGCGCTTTCGCAGCTCCTAATGCCCAATTCGATATCTACGCAGGCCTCTACTGAGACCCTTTCAGAGTATGCCGCCGAAATCTTCTTCGTCTTCCGAGCCTTTGGCTGTCTCTGCCTCAGTTGGGTCTGGAGCGACAACGCAGGCACCGGTTTCTGAGGAGGCCTTTGACACTACCGAATATAAACAAAAAACAATGTCTTCTCATCCGACTACCATTTCTTTTGGACCACTGGATTCTCTCAGGCCTAGAAGCCAGGCCACTCCTAGAAAGTCTGCTTCTAGCCACCATCTTGCTCCTGCTTTACCACCCCAAGCACAAATGCTTAAAATGGCGGAGGATCTCATCTCCCTTATCCGGGGTAGTCAGGCCACAACTTCTAAAAGGAAAAGGCACCCTTCTCCAGAAAATGTAACAGAACAGGATTCTGAGGAATTTGACTATTCAGATTTTGAAGAGGAACAGCAACCTCTGAGTGCTTATGAGGATTCAGATGCAGAGGAATCCATCCCTTCTGTCTCCCCTCCAGAGGACCTTTCCTTTGGGGAAACCCTTCACACCCTCAGGGAACATTTACAGTGGGAATCTCAGGACTTCCCCAGTCTAAGAAAATACTTAGAGAGTTTCTGGTCCTGCCCCAGCACAGACTGCTGGTAATCCCCCCTATTTTAGAAGTGGGATGATGTTTTCCATGAATCCAGCTGAGCCCCTGATGCCCTCCCACCTGCTCCCAGTAAACCTGACCGGTATTAGAGTACCGGATACTCAAAAATCCCTGTACAGAAATCCTGCTGCAGACCCAGAGTTCATTACACAAGGACCTAAAGGAGCTAAGACTAGTTCCGCCAAGAATCCTACTCCATCTGATAAGGACTCCAGAGCTCTGGACAGATGGGGTAAAAAAAGTATACACCTCTGCAACCTTAGTTATCAGAGCACTCAACTGTCAGTTCCATATGTTAAAATATCAGCAACAGACTTTGGAGCTATTAAAATAAAAAAATTCTACCTTTCCCGATTGTGCCAGTTAAAAAGAGTTAACAGATTTAATGCAGTCTGCTTGTCAAGTGGCCAAACACTTATTACACTGTGGATATAACACCCTGGAAGCCTCTAGCAGGGCAGCAGTGACGGGATCTGTCATTAGGAGAAATGCATGGCTGAAGGAACAACCTATCCCTGATCATGTCAAGTCTAAACTTATTGATGCATCCCTAGATAAGGAGTGCTTGTTTGGAGTAAAAGCAGAAGAGGTGCTTAAAAAGATAAAAGACAAAGCAAAATCTATGCAAACAGTAAAAGATTTCTTTCAGGTTCAACCTCCCAGGTTCAGCACAAACTTTCCCTCTAAGCACTGGTCCTTCCCTGCACCTAGCAGACAGAGCCAAAGTAAGCCCGGCAGGGACAGACCATCCAGGCCCCTATCCCAAGGCCAGCAGAGGAGCAAACAGTGGACCACTTCAGCCCCAAAGGCAGGGGGTTCTAAGCAACCCTTCTATGGCAAAAACTCACAATGACTCCCCCTCCTCCCTCTGTCCTCCCTTCTCTCATCAAAAACTAGGAGGAAGGCTCTCCCTCTTCAAAGAACATTGACTTTCTGTAACAAAGGACCAATGGGTCTTAAAGATCATTTTTCAGGGATACAAATTGTTTCAACGAACTCCTAGTTCCAAGAGGGTACCCAGACTTACCTCCAAATCAGTGGGCAGAGGCATTGATACAGGTCCAAACTCTCATATCACAGGGGGCAGTAGAGCCTGTCCCCTCAGATCAAACAGGCAAAGGCTTTTATTCCAGACTATTCCTTGTTCCCAGAAAAGAGGGCACTTGCTGCCCCATCCTGGATCTATCCATTCTGAACACCTCCCTGGTGGTCCCCAGATTCAAAATGCTAACTTTGCAGCAGCTGCTGCCTATGCTGCCCAAAATGCATGGCTAGTGACCCTAGACTTAAAAGATGCTTACCTCCACATCCCCATAAGAGAAACCTGCAGGAAATTCCTGTGCTTCAGAGCAGGATCACAACACTTTCAGTTCTCTGCACTGCCCTTTGGCTTATCTACTGCATCTAGAGTATTCACCAAGTGTGGCCATAGAATTTTGCAGACAGAGAAACCTTCAGATTTACTTTTACTTGGACGACTGCCTCATACAAGCAGAGTGCAAAGAAAAGCTGCTCCAGGACCTTCTCTTTGTCAAATCCCCCCCTAGGGTTCACTATCAACGAGAAGAAATCAAAGCAAACTCCCACCAGGAGAATCATTTTCTTGGGAGCTCTGGTAGACACAGCATCCCAAATGGCTTTCCCATCCCCAGAAAAGCAGAGGTTCCTGCCTCACTATTTTATCCAGCTGGCTTCCAGAAGTCACCTCACAGCGAGGAAGTACCTGCAAGCCCTGGGATACATGGCATCTTGCTCTTTCTAATTCTTCTGGCCAGGCTTCACATGAGAAAACTTCAGTGGTGTCTAAAGAACCTTTGGTGCCAGCACTCTGTCTCGAGAGAAGTCTCTCCCTCTGATCCCATGTATAAGGGCTGAGTTTCTCTGGTGGGCAGAGGCCTGTGCCAAGAACAAGGGTCTTCCCTTCATCCTCCGCCCTACCGGCCAAACCATTACAACCGACACCTCAGACATTGCTTGGGGCGCTCACCTAGCAGGCAGGTGCACCCAAGGTCTTTTGGATGCCCAGCACCTTCACCTGCACATCAATCAAAACGAAATGTTGGCAGTACAGAAGGCTCTGACATCCTTCAAACCCCATCTCAGGCCAGGGGTTCTCCTTATAAAAACAGACAACACCACAGTAATGTGATATATCAACAAACAGGGGGGACCCAATCTTATCCTCTCTGCAGGCTAGCCATGAACCTCTGGTTGACGGCCTCCTCCATGGGTCTACACCTAATTGCCCATTATCTACCAGGGGTCAACAACACCTTGGCAGACCACCTAAGCAGAAACTTATTGTATCCCTACAAATGGCAGTTCCACAGGGAAATCTTTTTGCCAATTACTCAGGAGTGGGGGACTCCGGCGGTGGATCTCTTTGCCTCACATCTCAACCACCAACTGCAAAATTTTTGTACCAGGGAGTATCACCCCCTGGCATGGAAGGTGGATGCCTTGACCCTCCCCTGGAACTCCCTCTTTGTGCATGCGTTCCCTCCTCTGCCCCTTATTTCCAAGGTACTAATCAAAATAAGGGAGGAGAGACCCAGGGCCATCCTCATTTCTCCAGATTGGCCCAGACAGCATTGGTACCCTCTACTGCGCAGCCTGACCTCACAGCCCCCCAAGCAGCTTCCCCTGATCTCAAACCTCTTGACCCAGGTCAGGGGGGAGGTACTAAACCCAGACTTGCAGACTCTCAATCTTTCAGTGTAGCTTTTACCTTAAAAGCTAATAAGGAGTCCCTGTTAAGCAAACAGGTCCTAGACATTCTCACAAAGGCTAGAAGGCCCAGCATCAGAAAATCTTACACAGGGAAATGGAGAAGATTCTGCTCCTGGAGCCAGTCCAGAGGGGCCAGTACCTCTCATCATTCCATCCCTCTTGTCTTGGATTACCTAGGAGAGTTGCTCAAGAGTGGCCTCTCCTTCTCTTCTATTAAAATCCATGCCTCAGCCATTTCAGCCCATTACGATTCAGACCTGCCCCTCTTCTCTCATCCTTTGATTAAGCAATTCCTCAGAGGGGCTTCTAATGTCAGACCTACCAGAAGGCCTCCCATGCCAGCCTGAGACCTGAATTATGTTTTAGAAAAACTAATCTTACCTCCTTTCGAACCTGCTGCTTCAGCAGAATTGAAATACCTCTCCTGGAAGACTGCCTTCTTACTAGCTATCACCTCAACTAGAATGGTTTCAGAACTTCAGGCACTCATGGCTGTTGGAGCCCTTCATCATTTTCCATGCAGACAGGGTCTCTCAGAGGACTAACCCCTCCTTTATGGCCAAGGTGGTATCTGATGTGACCCTCAACCAGGCCATACACCTACCCACCTTCTTTCCCAACAATCAAATCAAGGGGAAAGAATTCTGCACTCGCTAGACATGCACAGACAACTCAGATAGTATCTGGACCACACTAAACCCTTCAGAATAACAGACCAGCTGCTTGTCAGCTTTGCCCAAGGGGCAGAGGGGAAGCCCATTTCCAAGCAAACCATTTCCAAATTGATATCACACCGTATCCATTTCTGCTATAGACTACATGGGAACCCCCCCAAGTCTATTCGTACTGATTCCACTAGGGAAGCCTCCACTTCCACAGCCTTCCTTAGAGGAGTACCCATCAGGGAAATCCTGGAAGCTGCCACCTGGACCTCTGTCCATACCTTTACAAAGCATTACCACCTACCTCTTTTCTCTAAGTCTAGGGCAGGGTTTGCTTTTGCAGTCCTGCAGGGGTTGTAGGCCCATACCTAGAGCTCTAACCTATCCTTCCATCCCTCTCCTCAGCTTTGGGAATCCTCCCACAGGTGATGACTGCAACAGTGAAACATGAAGAACATAGTACAGTTGTGTACACTTTCCACAAATGCAGATGTTTAAGTGTATTCACTGTTGCAGTTCTGGTTTCCCTCCCTCCATCCCCCTTATATCCTCTTCCCCTAGGGGGATATAAGCTTCCCACGGTGGCTTTTGTCAATCAGGACATTTTTACCTTATTCCCTTGTGCTTCTGACGGGTTAGTGCAAGAAAAACTGATGTAATGACATCGGCTGCCTGGCTTTATAGCACTGACGACCTGACGTCAGACTACAGGCGACTGCAGCTGACGCAGAAAAACATTGACTCTGGTATTCTGGCCAGCCAAGGGCTACCACAGCAGGGATAACCCACAGGTGATGACTCCATCAGTGAATACAGTCTAACATCTACATTTATGGTAAGTGTACACAACTGTACTTTGTCCCATGTGTGTTGTAATCATTTTTTAGTTGAGGTGTCTGTGTCATTATACTAATTAGAGCATTAGATATGTGAAATATGTATGAGCAACATTTTTTGATGGGTGGATATTTGTATCACAGACACTTTTTGTCTGTGTACTTGTTTCCTTTGCTTATAGTACCTGTAAGGGGAATGATTGTCTGTGCAGCATTTTTCTTTGAAGATGCGCATTTTCCTGAGACATCCCATTAGTGTGTTGAACTACAGACCCTCGTTGATCTGTCCTGATTATTTCATCACATTAGTCTTTTGTTTTTCAGAGTGCAAGTAGTAATGGTTGTGGCTTCAGGTCTACTTGTTTATGCTAACCATTTTGTTAAGTTGAGAAGTGTGTTTTCTGTTCATTCAAGTGTAGTAGGTGTAACATAATCAGACTACAAGTAATTATAAGCTTTATTTTTCATTTTGTTTTTTCTCCCCTATTCTTTCTGCTGTTATCCTTTGTTACATACATTTGTTTTAATTCTTCATTAGCACTCTTCAAGAAAAATCTTGATGAGTGTATGGGAAATAGGAAATACACCCCAGGGATCACTTCTATGTCTCTGCTCGACAGTGGCACAGGAAAATAACTTTCTTGGGTGGCATAAGCCAGGAAACCTTGTTGGCTAGGCTTACGTAGGCCCTTGGGCTGATAGCCTAGTACCTACCTATGAACCTATAAACCTATTAGTTTGTTCTTCTCCGTTTGTTTTACTACTATGCAGCAGCATGAAGACCAATACTCATTTCTCTGGCAAAGGTTGTCTGCCTCCCACAGGTGGCAGCAGCACCACTACCACCACCAGAAGCACCCACAACATCTGGATTCCAGTTTGCTAGAGTCACCTCCACACATCCTGCTTTTTCTTCACCACCCACTACAGGTAGTTCCACACAGGATGCTGGGACTGTTGTACCTTCACTTAGCAGTGCCATTAGAGGTGACACCTTTTGTCATTCATCAGCAGCCGTCAGACATTAAGGGTGAGTGAATTGACAAAAGGTTAGATGCTTTAAGTGGCCATATGGACAACCTCCTCCATTGACCTATTAAGTCATGTCACTGTCCGGCACTGTTTCCACCAGGACTTGGAGGTGATGGTCCCCAGGGTGATGAGTAATTTATTTATTTGTTTGACATTTGTTGACCGGGTTAGTCCAGCTGGGTTGAAGCCCTTTTTCAGTGGAGACCCGGGGAGAAAAGCTCCACAAATACATAGACACTCATATGCATGACTACATAGATGTAAAACTTAGCTATTTAAACAACATTTACAAAATTTAAACAAAAATTACAGAATTAGAGAAAAGACATGAGATTGCAAATAGCTTCTAAAAATCAGAAAAGTACAAATTTGCACAGTACAGAGTAAACAGTACACAAGTAGAAAAAATTACATTCTTTATCTTCAGTTCACCTGAGTAGTAGAGGTGGGAAAGAACTAGTTAGATGCAGTCTTGTTTGTTTGTGTCTATAGTAAATGCAGGTACAAGGTAGAGAAAAATAGAAGAAGTAGGAGTACTGCAGAGAAATTAGGTGGAAGAGAAAGGATGTAGGGTGATACAGATATGGGGGGGAGACAGGTTGGCAGAGAGAAGTAAGGTCAGTCTGGGGGATCTTCCCCTGGATCACAGCAGTCTGGGACTACAGCAGCATAACTCAGTCATATCTCCATCCTCGTGTTCTTTTCCCTTTTGTGTCAAGGGTTCCTATTGTATTGTCGACAGCTTAGGTTGCCGAATGCTTATATATCGACAGCTAAGCGTTGAAAGCTTACAATAGCGAACGGCCACATTATTGAATTATTTCCTCGGGAAAGAATTTGCGTGACCGTTATCGGGGATTTGCACTTTCCCCAATGTAGAGCAATCTCAGAGTTGGCATATTTAGTTGGGGGGCACGCGTGCTGCCCCCCACTATGTTCGAGTGTGTTTGTTTATTTTGTTTACAGACGGCCACTCGAATTCTTTCCCGAGGAAAGAATTTGTTTATGTGGCCATTCGCTATTGCAAGCTTTCAACGGTTAGGTGTCGATGTTTTTGGATTATGTTATGATATAGACACTGTCTCAGTGCCCACCCTTCTTGGTTGTACAGTCCTCCCCTCACCACTGTGTTCCCTCTGTTTGTCTAATGTCTCCCTATCCATTGTATTCCACCTCTCGAATTGTGCTACTACACTCCCCATCAGTCTTGTCTGTCTTTTCATGTTACATATTCTAGCCCTCTTACCTTCATATAACCTTTCTTCCTTCCCCAACATGCCTTTTATTCATGCATGATAAAAGGGCATCTGTGCCACAAAAACATATTTACTCCACTTTCCCAACTCCATCCTTCTCATTCTTTATTTGTTTACCTAATGTTTTACTCTCTGCATGCTTCCCCTTTCCATCTCTTTCCTATACTCCAATTTCTATCTTTTGATCTGGGCAATAATAGATAAACACACCTTGTTTATGCTCATATAAGGCTTCCAAATCACTTTTCTTTGCTGCTCCTGCTATGTGCAGTGAGTCACAAAGAGCTGCATTGATGCCCATGTAGAACTGATGGCACTACTACTGTTAATTATATAGCAAGGAGCTAGGCTGCCATATTTCACACCTCCATTTATTATATACAGTCACTGTCATATGCTGTCTATATTGGTCTTTTCTGGCACCATCCATGCAAATGAGTTTAACATTGTTGTATGGCAGTTGTTACAGATGATATCTGATATTGAATCGTAATGCAAGCTTAGAAAATACAAGGCAACAGGGCTAGCTGTGTGGCCATTTATGCCTTTCCAGTATCCACCTGTAGGCCTTACCACCTTTTTCAAGGAGCAATAGACCAGTCATACTGGGAATTAATTTATCAGTATCCATCCGATTGTCTGACTTCTTTTAAAGGAAGATAGTGTGTCACATGGCTTGAGCTGGAGTGGTAGTGTCTTCCAGAGAAGGAATAATTGGTGAGTGATGAATCTCTCTCTCTCTCTCCATTGTGTTTCATTTATTTGTTGAAGCAGGTTAAGATTTCTGGTCCTAGTGTTGACTGGACCATTTGAGTTGTGATAATATAAGAGGTCTTGGACTGCTGGATCCCTAATAGCCTTGAAAAGCAAGCACAGATCGCCTCAAAGGAGTTCATAGGACACTGAATATAGAGACAGAACCTCCAACCTCTCTTAGTAGCTCAGATCATTTAGGCCTGTGATATTTTTAATAAGGAACCCTGCATTTCTTCAACTGCCCGATATGTCTTGTAAGACCTATTGCAAAAGGACATTGTATTGTATGATGGGCATGATCACTGTGGAATATAGATGGGTAAGAAGTTTGGATCTTGAGAGGATTGGATACCCTTTGTGTTTAGTTGTGTCAGACAGAAGAATTTCCTAACTACTGTTGCAACATTATGATCAAAGGGGTAGGAATTGTCTAACAGTGTTCCAAGGAATCTCAGTACTTCTTTGCTTCGGAGTCAGGTGTTGTCTGTATTATAAGACACAATAAACAAACAACAACAAAGCCAGTGTACCACTTGATTTTGCTGGTACTTCAGCTTTTCTCCTACAAAGGATAAATCACACAAGAAACCAGCAGTCTTAAATACATATATTAACTAATTAATTAATTAATCACTTAATCAATTAGATGCCATAATAAATTTAAATTACACTCCAGTGAAAAATAACAATATACGCCACCAGAAGTTCCAGTACATTCCAACCCCACTAAGCACTAATACAATGTAAATAACATGCAAAAATGTATATATTCTTTTAAATATATCTACTGCATAAGAAACACACTTAAATATAAATACATTTTAAATCTCTTCAAAAATTCAAATAAAATTCTAAGTTCAGCCCACTAGGGTAGATGGTTTCATAATTTAAAATATAAGTAGTTTCCAATTGATTTAATATAAAGAAAATCCCCCTTCAAACCTACCAGTTGAGCCAAAATACTAAAAAACAGAGATGCCCATTACACCATATTTCTCAGAAAAATGTTCAGCAGCAGGGCTTTCCCTTCTCTGATTTTTAATATCAGCCAAGTGTTCCAGCACCCTAATTCTCACCATTATTTTTGTTTGCCCTATATACCAATAGGTATTTTCACATCCACGCCCCAAAATATAAATCACCCCACAAGACTTACAATTAAGTCTTTCATTCGCCACATATCTATGGCCAATAATAGTAGAACCTGAAAGATTGCGTATTCTGTTGCAAACAGTGCAATTACCACACATGAATGAACCCACTTGGAAGCCACTAGGCTACATCATTTTAACAGGTCTATTTAAAAACTCCTTTAAGTTACAATAGCTACTAAAAGAAAAAGTCAGTTTCTTAGGAAAGATTCTACTTAAAAAAAATACATCTGAAATAACAATAGGCCATAGCTCCCTAACTATTTTCATTAAACAGTCTGAAAAACAGCTATAGCTAGTAACATAAAACAACCTAACAACTTCCCTTGTACCACTCCAAATGTCCTTACCAAAAGAACTTTGAAAAGATCTCCCAGCTTTAGCCCCATTTTCTACTTTTTTCTAGATTTATTTAGAATCTCTCCAGAATAACCTCTTTTCATGAGTCTAAACTCTACCTCCGACAAACACTGACCACGAAACTTAGTTTCAGAGGTATTCATAAATACATGTTTAAATTCAGCAAAAGGTAGAGATTCAATGAGATGGGAAGGATGCATACTTGAAGCATGCAAAAAAATTAACAGCTGTAGGCTTCCAATGGGGTTTAAATTGTACCCTTTCATCCTCATCCACAAAAAAACAAAGATACAAAAAATTAATGGCCTTGGGCTCAGTCTGATAACTAAAACTCAAACCATGGGGATTCTTGTTCAGGCAATGTAAAATTCCACAAATTCACCAATAGTGCCCTTACATATAAAAAAACAGGTCATCAGTAAACCGCTTAAAAATAACCACCCTGTTCCTAACATATTCAGTCACATAAATAAACTGTTTCTCAAATTCACCCATATATAATATGAGAGAGCATATGCAACACCCATTGCTGTACCCCACTTCTACAAATAAATGTTACCATCAAAAGTAAAATAGTTATGGCAGAGAGAGAATTCCAACAATTCCAAAATATAAGAGGTTCGTGGACCTTCCCCTAAAGTTTTCACTACAGCTTCCAGACCCCATCGCAAACCAATATTAGTATAAAGGGACGACACGTACACAGTTAGCCAAAAATAGTCACTCTGCCATTTTAACCCTTTAATACATTCACAAAGTTCCTGACCATTCCTAATATGTGCTGGAACACTTATAAAAATTGTTTTAACACAGAATCCAAAAAAACCCAAAATTTTGCATATAAGATCCAGCACAAGAAACAGTAGGTCTTCCCGGTGGATTCCACCTATCTTTGTGAGTCTTTGAAAGGGCAAAAAATAATGTCATACTGGGTCTCTCAATATACAATTTTTAATGTCTGAAGCTGTACGAAAGCCCAATCTGCTCCCTTTCTCCAACAATTCTAAAAGTTCTATATTAAACTAAGTCATTGGATTTAAAGACAAGCATTCATAATCTTCCTGTTGACCTAACAAATCCAGAACCATTTTTCTGTATTGTGTATTATCCATTATGACCCAATTACCTCTTTTACCAGCTTCCTTAAATACAAACGAGTTAGCTTGCCCCCTCATTCCTACACAAATTAAATGACCTGTACTTGAATTTTTTATACTCTCTCAGTATTTTAAAGTAACATGTTTTCAAACAGGCAGATAGTTTGGCATGTAGTAGGAGGAAAAAATGCACTTGAGGAACAGGAAAGTAAAGGAAGAACAAAACGGCCATAACCTGTATTAAATCTAACCACATCAGATTTATCACTACAACAAACTTCCTCATCACAAAAAAAATCCATGTTGAATTCATCATCATAGTCATAAATAGACACATTCAATAATGAATTTTCCAGTTCCAGGTCGGAACCACAAGGCTGACTAACAACTTTATTTGAAAAGTAATGCTTCAGATGCAATTTATGACAAAACTTACACGCTTCAATTAAGAGGCTTGCTAATGTGGGAGTTCTAGTGGACACAAACTTAGCTCCCTTCAAAAGAACACTTTTTTTCCACTGCAGACAAATTTAATTCAGTCAAATTAATAAAGTTTCATGCTCACAAAAATGTTCCAAGTTACAAAACGTCACATTTCCTTGAACCAAGTTTCTGGTGTTAGAAATATCTCCTCTTATGCCTCCTTATGCTATTACTTCCCCGAGTTCCTTGCTGAGATCGTTGTTGCCTCTCCGATTGGTTGTTACCGTCAGATGGTTCGGGCTCAGGGATCCTCTTAAAAGAGACACTTTTTTTCAAAGATAGGTCATCAGAGGAAAGTGAGGAATCTCTGCCACTTTCTTGACCATTTACTGGTCTATTTTTAGACCTTCTCATACAAGGCTTACGTTGCCATTAATAGAGGAGCCCTGTTTTGAAATCATTTATGTCTCGAAAAAGTTTTCTCTTCTTCCTGGTAATAACCTCACCTGCCATCTTCTCCAGTTTCATTCTGATCTCAGTCATATTAGCTGAAACAACAGACACTGAGAAATCCTTATACAAGAATTCCTCTCTTAACAAAATATCATTGCATATTTTATCTAAATGCCTGTTGACCAAGATTTTTAACCAGCCCAATATACACTCAAGGGCTACCTGTTTTCATTCCTCACATAAATCTTCTTCACCCTCTCCGAATTCACCCAGTGGTAGACGGTCCACATGAAGACATCTGGGTGGGATCTTTAATTCCAAATATCTTTCCAGGAGCTTTAAATCATAAAACAAGCTCACCTCCTTGGATAACAGTCTCTCCACCTGATCAAAGTGTCCCATCGAGCCATTAGGTATTTGCGAACACCACTGCTCTGATTGTAAAAATTTCTCTTCTCTCTCCTCAACCAAGCCCGTGAAGGAGAAACAATTGCTGGCAACATCCATTTCAAAAATACGACCTTCTAATCACGAATGCAGCAGAAACCAACACTAGATGAAAGAGACAATAAACAAACAACAACAAAGCCAATTGACCACTTCATTCTCCTGGTACCTCGGCTTTTTGCCTTCAAGGGATAAATCACACAAAAAAACAGCAGTCTTAAATACATATGTTATCTAATTAATTAATTAATTAATTAATTAATTAATTAATTAATTATTAAATTAATTAATCACTTACTTAATTAATTAGATGTCAGAATAAATTCAAATTTCACTCCAGTGAAAAATAATGCACTCCCCAGAAATTCCAGTGCATTCCAACCCCACTAAACACTAATACAATATAAATAACATACAAAAATGTATATATTTTTTTAAATATATTAAATATATCTAATGCATACAAAACACATACAAAATATAAATACATTTTAAACCTCTTTAAAAATTCAAAGAAAATTCTAAATTCATCCCACAAGGGTAAAGGGTTCCAGGTTCCAAAGATTACCAGTTACATGTACTTCATCCTTATTTGTGACTAATAAAGCTTGCTGGAGAGACAAATTTGTATCCCAAAGGCTACTTTGTCTATGAAATAAACTTCCCATCTTTGTAAAACAAAGCATGTCCCTCACTCACTGTCTTCAAAAAGAATTTGGATAAACGTATGGGGAAGCTGTGAATTCCCTCTTGGGGTACTGCCCATGTTCCTTATGGACAGAGGTAGTCTGTAAAATGACTCAAGACAACAAAACCAAAGAACCACTACCCCAATACTAACCCATCCCATATCAGGGGAATTAAGTTGTAATACTGTCATATCCTGGGTATTATTGGCTAGACCTGTAAAGGCTCTTTTGCCATTAGCCTAGTAATCACCCGTGAACATATATGCAGCAGCTTCCAGACCAGTAGGCCTGTCACCCCACTGCCAGTAGCATAATAGCTAGTGATGTCCCCATCTGCCTCACTCACCTCCATCCCTTTAGCAGCACCAGTGTCTTTCCTACTTGTGTCTGATAGTACATTCTCCATTGTCTTGTACGTCTCTCCCCTCTCAGCAGTCTTGTCTGTCTTGTATATTTGTTTATGTGCCTCTACTACCTGTCCAAACTCTCGTGTCTTCATTCTACTTCTCTTACTATCTTCCACAACTTGCCTTCTGTTTGTGTGTGTGTGTGTGTGTGTGTGTGTGTGTGTGTGTGTGTGTGTGTGTGTGTGTGTGTGTGTATATATATATGTGTATATATATATATATATATATATATATATCCGAATAAAAAGGTCACACAGACAAATCAATTAGTAAAAACTACAAGAAAAACCTAGCCAAGCTAGAGTTTTCACTGTGTGATACCGTAAACCTCCTGTAATAGAGGCCCATGGGATATATGCAAATGAACCCTTAAGGACATTAAGTGTTTCAGCTGTATGGCTTCGGAATGTCCAAATTCAGTGAAATGTGCTTTCCCTTATATAGAGATCAGTAAGAGAGCCTCAAGACCCTTTCATGCTGCTGCACCACATGTTCTTCGTGTTTCACTGTTGCAGTCATCACATTTGGGTTATCCCTGCCAGGGTAGCCCTCAGTCGGCCCGAATACCAGAGGCTTAGTATTTCTGCGTCAGTTGGTGTCACTCCAAAACTGACGTCAGGTCGTCAATGGTATAAAATCAGGCAGCCAATGCAATTACATTAGTCTTTCTTGCTGAGGAGCCTGAAGCAGAAGCAGTTTGCACGAGTGCAGGTCAGACGCTACCTGAGTTTTTCATTTCCAAATTGAAGTTGAAGTCTTCTAAAGCTAAGTACCCCATTGGGATCCTTTTTTCTTCCTCTAACCAATGTCAGAAAAAGTTAACAATTGTCTTGTCTGTGGAAAGCAAATACCACACCGCGACTTTCATTCTTACTGCGTCACTTCTTTAGGCTCAGACCACGATGACCCCCGCTGTCGCTTTTCTGCTTTGTTCAACGCCAGATCTATACTTCGTTGTGCCCTTATTGTAGCTAAATATTTTCGCACTCAGTCCTCGAATTCCGATATGGCTTTGGTAAGCCATCCAACAACAGATCTTCTGAAAAATGTAAGGATAAAGACTGCCGACGACGTTTACATTAAGCTAGTCGTCAGTTCTGTCCTCAGTGAGGTGCTTTCGCAGCCCCTGATGGACGCTTCTGTGGATTTGCAGGCCGCTACCGAGACCCTTTCGGAGTCCGGTATGCCGTGAGACTCTTCTTCGACTAAGGATCCTGCGGATGTCTTTACCTTGGATGGGTCCGGAGCCACTGAGCAGGCACCGGCTTCCGAAGAAGTACTTTGCACTACCAATACTTGACACTGACCGACAACTTCTTTCGCATCTACAGTTCTTTTGAAAACAACCGAGTTTCTTAGGACCAGGATATGAACCACACCCAAAAAACCGACGACCCAACCTCAGGCACTTGCTTCCTTGCCTCAGTCTCAAATGCTTAAAATGGTGGTAGACCTTATAATGCTTATCAGGGGAAGCCAGCCTACCCCTTCCAAAAGAAAAAGAGAGTTGTCCCCAGTAGTTTTATCTGAACAGGAGTCCGATGACTCTGATGTATCTGAATATGAAGATATGCAACCCCTCTCTGCTTATGAGGATTCTGAGGCAGTGGAACCCATCCCTTCAGCCTCTCCACCCAAGGACTTTTCCCTTGCGGAAACCATACATACTTTAAGGGAGCATTTTCAATGGGAATGTCAGGACTATTCTCAGTCAAAAAAGAGACTCAGGGAATTCTTAGATCTTCCACAGCACAGATCTCTGGTGATTCCTCCTGTCCTGGATGTTGTGGATGATGTTTTTATGGAATCCAGTCTGACCCTTGACACCCTCCTCCTGCTTCCAGGAAACCTGACAAGTACTATAGAGTCCCTGATTCTCACAAATTTCTTTTAAAAAATCCTACTGCTGACCCCAAGGTCATCTCCGAAGGACCTAAAGGAATCAAAGCAACTTCAGCTAAGAACACCCCCCGCCAGATAGGGATTCACGAGCATTAGACAGATAGGGTAAAAAAAAGTATACACCTCTGCTACTCTTGCTATTACAGCATTAAATTGTCAGTTCTGTATGCTGAAATAACAACAACATACCCTGGAACTCCTCAAACAAAAAATATCTTCTTTCCCTGTTTGTGCAGAAAATAGAGTTACAACAGTTAATGCATTCTGCAACTCAAGTAACTAAGCACACCTTACAATGCGGTTTTGACGCCCTAGAAACATCTTGCAGGGCAGCAGTCACTGGTTTGCATGTTTGGCTTAAGGAACAGCCCTTGCCAGACCATGTCAAATCCAAATTACTGGACACACCCTTGCACAAAGACAACTTATTTGGCGCCAAGGCAGAAGAGGTCTTAAAAAATGGAAGAAAAAGCTAAATCTATGCAGACTGTTAAAGACGTCTTACAGGCACAGCCACCGAGGTTCAGTAGGCATTGCCCCTCCAAGCACTGGTCCTTTCCTGCCCCCTCCAGGTCAGCTCAGCCCAGACCCAGGAGAAGCAGGGCAACCAAACAACAGCCCCAGGGAATGCAGAGATCTAAGCAATGGCATTCCTCCACTTCAAAACCAGGGAGTGCAAAGCCACCTCCTTATGGTAAGAACTCACAATGACTTTACACTTCCACCCTCTCCCTCTGCCCACCTGCTCTTGCCGCTAGCAGGAAAGCTCTCCTTCCACACAAGCAACTGAGCCACCATTACCAACGACCATTGGGTCCTCAACACAGTGTCCCATGGATACAGATTTTATTTCCACACTCTGCCAACCCAAAAGGGTTCCCAGATCGTCTCCTAAACCACTGGGCAGAGGCCAAAAAGTAAGTCTTTTCCCTGCTCACTATGAGGGCAGTACAGCATGTTCCTGCAGAACAGATAGGCCAAGGTTTCTACTCCAGACTCTTCCTGGTACCCAGAAAAGAGGGCACATGGCACCCCATCCTCAATCTATCTATTATGAACACCTTTCTGGTGATACCAAAATTCAAAATGCTCACCCTCCAGCAGCTTCTACCTATGCTTTCCAAGGATGCTTGGTTAGCCACCCTAGACCTAAAAGAGGCTTACCTACACATCCCAATCAGGGAATCATGCAGGAAACACCTAAGTTTTATGGCAGGATCACTGCACTTTCAGTTCTCTGCGCTTCCCTTTGGCTTATCCACTGCTCCCAGAGTTTTCACAAAATGTCTGGCTCCCGCCATTTCTTTTTGCAGACAAAGAAATATTCAAATGTACCCATACTTGGATGACTGCATGATTCAGGCAGGCAGTCAGAAAAAGCTGCTAAAGCACCTGACCTATGAAAAGGACCTACTGACCTCCCTGGAGTATACTATCAGCGAAAACACATCCAAACTAGTACCCACACAAAAAATTGTATTCCTGGGAGCAAATCTGGACACAGCATCCCAGATGGCATTCCTTACACCAGAAAAACAATCCTGCCTGACAGCCTACTTCTTTCAACTAGCCACCAGGACCCAGTGATCTGCAAGTAAAATCCTGCAAGCTCTAGGATTCATGGCTTCTTGCATTCTACTCATTCCATATGCCAGACTGCATATGAGGAAACTCCAGTGGTATCTAAAAAGCCTTTGGTGTCAGCACTCTCAAGACCTGGAAACTCTTATACCGATGATACATTGTCTAAGGAAAGATTTTCTTTGGTGGGCAGCAGCATGCTACCACAACAAGGGACTTCCCTTCTCACAACCCCACTTCTCCCAGACCTTCACCACAGACTCATCAGACTATGCCTGGGGTGCACACCTGGACGGCAGGTGCATTCAGGCCCCAAATGAAATACATCTGCACATCAACCAAAAAGAGATGTTAGCTGTTCAGCACACCCTGACAGCGTTCATACTCCTACTTTCCCCGGGGCCTCTACTGATAAAAACAGACAACACCACGGTGATGTAGTATATCAACAAGCAGGGAGGGACTCAGTCTTATCCTCTGTGCAGGCTCGGCATGACCCTTTGGCACACGGCCTCAGCCATGCAACTACACCTGTTAGCACAATTCCTGCCAGGCTCTCTAAACTCTCTGGCAGACAACTTAAGTAGAAACCTGCTACTCCCACACGAGTGGCAGCTAGATCAAAAAACCTTCACCCTTGTAACCCAGAAATGGGGCACTCCTACGGTCGACCTTTTTGCCTCCCACTCCAATCATCAGCTCAGCAAATTCTGCACCAGTGAACATCACAGCAATGCCTGGAAAGTGGATGCTCTATCCTTCCAGTGGGCAAACATCTCGGTCTATGCATTTCCCCCCTCTACCATTCATTTCAAGGATATTGCTCAAAATAGAGGAGGAGAAACTGATGGCAATCCTGATTGCCCCAGACTGGTCACTTCAGCACTGGTACCCACTGCTGTGCAGCCCGTCACCCCTGCCACCATGGCACCTACCTGAGATCCCAACACTCCTAATCCAGAGGAATGGAGTATTCATGCATCCCCAATTGCAGACCCTCAGTCTGACAGCCTGGCTTATTCCCTGACCTCTCCTCATGCTGCCAGTCTAAGCAAACAAGTTCTAGATGCTATACGTGATGCTAGACGCCCCAGCACTAGAAAGTGTTATGCTGACAAGTGGAAAAGGTTTTGCACCTGGATTGAGGCTAAGGGAGCCGGAACGGCACAGCCCTCTCTACCTGTCATCTTGGATTACCTGGCAGACCTACTACACAGGGGTCTATCCTTCTCTTCTATTAAAATTCACGCCTCTGCGATCTCTGCTCATTTCAGCACAGAGCCACCTCTTTTCTCACACCCTCTCATCAAACATTTCCTAAGAGGGGCTAACAACTTGAGGCCACCCAGAAGATTTCCTACCCCAACTTGGGACCTAAACTTTGTGTTGGAAAAGCTCACTCTGCCCCCCTTTGATCCTGCAGCTTCAGCGAAGTTAAAATTTCTCTCTTGAAAGACAGCCTTGCTTCTGGCCATCACTTCAGCTAGAAGAGTATCAGAGCTACAAGCACGTATGGCTGTAGAGCCCTTCATCATTTTCCATGCTGACAGGGTCTCCCTCAGGACTAACCTATCCTTCATGCCAAAAGTGGTGTCCAGTGTGGCTCTCAACCAATCCATTCATTTGCCCACCTTTTTCCCTAACCCACAAAACAAGGGTGAAAGGATTCTGCACTTTCTAAATGTGCACAGACAGCTTAGATTCTACCTAGACAGGACTAAATCTTTTAGAAAAACTGATCAATTGCTAGTCAGCTTCACTGCAGGAGCAGAGTGCAAAGTCATATCCAAACAAACAATTTCCATATGGATAGCACACTGCATCCATTTCTGCTACACACAGCACGGAAAACCTCCCCCCAAGGGAGTCAGGACACATTCCACCAGAGCAACCTCCACCTCTGTAGCTTTCCTCAGAGGGGACCCCTCCAGGGACATCCTGGAGGCTGCAACATGGACATCTGTTCATACCTTCTTCAGCTTTGGGAATCAACCCAAATGTGATGACTGCAACAGTGAAACACAAAGAACATAGTACAGTTGTGTATACTTACCATAAATGTAGATGTTCGAGTGTATTCACTGTTGCAGTCCTGGTTTCCCTCCCTCCATCCCCCTTGTCTTCTCTCTCTTTATCTCTCTCTCTCTCTCTCTCCTTACATTCTACTGGTGGTGTTCTTTCCACCATAACCTAGCTCCCTGTTGAGGCTTCTGACAATTAGGGCAAGAATAAGTGATGTAATGGCATTGGCTGTCTGATGACTGCAACAGTGAAACACGAAGAACATAGTACAGTTGTGTACACTTACCATAAATGTAGATGTTCGAGTGTATTCACTGTTGCAGTCCTGGTTTCCCTCCCTCCATCCCCCTTGTCTCTCTCTCTCTCTCTCTCTCTCTCTCTCTCTGTCTCTTCCTCTCTCCTTACAGGGATTTTTTTGGTATTTACTTTCTACCGGTGATGTTCTTCCACCATAACCTAGCTCCCTATTCGGGGGGGCTCCTGACAGTTAGGGCAAGAAAAACTGATGTAATGATGTCAGCTACCTGTTTTTATACCACTGACGACCTGATGTCAGTCCTGGAGTGACAGCAACCAATGCAGAGTTACTAAGCCTCTGGTATTCGGGCCAACTTAGGGCTACCCTGGCAGGGATAACCCAAATGTGATGACTGCAACGGTGAATACACTCGAACATCTACATTTATGTAAGTGTACACAACTGTACTTTGTTTTTCTTGCCCCACAGTGTGTACAAAATCACATTGAACACCTTTGAGGAGCATGTACTATGCATATGTCGCACTGCTGCTGATACTTCCCTATGGCCACAGCATACTCCCACTCACTCTTCTCACAGTCCCTGCTGTGGCTTCAAGCAGGGTATTTATTGGGATCCTTGTTACACTTTCCCTGCTACATTTATTGTTATTGATCAGCGGGTCTTATATCTTTCTCACACATAATGCACATACACACACAGAGTAAACAAAACAGGGCAAGCTATGATTGCGACCACAGTGTTTCTAAATCACAGTAATTGTTTGACATTGCTAACAAGCTCATTAGTTCTTGTATCTTCTAAACAGAAGTGACATTTTAAGCATTGTGGCTTATCTTGCCTGTCTCAGGTGACATCACTCCAGAAGTAATTAAAAAAAAGCAACATTAGTGTCTGCGCTGGGTTTAGAATAATTGTAAAGCATTTGAGTGAAATGCATGTTTTTCAAGGGAAATTACAGCAAGAAAGATATGCAGGTTACTAATTAGCATGTAGCAGCAATATGATGTCAACAGATATCTCTACAGGATGATTGCTACTTCTGGCATTTACTTTCAGCTTTAAAACAGGAAACAGGATTGTGGATAACTGGAAAATTACACTGTTTGTTACTTCATGATTCAACATAACTGCTGTTTTATGGTTAAAAGAACTTCTTTTTCAGGTACCGTTTCCTGTTCCTTTTAAAACTACACAGTGAACTAGTAGAGTGTGGTTTTAATGTAAACTTACAGTATTTGACATTAACCACCCTGCTTTGGAAATGATTTTCCAATATGTTGCAGTCTTTTTATATGTCAGGTTCAAGTTATAGCACAAGCAGTACCAAGTATTTAGTAAGGCAAGACTATTGTTCCCATTTCAGAATTCTTAGTCTGAATATAGCCTAAAGGAAGGTTGGCATGTCCTCTGTCCCAGTAGACTCAATTCACTATCTGTTCACTACTCTGGATGTTCATTATATTTATTGGAGTAATATTTGATTTATGTAGGTGAATTTTCTGTTTATTTTCTTTATACTAACTTGACTTTGTGGTGCTGATGGAAATAGCCTTGACTGCAACCCAGATGACCTGAACTTGAATAGGGACTTAGCGACAGGAAAGGCTGGCTTGGGAGGGGTGAGACTGAGCACTCAGTAGTGGTTTACCCATACTGGGGAGCAGGAGTAGCAGTTTTAGTGTGCCAATGGACACATACAAGTAGAGACTTGAATAATGTCAGAAAGGCTAGAATTGAGTTTGTGAACTTGATGACTACAAGCCACTATTTCCATGTTGGTGGAAACATACACTTTCATTCATAAGGAAGATGGTCACATTAGCCATCAGGGGTGGGATTAGGGCCTCATATAAGCACCCTTATTAGCAGGATGCCAGCGAGGGCACAAAACATTAGTGTCACTGTCTGGTTGATGGTCCTTCTAGTTGGTTCTCACCTCCTTTTTGGGGGCACCCAGTACAAAGGACCAAATAAATTGGCTCAAGGTCAGTAGTGGAGGCCTAATGGTTGTCAGGCATTGTCATAAAAAGCACTTAGAAAACTTTTTTTTATTATTCTACATTCACCTTTATGGGAGATGCTCAACAGTATTCTACTAAAGTGTCTCTTTCTTGCTGTTGAAGAATCCTGTCAAAATCTGATTGTGGATTTAAACCACTATGCAGAGTAACAGGAATGAATGTTATTCCCTGGCATAACCAAGAAAAGTGTCAGGAGTGACACTGGGACATGCACATGACTTTCAGTGACCTGAAAGAGGGCCTTGACCTCTGCATTCATAAAGTATTTTGGTAGGTTGTAGCAAGTATTGGTTGCCATGCCAAATTAATCGTAGTCCTATAGCTTCTGCATGGCCAGATGACTGCCTGCATGTAGGGCAGTGGTTCATAGAAATGTATATTATCATTTGATCTAGGGTTAAGCAACAACATGTTAATCCTCAAGCTTTGTTCCCTGTCTTCCTAGCAACCATCCTAGCTCTAACCAATAACCACCCTTCCATTGTAATTGATATGCAGTTCATAATGAGTAGAAGGCCGTTTGGAGACCAGAATTTTCAAAGCAGTTGCCTTACCATTTGGCTGGTCATTGTGCAGTTTTGCACATGCTAGATTTGACCTGTAGGTTGCATTGCATGCATTATTTTTTATGCTTGTTTTTACTCCTGTGCCGTGACCTGATGTTCTTCGTGTTTCACTGTTGGAGTCATTACATTTGGGTAATCTGCTGGCAGGTTGCCCTCAGTCAGCCTGATTAACAAAGTCTTGGGTCCTGCGTCGCTTGCTGTCCCTTCTTCCATGACGTCAGGTCCTCAGGGGTATAAAACATGCAACCGACGCCTTTACATCAGTCTTTCTTACAGCACAGTACCCAATGCAGAAGCAGTTCGCAAGTGCCGGTCAGCCGACTCCTGAAATTTTCGTTTTGATTTTCAGACCCGAAGTCTTCAACTAAAAGCTAAGTACCCCATCGGGGAAACTTTTTCTTGCTCCTTACCGATGTCAGTAAAAGTTAATAATTGCATTACTTGTGGGAAGCAAATACCCCATAAGGATTTTCATTTGTACTGTATTCCTTGCCTAAGCCCTGACCACAATGTGCCTTGCTGTCGGTTTTGTGCTAAATTTAATCAACGCACGATTAAACGTCTGTATATTTTTGCTTCTAAATATTTTGCCTCAAGATTTAACTATCCAGAAATGTCGTCGGTTAGCAATCTGACTACCGGAATACCTAAAAAACACAAAGAAAGACAGAGACAGACCGTCAAGGTCCAAAATCGACGACGACGCTTCTCCTAAGCCAGTCGCCGGTTCGCCGGTACTCAGTGAGGTGCTTTCGCAGCCCCTGATACCAGCTACTTCTGATTCGCAGGCCTCTACTGATATCCATTCGGCGACTTGTATGCAGCGAGATACTTCAATTATGGAACCCGCGGATGTCTCTACCTTAGATGGGTCTGGAGCCGCTGTGCAGGCACTGGCTGCTGAGGGTGTTTTCAGGCCTACAGATTTGTATATTAGACCGACGCCATCTTCAAAACTAAGGCCAAAATCTAAATCTATGTCTAAAAAACCAATGCCTGGGCCACATGTGCAGGCCCCTATGTCTAAAAAACAAATGATCCAAATGGCTGAAGATTTAATTACTCTGATCTGGGGTAGCCAACCCCCTCCTTCTAAGAGGCCTAGGCAAGACATTGATTATGAATCGTCTGAAAAGGATTCTATTTCTTCTGACTCTCCTAATGAACAGGATTTGTCTATTCCTACTTATGAAGACTCTGATGCAGAGGATTCCATTCCTTCTGCCTCTCCCCCTGAGGATTTTTCTTTTGGGCAAACCTTACATGCCTTAAAGGAAAACTCCACCCTCACTGGATATCCAAAACCCGACCCCACCCCCAGCCCAGAAAACCACAACAAAAAACGTCTCAAAAGCGAACTTTACACTTCTCAAAACCGAGGTGGAATCCTTCAAGGCCCCCGGGCCAGTGGAAACTACGGCCCAAACCACAGAATCCTATATAAACGCATTCTATGGACACCTCCAGGAATGCATGGATCATGCTATCCCAAACAAAACCAAGACCCAATCGTCCAAAGGCAGGTGTCCAGTCTGGTGAACCCCAGCCATGAATAAGTTGTACAACAGAAGGAGGAAGCTACTACATGATAGAGCAAACTCCCTAAAAGGGAAGGCATCTCTGATCAGTACTAGCAAAAAATTACAATCCCTCATAAAATCCTCCAAGGCCAGCTTCGAGAGAAAAATTGCACAGGACACTAAAGACGATCACAAGACTTTCTTTAGCTATGTTAGGAACCTGGGATGCAACTCCCAGATATGCTCAGAGTTGATTCTAAATGACAAAAAATACACTGAACCCACAGACATTGCCAACATCCTGGCAGACAGGTATAGTGCAAACCCCCCCCCCCCAAAAGAGCAAATATTTATCCCAGCAGAGTGCAGCCTCCCTAACATCTCAGATGCTCAGGTGAAAGCCGCCCTCTCCAAAGCAAAAAACACTGCTTCAATGGGATCAGACAGTGTCCCGGGTTGCGTCCTACATGAACTCCAAGAAGAACTAAACCCTCACGTAAAACTGCTGTACAATCTCAGCCTCACTACAGGATATGTACCCAAAGAGTGGCGTACAGCAACAGTGGTCCCACTCCACAAAGGTGGTGCCTCAACTGACCCTGGTAACTATCGCCCCATAAGCCTGACTAGCCTTATCTGCAAGGCCATAGAGAGGATCATCATGGAACTCATAAACAAAGACATTGGGGACCTACAGACACTAGATCCTACCCAATTCGGCTTTGTCAAGGGCAGATCCTGCCTCTTGAACCTGGTCGACTTTTTTGAAACAGTCATCAAGGCCATAGATGAAGGGAAGGTAGTCCACACAGCCTATCTGGACCTCGCAAAGGCATTTGAAACAATACCCCACTCGGGCATCATAGATAAGCTATTCAGCTTAAATATAAACCCCTATGTCACAAGATGGGTTGCTAACTGGCTCAAAGACAGAACCCACAGAGTCAGAATTGCCGGAGCCATGTCAGACTCAAAACCGGTTACAAGTGGTGTCCCACAAGGCTCTGTCCTGGGACCTCTCTTGTTCGGCATATACTTCTCAGAGGTACAGGCCAACACGGGAGGACTATGACTGACCAAGTTCGCAGATGACTGCAAACTGGGCACCATAATTGACTCTCCAGCTGACACAGACATCCTCCAAAAAGGTCTCACAGAGACGGATAACTGGTGCCAGAGCCATGGCCTAAAGCTAAATGCCAAAAAGTGTATAGTCATACCCTTTGGCAAAAACAAAGTGCCCACAAATTACCACATAGGTGGTAACCCATTAAGTACGGAAGAAGTAATTAGGGACCTGGGGACCCAAGTTGATAGCAATCTCTCCTTTGACAACCACATTGCCAAAGTGGTTAGAAAGACCTTCTACATAGCCCACCTTATCACAAAAGGATTCACATCTAGATCAAGTGAGGTAATAGTGCCCCTTTATTCATCCCTCATCAGGCCCATCATAGAATACAATGCCCCTTTTGGGATGAACCTTACCCGACACCTGCAGCAACTAGAAAGACCCCAAAAGTACCTCACAAAGAGGATCAAGGGACTCAAACAGATCCCATATGCTGCCCGGTTAAAAAAACAACAGCTCTGCTCAGTTGCATACCGCCTACTTCGAGGCGATCTATGCCTGACATACAAAGCTATGTCCAACCCAGAATTAATGGACATGCTCCACCTCAGAAAATCTAAATCCCTTAGAACCATGTGCTCGAGGGACTTGAACCTCAGCACAGAAATAAATAGAACATGCTGGAGGGATAGATTCATAACCCAGAGGCTCCCTTTGCTGTGGAATAGAATCCCAATCCATGTTAGGCAGAGCACCTCACTGACTCTCTTCAAGAGGAATCTTGATGAGTGGATGGGAGATCATAGGTTTACCCCGGGGATTACTTCTGTGTCACAACTAGACAGAGGTACAGTAAACTAACCTTAAAAAGGGCACAGCAAACTCAAATCAAAGGGTGGCGAAAGCCATACACACTCGGGTTAGGCTTATAAATGCCCCAGGGCAGATAGCCTAGTATGAACCTATGAACCAACTAAAATAACTTGTAATCTGAAGTAGTTAACTTCATTTGTCAGCAACCTGTGGGAATTGGATCCTACCTCGGATCCGAGCCGGCAATCTTTCATAGCTTAGATCCGAGCTCCTAGCTCCTCCCCTTCACCCATAATCCCCTGCCAACCCTGACTGACCTCAGATCTAGTTTGCCGTGCTTCTTGTCAGCAGCTAGGTTTTTGAGCTCCTGGTTTCGTAGGGTCTTGTGAGAGTTTTTAAATTTTTTTATTATCCCCTTAAGTGTACGAGTGTTTTGTGGTCAGGTTCCCTTTTTTTTTTGGTTAAAAATACCCTTTTAGTTAAACTTGCCCTCCCTCCCCTTCGCTGGTCGTAGCTTCTGTGTGTTGTGTGTTTGGGGCCTAACAAGTGGGTTTTTCTTTAAGATGTCTTAGGCCCCAAAACCCATCTTTTACAAGTGCACCGAGTGTAGCCATAAGCTCTCCCCAGCGGATGGCCACACTCGGTGTGTGCGGTGCCTTGGGGTTGAACACCTTTCCTCTGGGTGTTCCATCTGTGCGGCGTTCAACCCCAGGGCACTGAAGGACCGGAGGTCGAAGCTGATCCTAGCAGGACTTTTGCCCCCGGATTCGGCTTCGGCCTCCGGTGCTTCTGTGGCCTCCTCCCCGGCTTCAGCGGTGGCCACTCCTGCCTCTCTCCCTCTGGTCGGGACTCAAACTCCCGCTGCAGCTCCGGAGGAGAGGGAGGCCAGGAAAGAAAAAAGGAGGGAGAAGCACCACAAGCGGCGGGCCGAGGCCTCCGCTTTGGGGCCCCCAGCTAAGCGGTCTTCTCCCTCCAGGGCTGCCCGGTCTCCCCCTTTTCGGATCCGGTCTCCGTGCTTCTCACTGGGCCCCGAGGAGGAGGAGACCCGATCTCCGTCGAGGTCATAGAGGCGGCATTCCTGGCCAGCCTTGGTGGCCTCGTCGAGATCAACTCCTAGCCTTTCCGACGCAGATTTGGACTGGATGATGCAAAGGTTTCTCCAGGCCCAACTGCAGATATGAGTGCTCCTCCCTCCCCCCGTCCGAGGGGGAGCTCGACACTTTTCTTTGCCCCGATAGCTCCTTCTCCAACCCGCTTCCCGGATTCGGAGCCGAGCAGCCTTGGAGCCGGAGGTGGGTCGGCACCGACAGTATCGGATACTTCGGCGCCGACTCTTCCCTCGAGCCTGTCGGGTCCGTTTTTGCTGGCTCTCGGAGCCGTGGGCTGAGCGTCGGATCCGAGGGAATCAGTGTGTCTTCGGCTCCATCTAGGTCGGAGCACACTGGTCCGTCACATCTGATGACTTCGGCGCCGACCCCGATCCGTCCATCGGATCTGAGCGAGGGTCTGCTCTCGGATCCCAGAGAGCGGCTCTCCCTCGGCTTTCGATGTGGTGGAGAGGGCACTGTCGAGTGCTTCCAGACCTCCGGTCCTTGCTTCGGCTCCGCCCCGCACTCCCTCTCTGTTGGGTCCGGCTTCCATCACCCGGCCCCAGGGACAGCCTGCTTCGATGTCCCAGGTCGTTCCCTTGGAACAGGACCTGGCTGGTGAGACGTCCTCGGACAGCCCCCCCCCCCGTGGACGTCCCCCACAAGCGAAAGTGCAAGAGACTCCCCCGAGTCCTTGACTGATGACACGGATTTGGATGGAGGGGAAGGCTCTCCTAGGTCACCCCCTGAGGATGTCCCCTTCGGAGACATCATGGAAATGCTCAGGATAAGAGGGGGGTGGTCTGCCCCCAAGGCTTCCTTGGACGAATCTGTGTTCCTGGAGGCATTCGAAGCAGGCCCATCTACCTCTTGGGTGTCCCCTCCGCCCGACCCCTTAGTGGACCTTATTACCACTAGGGCGTGGAAGGAGCCGGACACTGTGGAGCCAGTCCCCAAATGCCCGGACAAGATCCTTAGTCCGCCCTCCAAGAGGTCCCATTGGAGCAAGGGTCCCCCCGTAGATGACATGTTGGTGGTGGCGGCCACCAAGAGGGGAATTAGCTCAGGAGAGTCCCTCGGTCCATCCACCGAGCATGGAGTCCCGTTTGATGGACCGTTTAGGGAAGCGGGCTTTTAGTTCAGCGACCTTCTCCGTGAGGTCTCTGAACTACATGGCACATGTTATTCGACTGCAGTGGGACCTTATCAAAGAGTATGTTGCGTCGCCCCCCGGAGTCCATGTCGGTGGAGGACAAACGGTTGTACTCCACTCGGATGGCCACACTTAGGTCCATATCTAACACCTCTATGCGGCTGTTGTCCCACGCCACAAAGGGAGCCGCTAGAGCCAGCGGAGCAGGCCTCGTCATGCGACGTCAGGCCTGGCTCCGGCATTGCGATTTCGCAGAACCCTTCAAGGCGTCATTTGCGAATGCCCCTTTCGATGGTTTTGTTCTGTTTGGCAAGACAGTTCGCGAGACTTTGGTCCAGAGCGAAAAGGACGGGAAGACGTCTGCCATCGGAGTCCGCTTCTCTGCTCCCCAGAGGTCCTTCTCCAAGAACCAAAAGGGACAGAAGAAGATGTGGTTCTGGAAGTCACAACAATCCCAGTCCACTCCGGATCCCCAGTCCTTCCGTGGCAGAGGAGGACAGGGTGGACGCCGCCCTAGAGGCAGAGGGGGCCCGAGGAATAGTGGGTCCAGAGAAGCTTTCTCTGACAGGCCCACCCAGCGACCCTGAGGGGTTGCCCGACTGCTCCTCTCTGGAGGCAGTCGGGGGACGTTTTTCGAGGCACCTGGCAGCTTGGGAGTCCATCACAACAGACCGCTGGGTGCTTCGCATCATATCCAGAGGATACCAAATCCCCTTTTCTCACATCCCTCACCAACCAAAACGCCTCCCCGACGTCCCACCCGATCAGAGGGAGGCTGCAGCTGTGGAGATTCAGCAGCTCTTAGGAAAAAGAGCCATCCAACACGTCCCCCCAGACCAGTTCGGATCGGGTTACTACTTCAGGTTCTTTTTGGTGCCAAAAAAGACGGGGGACCTAAGGCCAATCCTCGATTTCTCCCTCCTGAACCTGTCATTAACCCAAGAAAAGTTCCGGATGGTCACCCTTCAATCCATTCTCCCCCTGTTGTGGGAGAGCGACTGGATGTGCTCGATAGACCTCAAGGATGCGTATTACCACATTTTGATGGACAAACGATCCAGGAGGTTTCTCCGCTTCCGGCTAGGAGCCAATCATTATCAGTTCAGGGTCCTTCCCTTCGGTCTCACCTCAGCCCCCAGGGTGTTCACCAAGGTATTAGCAGTGATAGCGGCCCATCTGAGGCTCCAGGGAATGCAGGTGTTTCCATACCTAGACGACTGGCTCCTGACCGCCCCAACAAGGCATCTACTCTGCTCAGCCAGGAATTACTTTCTCCACCTTGCTCCCCGGCTGGGGATCACCATCAACATGGACAAATCCTTTCTCAACCCGACTCAGGTGATAGACTTTATTGGGGCCAGATTAGACACCAACACACCCTGAGGCTACATGTGTGGGCCATTTTACTATCTTCGCCCCCCCCCCGGCGGGATTGGTCCTGAGGGCGCTGGGTTCCATGGCGGCCGCAATTACCCTGCTCCCCATGGCTCGCCTGAACTTGAGGGTTTTGCAGTGGACTCTCCAGGTCCAATGGTCCTTCCGTCGATACCCTCTCAGTCGCCCCATTCCCCTCAGCAAGGTTTGCAAAAGGGCTCTCGCATGGTGGTTACAATCACCGGACCTCCAAGCGGGACGCCCTTTCTCCATGGCCCCTCCACTCGCCCCGGTGACCACGGACGCCTCTCGCCTCGGGTGGGGGGGCATTATGCGGGCAGGACGGTCCAAGGCACGTGTAACGATACAGAGACCTCATTGCATATAAATGTTCTAGAGATGAAGGCAGTGCTGTTGTCGTTGCAAGCACTTCAGAGCCTTCTTCCAACAGGAACAGTTGCAGTTCAGTCAGACAACATGTCGGTGGTCAGGTACATCAACAAACAGGGGGGAACCAGGTCCTACCCACTCTGTCGAGAAGCTATGAGAGTGTGGAAATGAGCGATCTCCACCAACCGCTTTCTTATTGCAACGCACATTCCGGGATGGTCCAACTTCCTGGCGGACAAACTCAGTCGCACCATACTGTTTTACAAGTGGTCTCTCAATCCCCAGGTAGTGAAGTGGATATTTGCCGTATGGGGACAACCCTGTTGCGATCTCTTCGCCTGTCCTTCAAACACGAAATGCAACAACTTCTTCACTCTAATTGCCCCCGCCGGGGAATTCCCGAGAGATGCTCTGGTGCATACTTGGCCTCCCGGACTACTCTATGCTTTCCCCCCTCTACCTCTGATGCTGAAGCTTCTACAGAAAGCCATTCGGTTGGCGAGCAAAATGATCCTCATTGCCCCATTCTGGCCTCGTCAAGCTTGGTTCCCTTACCTCTGGTCTCATCTGGTGAATCCGCCTTGGATTCTAGATCCCCTCCCAGATCTGATTTCCCACCCCCTAGGCCTCCCAGTCCCGAACCTGTACAATCTCAAGCTTACGGCTTGGTTGCTCTAGTTCCACTCATAGCTAGGACTCCTGGTATCTCCTCCCCAGTTAAAGCTATCCTCGTAGCAGCACACAAGCCCTCCACTAGGAAAGTTTATAGGAGTAAATGGAGACGTTTCACTATTTGGGCGGAGCGTCAGAACCTAGACCCTTTCACAGCTCCGTTGCCCACCGTTTTGGATTTCCTTTCAGGGCTTTTTCATCAGGGGGCTAGCTGTTCCACAGTCAAAGTTCAACTAGCAGCTATCTCTCATTACCACGTGGGACATGAACTGGGTCCATTGATCAACACGAAGTTATGTAAGACCTTTCTAAAGGGCACCTTTCTACTCAGACCTCCAGTAAAGGAAGTAGTGCCTCCCTGGGATTTGACTTTAGTACTTCAAGCCTTGACAGCTCCCCCACTTTGAACCTGCAGCTTCAGCGGATCTCAAACATTTGTCATGGAAAACAGCTTTTCTCATCGCTATTACTTCAGCTAGGAGGGTTTCTGAACTTCATGCCCTATGTGTAAAACCTCCTTACTTGACCTTCCACAAGGATAGGGTTTACCTCAGGACCAATCCCTCATTCCTTCCTAAGATTGCTTCTGAGGCAAATATTAACCAATCCATTAATCTGCCAGTTTTCTTTCCTGAATACCAGAACAAAGGAGAATACAAACTACATTCTCTAGATGTGCATAGACAGCTGCGTTTTTACATTCATAGGACGGCTGGTCATAGACAATCCGATCAGTTATTCGTCTCCTTTGCCAAATTTAACTTAGGTAAATCTGTGTTGAAGGTCACCTTGTCTAGGTGGATTTCACAATGCATCCTTTTGGCTTATGAAAGTTCTGGCAGGCCCGAACCTCAGGGAGTCCGTGCCCACTCTACTCGGTCCATGTCTACTTCTGCTGCCTTTCGGTCTAGAGTACCCCTGGATGATATTTGCTCAACAGCCACTTGGGCTTCACCTCATACCTTCATCAACCATTATAAATTGGATATTATCTCTAGAGGGAGAGCATCCTTTGGTTCTGCAGTGCTCCGGAACATCCTTCCATGAAGGCCGCCCAAGGTACAGGTAGCTGGGGACTCTGTCCCAAAGGTTGCTGACAAATGAAGTTAACTACTTCAGATTAAGAATTTATGTACTCACCATAACGTTCCATCTGAGTAGGTAAACTTCATTTGTTTGCAACCGTCCCACCCTCCTTCCCCTTGACCTTCGGATGTTATTTGGCCAGAAGTGTTTACTCTGCCCTTTAAGGAAGGTAGTTAGTTTCCTTTTTCAGCCTTATTGGTTATGGGCAAACTTGATCTGAGGTCAGTCAGGGTTGACAGGTGATTATGGGTGAAGGGGAGGAGCTAGGATCTAAGCTATGAAAGATTGCCGGCTCGGATCCGAGGTCGGATCTGATTCCCAAAGGTTGCAGACAAATGAAGTCTACCTACTCAGATGGAACGTTATGGTGAGTACATAACTTCTTATTTTCCAGTCTATCTTTGTTTCCCGACTTATTTTAGCACCTCAAAATCACTTTAAGTGCTTTATTTGTAATTTTAGTCTGTTTAGCACAACATGGCTACCGATGGGGCTTGATATGTCAACGTGATCTTTTTCTGCTTCAAGCCTTTCTCTTTCCCATAAAGCATTTCTTGTCTTCTTTCTGTGACTCATGCCAGACATAAGGAAGTAACTGTGAATTCCCATGCCATTGACATATAATGGGAAATCTGTGAGTCACTCTCAGTTTGTATTACTTCTGTGTTAGGCCTGCTTCTTTACTGTTGCTAATCACCCTCATTTATGTTTAGATCAGAGCTTGCTTTACAGTATAATTTGAAGTTATCCAGCAGCAGACAGAGTTGTAGCTAAATTGGGATGCCTTTGTGCTAAGTGTTCTTTTGTAGTCCAACATGAATTGACAGTCCCCTCCTCCCACACTACTGCAGAGGTGTGAAAACTGTCACTGCAGCTGACAACTCAGAACTGAAAGGAAGGGAGTGCCATTTCAAATGTCTTCCCCTCTGTCTGCAGAATCATTTAGCTATTTACTTGGTTTGGCAGCAGCAGAAAGACTTCATTAAACACATTTTTGATTTCATTCTCTTGATTTTTTATTTTCCCATATTTCTACAAGACATTATTATGTTAACATTTTTTTTGCTTGCCAATCTCTCACTAACATCAGTCTACTGACATCCTGTTTCTGTAATTTCCCTTGACATTTGCATCATCTCCACATATTTAAAATGACTGCAGAACAGTACTTTTCAAACCTGTGTCTATAGTGCTGGCACGGTAAACGAATGTACTGAAAACTCACTGTATTCTACAGACCAAACAGTGAAGTTTATTTATTTATTTATTTTTTTTCAGCTGGGGGGGGGGGTGGTGAATATTATGTGTAAGTATCACTGGCATAATGCACATAACTGATGCATTTTTGGAGCTTAACATGATGTTCATCGTGTTATACTGCTGCAGTCATCACACTTGGGTTATCCTGCCGTCAGGCGGTCCCGCAGTTGGCCGAATCCCAAAGTCTTGGTCCGGCATCGGTTGTCGTCGCTTCTTCCCTGACGTCAGTGCAACAGGGGGATAAAAGAGGCAGCCGACGCCATTTTCTCCAGTCTTTCTTGCCGCGCGGTGCCCAAAGCAGAAGCAGTTCGCAAGTGCCGGTCAGCTAGCTCCTGAGATTTTCGAATTGAATTTCAGCCCGAAGTCTTCTCTAAAACTAAGTACCCCGTTGGGGAAACTTTTCTTGCCTCAGACCGATGTCAGACAAAGTTAATAATTGCATTTCTTGTGGGAAGCAAATACCTCATAAGGATTTTCATTCTTATTGTATTCCTTGCCTAGGCCCAGACCACAACGTCTCTGGTTGTCGGTTTTGTGCTAGGTTCAACAAACGTACAATCAAGCGTCGGGCAGATTTCGCCCGACATTATTTTGGCAGAAAATTTAACTATAGCATGTCGTCGGAGCAACCGACATCAGCAATGATTAAAAAACGCAAGGATAAGGACAGGCAACCAAGGCACAGACCAGATACCGAGGCCTCAGCAAGGCCTGCCACCGGTTCTCCGGTTTTCAGCGAGGTGCCCACGCAGCCCCTGACTACCGCTGATTTAGAAATTCTGATGGCCTCCCAGACCGAATCAGCTGGGCCTCAGGAGCCGGTTCCATCTCACCCCTCGGACGCCAACCCTGACGGTGATCCGGAGATTTTGGACAGGCCTTCGGTTTCTGAAGGTGTCTTCAAACCAACAACTATCGCTATTAAGTCTTGTGCTAAACTTAAAGCCCCCTTAAAAGTTAGGAAACCGGGTCCACAGACCCCCCCACAGGCCCCTATGCCTAAAAAACAGATGCTTAAGATGGCTGAGGATTTAATTACCCTTATCAGGGGTTCACAACTTTTTCCTGACAAAAGGCCTAGACTAGAGGAAGATTATCCTTCCTCTGACCAAGCATCCATTTCCTCAGCTAACTCTGAGGACCAGGATTATTCCTTCCCTCCGTATGAAGACTCAGATGCTGAAGAGTCCATTCCCTCTGTCTCCCCCCCTGAAGACTACTCTTTTGGGGAAACTTTACACACCATGAGGGAACACTTCCACTGGGAAGGCCAAGATTACTCTGACTCTAAGAAAAGACTCTGTGAGTTTCTTCTTCTTCCACAGCATAGCCCCCTTGCAATTCCTCCAGTTTTAGACATTTTGGATGATGTTTACACCGAATCTAGTCTAAACCCAGATTCCTTACCTCCTGCACCAGCTAAACCAGACAGATACTACCGAGTTCCTGATTCTCATAAGTTTCTATATAAAAGCCCTGTTGCAGACCCCAAAACCATTTCCCAGGGTCCCAAAGGGGTTAAGGCCTCTACTGCTAAGAATCCACTACCTTCTGAGAGAGATTCCAGAGCATTAGAAAGATGGGGGAAGAAAGTGTGTGTCTGCCACTTTGGCCATGAGGGCCTTAAACTGCCAATTCCACATGCTAAAATACCAGCAGTACTTGATTACACAGTTAAAGCAGAAAATGATCCCTCAGACAGATCAACCTGATTTCAAAGAGATGCAGGATTTGCTGCATGCAGCAGAACAGGTGAGAAAGCATACCTTACAGTGTGGTTTTGATTCATTGGAAGCCTCATGTAGAGCAGCTGTCACAGGATCTGTAATACGTAGACATGCTTGGCTAAAAGAGCTAGCCTTACCAGAACATGTCAAAGCAAAGTTATTGGATGCTCCATTGCAGAAAGATGTGTTATTTGGTGTCAAAGCAGAGGAAGTTTTAAAGAAAATGGAAGAAAAGGCAAAATCTATGCAGACAGTTAAAGATTTTTTACAGGTACAACCTCCTCGTTTCAGCAGAAACTGGCCATCAAAAAACTGGTCCTTTCCTGCATCAGACAGACCCCAAAGGGTAGGTACAGGCCAAGGGGCAGAGGACAGCCACAAGGTTCTTTCAGGCCTAGACAATGGCATACAACAACTCAGAGGTGGAGACGAAAGATCTCAACCCCTCAGGAAACTAACACAATGACTTCCCTCTTCGCGTGCCAAGCAAAATTACCCTGGCAGCACCTTTGGGAGGAAAACTGGCTCTATTTCCACAAAATTGGCGCATCATAACAAAGGACAAATGGGTTCTGGATATTATTACCCGAGGCTACAGATTACATTTCCACACTTTACCACGGAGGAGAGGCATGCCAAATCTGCCTCCAAACCAATGGGCAGAGGCACAAATGCAAATTTCAGCTCTCATGGATACGAAAGCAATTCAAAAGGTACCTACAAAGCAGCAAGGTCAAGGTTTTTACTCAAGACTATTTCTAGTACCAAGAAAGGACAAAGCCTGGAGACCCATTTTAGACCTCTCAATTCTAAACACATACCTGGAGGTACCCAAATTCAAAATGCTCACACTACAGCAGCTTCTTCCCATGCTGGGCAAGGAGTCTTGGCTGGTAACGTTGGACCTCAGAGGCATACCTGCATGTCCCTATCAGACAAGATTGCAGAAGATACCTCAGATTTTTGGCAGGTACAACACATTATCAATTCTCTGCATTGCCCTTTGGCTTATCTACTGCGCCCAGAGTATTTACGAAATGCCTGGCATCAGTAATTGCATACTGCAGACAACAAGAAATACAAATTTATCCATATCTGGACGACTGCCTGATCCAAGCAGACAACAAGGTCATTCTATTACAGCATCTGGCATTTGTAACAAAGCTGCTAAGTTGCCTAGGGTACACAGTAAACAAAAAGACCCAGATGGCTTATCTCACGCCAGACAAACAAAAACAACTGACTCAATACTTCAAAAAGATGGCAATTTCTACCCAGCTCACTGCAAGGAAAATCCTGCAGGCATTGGGGTTCATGGCATCCTGCATTCAACTTATTCCACATGCAAAGCTGCATATGAGGAAATTACAATGGTACCTGAAAAGTGTGTGGGCTCAACACAGGCACAGCCTCGAAACAAGTATACCACTCATTCCCTGCCTTCAAAAAGAGTTCCTATGGTGGGCTCAAGCATGTCAAATAAACAAGGGTCTTCCTTTTGTCTTACCTCCAGCAAACCAAACTATGACAACAGATTCTTCAGACTATGCCTGGGGAGCACACATGGCAGGACAGTGCATACAGGGCAAATGGTCTGCAAAACAAATGTACCTACACATCAACCAAAAGGAGATGCTAGCTGTGCAAAATGCACTGACAGCCTTCAAGGACCTCTTGCATCCGGGACAACTACTAATAAGGACAGACAACACCACAGTTATGTGGTACATAAACAGGGAGGAACACACTCCTACCCTTTATGCAGACAGGCAATGTCCTTGTGGAACACAGCATTGACTTACCAAGTACAATTGCAAGCACAATTCCTGCCAGGAAAGGAAAACATATTGGCAGATGAATTAAGCAGAAATTTGGCAGATCCTCACGAGTGGAGACTACACCCACAAGTATTTTCAATGATAACTCAAAGGTGGGGACGCCCAGACATAGATCTGTTTGCCTCCCCCAACAATTGCCAACTACAGAAATTTTGCACAAGGACTTATCATTCTCTAGCCTGGAAAGTGGACACCCTATCATTCAGTTGGACAGCATTGACAGTCTATGCCTTCCCACCACTACCTCTCCTGACCAAGGTATTACTGAAAGATCAGAGAGACCACAAATGATCCTCATTGCTCCGGACTGGCCACATCAGCACTGGTACCCATTACTAAGGACCTTGACTCACAGCCCACCATGGATCTTACCTCAACTCCCACTTCTGTTGACTCAGCAAAACTTTCAGATCCTTCACAGTCAGCTCAGGTCTTTAAATTTAGCTGCATGGAGAATACCTTGAATTATCAGTCAACACTTCTCTCAAAGGACGTCCTGAATGTCATTTTGGAGACCAGGAGGCCCAGCACCAGAAAAACTTACTCAGACAAATGGAAAAGATTTTGTGCATGGAACCAGGCTAAAGGCCAGAATCCTTGGATACCAAACATTCCTCAAATACTGCAATACTTAACTGAGATGCTACACAAAGGCCTTTCTTTCTCATCCATTAAGATCCATGCTTCAGCCATTTCAGCTCAATATAATACGGATCCTCCCATATTCTCACACCCTTTACTAAGGCAGTTTCTCAGAGGGGCTAAGAATATAAGACCCCCCCAGAAAACCCCAACCTCAACTTCGTTTTAGAAAAATTAACACTGCCTCCTTTCGAACCAGCCTTCTCAGCAGAACTACAATACTTGTCATGGAAAACAGCTCTGTTGCTGGCTATCACCTCAGCACGCAGGGTCTCAGAACTACAGGCACTTATGGCAGTGGAACCTTTCATCATTTTCCATCAGGACAGAGTCTCTTTACATACTAACCCTACCTTTATGCCAAAGGTAGTATCCAGTGTGGCTTTGAATCAGACCATTCATTTGCCCACCTTTTATCCAAACCCCCAGAATAAAGGAGAAAGTCTCCTTCACTCTTTGGACATTCACAGACAGCTACGTTACTATTTGGATAAGACAAAGACCTTCAGAAAAACTGACCAACTCTTTGTATCATATGCTGCAGGTTCACAAGGAAAGGCTATTTCAAAACAGACCATCTCCAAATGGATAGCACATTGTATCCGCTTTTGCTACTCGCACCATGGGAAAGCAGCGCCTGTTAATATTAGGTCCCACTCTACCAGGGCTACAGCAACCTCAGCAGCCTTTCTCAGGGGGGTTCCAACCAAGGACATTCTGGAGGCAGCTACTTGGATTTCAGTGCACACCTTTACCAAGCACTACCACCTTCCATTATACTCAAAAACCAGAGCTGGTTTTGCCACTGCAGTTCTGCAGGGCATCCTAGCTTCACCTAACCCAGTTTAGTACCAGCCACCCATCCATAGCTTTGGGATTCAACCCAATTGTGATGACTGCAGCAGTATAACACGATGAACATAGTACAGTTTTGTACCTACCATAAATGTAGATGTTCGAGTGTATATACTGCTGCAGTCCAGGTTACCCTCCCACCATCCCCTCTACATACCAGGGTGTTAGTTATAACTCCATGTACATCAATCTATTGGATGCATGTCTATATGGTGTATTTGCTAACAGCTAGTACTATTGTTTATCTACTAAGGTATTTTTGCATAGTTATTTGTATTGCCTTCCTAGTTGGGGGGCACCTGACATCTGGGGCAAGAAAAACTGAAGAAAATGGCGTTGGCTGCCTCTTTTATCCCCCTGTCGCACTGACGTCAGGGAAGAAGCGACAACAACTGACGCCGGACCAAGACTTAGGGATTCGGCCGACTGCGGGACTGCCTGATGGCAGGATAACCCAAGTGTGATGATTGCAGCAGTATATACACTCGAACATCTACATTTATGGTAGGTACAAAACTGTACTTTCTGTAATTCAGCTTAAACTATTTAGCAATCCTGTGTTCCTTTAAGCAGATTAGTAAATTTGCTTTGAGGCACTCCCTGTCTTTGTGCACATTTCCAGTCTTACTGCTAAACTGGTCATATATTGAGCTGTTAATTGGCAGCCAACACTACTCAGCCAAATACAGTTCTTATTTTTCACGTGACAGAGTTTACTTTCGTCTCTCTAAAAGAACAAAACTGTGCAGTTTGTACACAACACCACTGAGGAGGGTTTACAACCTTCAGTAAATTAACAATTGCAGCATCCAGTTTGCAGTTGTTCTAACTAAACTTGTCAAGTATGGCAGTAAGCACACAGGATTGAAATGATACTGTCAGTGGCATGAGTACAGAATGGCAATATTGCCTACATCATTTTCATGTCTACCTTATTATAAGTCACTGTACCATGCCGTGCTGTGTGGCCTTTTGGAATATTGCACATTTTACTGCAAATTCCAAATATTACCGCCAGAGATCAAAAACCACACTTCACAGCACTCTCCTCTTTGTGTAAATGTCTGCCATCAATGCAAATTACGTAATAATATCTAAAATACATGTATCCCATCACACAAACACCTTTGCCATCAACTTCCTGTCAGCTGCATCATCTAACGCTGTCTCACACTGTGCATCAGACTGTAGTACATGGTCACACAAGTTACAATGTGTCAAGGTTACCAGCCATCATCATCTGCACAGATGACAGGGATCGCACTACACAACGGCTTGGACTATAAACACTGTTAGAAGGGCATAACTGCTACACAGGATTTTGAACATTGTGATGCCTGTGCCATGTCACCACACACTTGCTAATCAGGCCCATGTCTTAACTGGCTGTTCAAACATTGTGCAAAAGTATCTATGGAAATTGGTTACTGCTAGTTGCATATGCTCAATTTTTTTTGCGTTGCAGCACATACTTCATACATACACAGCGGGTTTGTAATTGGTTACTGCTAGTTACATATGCTCAATGTTTTTTTTCTGTTACAGCACATACTTCATACATACAAACTGGGTTTGGAATTGGTTCCTGCTAGTTACATATGCTGAATGTTTTTTGCGTTACAGCACATACTTCATACATACACAGCGGGTTTGGAATTGGTTCCTGCTAGTTACATATGCTCAGTGTTTTTTGCATTACAGCACATACTTCATACACAGCGGGTTTGGAATTGGTTACTGCTAGTTACATATGCTCAGTGTTTTTTGCGTTACAGCACATACTTCATACATACACACCGGGTTTGGAATTGGTTCCTGCTAGTTACATATGCTCAGTGTTTTTTGCATTACAGCACATACTTCATACATACACACCGGGTTTGGAATTAGTTACTGCTAGTTACACATGCTCAGTGTTTTTTACGTTACAGCACATACTTCATACATACACAGCGGTTTTGGATTTGGTTGCTGCTAGTTACATATGCTCAGTGTTTTTTGCGTTACAGCACATACTTCATACATACACAGCGGTTTTGGATTTGGTTGCTGCTAGTTACATATGCTCAGTGTTTTTTTGCGTTACAGCACATACTTCATACATATGCAGCGGTTTTGGATTTGGTTGCTGCTAGTTACATATGCTCAGTGTTTTTTTGCGTTACAGCACATACTTCATACATACGCAGCGGTTTTGGATTTGGTTGCTGCTAGTTACATATGCTCAGTGTTTTTTTGTGTTGCAGCACATACTTTATATATACACAGCGGGTTTGCAGAGTCCTATTATTTTCTTTACCTCTGTCCATGGCCTTATGAAATTTCAGTGTCTGCTGCAACTAACATACTCTTTAAGAGTAAAGTCTTTTGAAAAAATATATTATGCAACTACATATATGAGATTGTCCTGCACACACATAAAACTAATAATTCTACTATGCTTGAACAGCACTCTGCATATCCTATGGCTGTGCCTGCATTTAATGTGCCAAATTTTGATTACAAGACTTCCAATGGCATTAACTTTGTGCATGAATGTTTACTATAACACATAGTAATTCATCTACAGCACATCCACTAATTTGTAGCATTGACCACCCACTGCTTCTCATTTATGTTACTAGCAGTGAGTCCTCCCAATAGTGTGTTTCCCTTCACTTAGCACATCAAACATTCTTAATAGTCTCACACCACCATGACTTTGTCATCAGAACATAACCATTGCACTTCCCTTCCCTTACAATACCCAACATAAGTGACTGTCACACCACCCCTCACATCAAGTTACCAGACAGTGACCATTGCAACTAAGTGATGTTCATCGTGCATACAGCTGCAGTCATAACAGATGGGTTCTTCTGCCGTCAGGCGGATCCTCGGTCAGCCGAATTCCAAAGTCTAGGTCTGGCGTCGGTTGTTGTCACTTCTTCCCTGACGTCAGTGCGCCAGGGGTATAAAAGAACCAGCCAACGCCATTTTTTTCAGTCTTTCTTGCCGTGCGGTGCCCGAAGCAGAAGCAGTTTGCAAGTGCCGGTCGGCCAGCTCCTGAAATTACGAAAATTTTACAACCGAAGTCTTCTTGAAAGCTAAGTACCCCATTGGGGAAACTTTTCTTGCCTCAGACTGATGTCAGACAAAGTTAATAATTGTATTTCTTGTGGGAAGCAAATACCTCATAAGGATTTTCATTCCCTCTGCATTCCTTGCTTAGGCCCAGACCACGACGTCTCGGTCTGTCGTTTTTGTGCTACATTCAACAAACGCACCATTAAGCGTCGGGTGGAGTTCGCCCAGCACTATTTTGGCAGAAAATTTAACTATATTATGTCGTCGGATACTCCGACTCCATTTTTGTCTAAAAAACGCAAAGACAAGGACCGACACACGAGGTCCGTGGCCTCTACCGACATCAAGCCAAAGCCGACTACAGGTGGTCCGGTTCTCAGCGAGATGCCTACGCAGCCCCTGCCTACCGACGACACTTCATTGGCGGTGTCTTCTGTGCCCGAGGTCGCTGGCTCCTCGGCCCACACCCCGACTACAGATACCAAAGCCACTCTTGGTGATGAATCTCAAAATGTAGACAGGTCTGCCTCCTCTCAAGGTGTCTTCAGACCTTCCTCTTCTTTTTCTATCAAGGCTTTCACTAAATCTAAAGCAGCCATGCATTCTAAGAGACAAGCTCCACAGTGCCCTTTTCCAGGCCCCATGCCTAAAAAACAGATGCTTAAAATGGCTGAGGATTTGATTACTCTTATCAGGGGTTCTCAGCCCCCCCCGGACAAAAGGCCCAGAGTGGAGGAAGAATCCCCCTCCTCTGACCAGGCCTCCATTATTTCAGATCACTCGGATGAACAGGAACATTCCTACTCCCCTTTTGAAGATTCTGATGCTGAGGAGTCCATTCCCTCTGTCTCCCCCCCCAGAGGATTACTCATTTGGGGAAACCCTGCATACCTTAAGAGAACACTTCCACTGGGAAGGCCAACAGTACTCAGATTCCAAGAAAAGGCTTAGGGATTTTCTCTTGCTACCCCAGCACAGGCCTCTGGCTATACCTCCTGTCTTAGACATACTAGATGATGTGTACTCGGAGGCCTGCCTTAACCCGGATTCTTTACCTTCAGCCCCAGTCAAGCCTGACAGGTACTACCGGGTTCCTGATTCACACCAATTTTTATACAAAAGCCATGCGGCTGACCCAGAAACTATCTCACAGGGCCCCAAGGGAATTAAGGCCTCCACTGCTAAAAACCCATTACCTTCGAGAGAGATTCCAGATCCTTAGAAAGGTGGGGAAAAAGGTATACACCTCGGCCACCTTAACCATGAGGGCATTAAACTGCCAGTTCCATATGCTAAAGTACCAACAGTTTCTGTTATCACATTTGAGAAGTAAAATGTCACAACCTGAACAACCAGACTTGAAGGAGTTGCAGGATTTGATGCTTAGTGCAGAACAAGTGGGTAAACATACCTTGCAATGTGGTTTTGATGCTCTAGAGGCCTCATGTAGAGCTGCTGTTACAGGATCAGTCATACGTAGACATGCCTGGCTCAAGGAGCAAACCTTACCAGATCATGTCAAAGCTAAATTACTAGATGCCCCTCTCAATCTGAAAGTAATTTGTAATCACGCTCTGTTTAACTGCAACATTAATTCAACTGTTTCAAATGAGTAACTAGCTCTTCTAAACAATCTGAATCACTACATTGTATCTCCACTTAGGTATTGTCCCAAGTATCTGTACGTGCTTAAAACCTAAAAAGCTCACTTTAAGGGAAGGTCGCCTCACCAGGTGCGAATGCACAGATAAGGCTACAGCACATCCCCACCATCTCCATAGACTCGACCAAGGTTAATACTACCTACATTCAAGATAAATAACACCCTTAAGTGTTCTCAGACAAAGCCATAAACTGGGTTCAAACACACAGCAGTCAACCCCATAGCTGTTAAAAATTTTCCTTAGCCTAATAAAAATTAAAGTTATAGCAGTTAGAAGGTTGGTGCCTAAAATTAAATCTAAAAGCATTACAAGGCTGTAGATTACAAGGCTGTAGATTTTGCCTGTAAAGGACTATATAAAGCAGAATAAGGCTGTATAGCCTGTTGAATTTCCCAAAAAAAAAAATAAAAATAAATGTTTTAAAGAATAAAGTGCTATCTACCTTCGTTGGGTGTTCACGTTAAGCCCTCGCTTCTCAAGACTCTCTTCGCTCCCTCCCTGCCCCCTATTTCCACCCGCCCCACTACCTCTACTTTTATAGTCATAAAACCACTCCCCTAAAAAACTGGTCCAATTCCTGCAGTTACCAAAAATTTTTTCCCACCAACCCTTGAAACACCGCCTTCCCTGCATTCTACCCACTCCTGCTCTCTCCCCACCTTCTCATTCTCTGAATCTTCTATTCCTCACCATATATTTCTTCTCGGTAATAGTATTTTTCTACTGCCCAATATCAGAATGTGCTTAAACATGTTGTATTTCTTTTCTTCTTCCACTGCTAATAACCTCCTACCTCATAACCCATTATGAAACTCAAAACCTGGTATTACTCTCTACTACTGAATCAGGTACCAATACTATTGGTAGTAAATTCAATAACTACTTTCATGTTGATGGTACTTGGGAAGTATCTACCTCCTGTGTACTGCTACCTTATCCAACCAACTTGCAATTAGAAATAACAGCCCCAAACTTAAACATTCTTACAAAATTCTAGACAAATTCCTAAAACTTATCTCCAAACTTAGACTGAATCTGCTCCCTCATGGCGATATACACCCCAACCCTGGTCCCACCAGCAATGACCAGCAGTCCTCTCCCTACATTGATATTAGTTCCAACCCCATTACTACCCGTCCTACTAACTCTCTTTTAACCTGTCATCTGAACATCAGAAGCATAAACAACAAAGTACATGAACTTCACGCGGTATTAGTAGACCTTCCCCTGAGATCTTGTGTTTAACTGAAACATGGCTAAAACCTACAACTACCGATAATGAGATACTAATCCCAGGTTACAATATTCATCAGAGGACCGAGCTCCTAAGAAAGGAGGTGGAGTAGCCATACTCTATAAATCTAATCTAACTGTATCTATTGATGTTATGCAACCACCTCAAATTAACAATGCAGAAATACTAATTTCCAAACTTCAAATTAATAGAAATAAATTTATCTATATTATTTGTATGTACATTCCCCCAGGAAATAACATAGAAACCCTCGAAAACACCCTTCATTGGATATCGTCTCACCTCCCCAAGAGACCTTAGCTCTTGGAGACTTTAACATAGACTGGAATACCTGTGCCCCTCTGCTCCTTCCTCACATATTAACCTTTACTCTTTCAAACTATTAATACTCCAACTAGGCTAGGGGGAAACCTAACCAGAAAGACAGTATACTGGGTGCTAATAAATAAGGACCCGATCACTACTCATCTGGTACCCTCCTGATAGTTTAAGTGACCACCACCTCACCTACATCATTAAGCATAAGATAGCCATTCCCATGCAACCCACAATCAGAACTGTTAGAAACAAAAGAAACTTGACTTAACTAAACTACAACTAGAACTAACTTCATGTAATTGGACATTACTAAAACATCTACCCCTAGATGAAGCTGTGCTTTACTTTAACAAAAGTTCTTAGAAATTCTTAATTTTCATGCACCCTTTCGCTCAAGAAAACCAAAGCTGTAGATGTTCCTTGGCTTACAAAAGAAACTAGATTGAAAATAAAACTTAGAAATAAGTGGTCTGTCTGGCGTACTTCCAAACTCCCATTGGACCAAAGTAAATACAGACAACTTAGGAATGAAACTAAAAGGCAAATATTACTAGATAAAGACAATTCTATTGTAAATTGCAAACTGACCACCAAAACTGTCCACAAAAATTCTGGGCTGGATTAAATCATCTTCTTCATCCTGGTGGCCACCACTACCCTGCCCTGCCACACTCATTGATAAATCCCCTGACGAAGTCTCCAATAGTTTTAACCACTTCTTCACTGAGACAATACAAACTCTGTCTAATCAATTACCTCCTAGCCTTCAGACCTCTGACCCTCTAACACTAAAAATATTCCCTACTTACCTTTCAACCTGTTCCAACTTCCTTTATTTGTAAATTAATTAAAAACTAAAACCCTCCACACTTTCAGCCGACCAACTCCCAGCTGAATATTTGCAAAAAACAGCTGACGTAATTGCTTATCCAGTGTCAATCCTCATCAGCCGCTCCTTAGCAGAGGCCATTATCCCTAGATCTGGAAGATATCATATGTAATACCTCTCCACAAGGAGGCACTTCCACTGATCTTTCTAACTATAGGCCCATATCCATACTTTCCCTTTAGCAAAAATAATGGAAAAATGTGTTCAGAAACAGTTCATGCAACACCTAATGGTCAACCAACTACTGGCTGATACCCAACATGGTTTCAGACCTCTCCATAGTACCACCTCAGCCCTCCTTGTCTTTTCTAACACCATAAACTCCCATCGTCAATAATAATAATCTCTCATCAGCACTATTTCTGGATCTGTCAAAGGCCTTTGATATGGTGGATCATAAACTTTAATCAATACATTGCCTTCACTAGGTCTTGGCACCATTGCTGTACAATGGTTTAGTTCCTATCTATCTGGCAGAAAACAGGCAGTTTTATGGCAGACTATCTCTAAGCTACTACCCAACACATTAGGAGTACCTCAAGGATCTATTCTAGGACCGCTATTATTCTCCATTTTTATCAATGATCTGCATACAGTTACTCCTAATGCCAGTTGTATACAATATGCTGATGATTCCACATTAATCTGCTCTGGTACTACCCCTTCAGATCTACAACTGCTAACCCAGTCTACTTTCAGTAAAATAGAAAACTGGCTCTCCAGTCGTCGCCTGATTCTCAATCCAAAAAAACTAAAATGTTGTTGTTTCTACCAACAAAAAATCCTACCCATTAATTTTTCTATCCAAGCAAAGGATGGGACCATAATTTCTCCGGACCTCTCGACAAAACTACTAGGGGTAACCATAGACAACAAACTAAAATTTGATATACCGTAAACCAAATGATTAAGACCATTAACAAACTAGGCTCTCTATATAAAATAAAAAGCTTCCTTACCCCAAGCTAAAATGGCCATTGCCCAGACTCACCTTCTCTCATCACTCCTGTACTGTCCCCTTACTTCATAACATAAGTAAAACTGTCATGAACAAACTCTCAAAATGCTACAATCATATTGCAAGGTTTGTAACTGGGTCCCCATATAGGACCCATCATTGTTCAATTTAGCAAAACTCAACTGGTCTGAGCTTCCTAACCTAATTACTTTCAACCTTCTAGTCCTTACTCACAAAATCATTTATAACCCTGAATATGCTCCTTCCTCAAAGCATTACTTCCCTTTGTAATAATCCAGCCCATTGAGATCATCCAACCGTCTCCTAATCCAAACTCACAAAACTAATAACTCTGCTGGAGACTTACTCCTCACCTCAACGCTGCAGGTAAAATTTGGAACAAACTTCCCATGATATTATATCCATCACTACTTTAAGTCAATTTAAAACTAAGCTAAAACTCATCTGGGCTCAATAAAGCTGCCACTGCCTAAACCGGGATAGTCCATTCTAGACTGTCACAACTGTCTATAATTCATAATTATTCTATTCTCCTTACTAACCTCTTACATTAAAATAAATTTAAAGAATAAGTTAGAATGCTCTTATTTTGAATGTATAATTTGTTTCATTGTCAGTCAAATGTTCTGTAACATGTGCTTGGAGCTTTTCTCCCCGGGCCTCCGCTGAAAATGGACATGCATCCAGTCGGATCCTCCCGGTCAACAAATGTAAAATAAAATAAAAATAAAAATAAAATGTATTATTTGGTGTTAAAGCTGAGGAGGTATTAAAGAAAATGGAGGAAAAGGCTAAATCAGTGCAAACAGTGAAGGATTTTCTACAGGTACAACCTCCACGTTTCAGTAGAAATTGGCCTTCCAAAAATTAGTCCTTTCCAGCCACGGACAGACCCCAAAGAGGTAGATACAGGCCGAGGGCAGAGGGCAATCCAAGGATCGTTTAGAGGCAGACAATGGCAAGCTCCTACACAAAGAGGTGGTGAGGATAGTTCGCAGCCATTCAGAAAGCAAGCCCAATGACTTTCCCCTTTGCATGCCAAGCAAGGCTCAAATGGCATCACCCTTAGGTGGAAAACTGGCATTATTTTCAAAAAATTGGCATATTGTCACAAAAGACAAATGGATCCTGGACATTATAAACAGAGGCTACAGATTCCATTTTCACACCCTTCCAAAAAGGAGAGGCATGCCAAACCTGCCACACAATCAAAGGGCAGAGGCACAAAGACAAATTTCAGATCTCATGGACATGAAAGCTATTCAAGAGGTACCTACTCACGAACAAGGTCAAGGTTTTTATTCCAGTCTATTCCTGGTACCAAGGAAGGGAAAAGATTGGAGACCTATTTTGGACCTATCCATCCTAAACACATTTTACTGCAAAATTCAAGATGCTCACATTACAGCAGCTTCCCATGCTGGGCAAGGAGTCTTGGCTGGCAACATTGGACCTCAAGGAGGCATACCTGCATGTCCCAATCAGACAAAATTGCAGAAGATACCTCAGATTTCTTGCAGGTTCAACCCATTATCAATTCTCTGCATTGCCCTTTGGCTTATCTACTGCGCCCCGATTATTCACGAAATGCCTGGCATCAGTAATTGCCTACTGCAGACTTCAATGGATACAAATATACCCATATTTGGACGACTGCCTGATCCAAGCGGACAGCAAGCACATACTTCTGAAACATCTGGCTTTTGTAATAATGTTGTTGAATTCTCTGGGATATACAGTCAACAAAAAGAAATCAAGGCTACTACCCTCTCAGAAAATAATTTTCCTGGGTGCCAACTTGGACACAAACACCCAGATGGCCTACCTCACGCCAGAGAAGCAGGGGCAACTAACCTCAATACTTCAGAACACTAGCAAATTTCACCAGGCTGACTGCAAGGAAAATCCTGCAGGCTCTGGGATTCATATCTTGCATCCTACTAATCCCATGTGCAAAGCTGCATATGAGAAACTTCAATGGTACCTGAAAAACCTATGGTCTCAACACAGCCACAGTTTGGAAACAATAATACCACTAATTCCATGTCTTCAAAAGGAATTTCTGTGGTGGGCTCAAGCATGCCAAACAAACACAGGTCTCCCATTCTCTGCTGCAAGCCTCAAAACAAATCAAGTCATCACAACAGCACGCCGGACTACGCCTGGGGCGCACATTCAGGGGACAAATGGTCCCAAAAGAAAAGCACCTTCACATCAATCAAAAAGGATATGCTAGCAGTAATAAATGCTATTATAGCTTTCAAAGACCTTCTGCATCCAGGTCAGCTATTGATAAGGACAGACAACACCACAGTAATGTGGTACATAAACAAACAGGGAGGAACCCATTCATACCCCCTATGCAGGCTGGCCATGTCACTTTGGAACATGGCTCTGGAATTACAAATCGAACTTCAAGCACAGTACTTAAGCAGGCAAAGAAAACATGCTGGCAGACAAGCTAAGCAAGAAATATGACAGATCCTGCAGATGGAAGTTGCATCCTCAAGTTTTTTACAGAATAATAATTCAAGCATGGGGAAGGCCAAACATAGATCTCTTTGCCTCCACAAAATCACCAATTGACAAAATTCTGCTCAAGGACTTTTCATCCACAGGCCTGGAGAGTGGGCGTCTCTCTCTTTCAGTTTGGACAACAATGACAGTTTATGCCTTTCCACCTCTTCCTCTGCTGCCCAAAGTTCTATTGGAAAACCAGAGTGAACAGACCAGTATGATTCCCCATTGCTCCAGACTGGCCAAGACAGCACTGGTACCCACTCCTGAGGAGCCTGGCGCATTCCCTCCATGGACCCTACACTCTAATGCCTCTTCTTCTGACTCAGCACAGCTTCAAAACTCTTCACCAGTCAGCTGAAAACACTCAATCTGGCCGCATGGAAGATTCCTTAACATCACAACAGACCCTACTCTCTCAAGGAGGTGCAGGATGTCATTTGGGAGGCCAGAAGGCAGTCTACTAGAAAAGCTTACTCCGCCAAAATGGAAACGGTTTGTGCCTGGAATGAGAAAAAGGGCCAGAATCCTGGAAAACTGAATTTACCTCAAATATTACTTTGCACCACCCTTTGGGGTAAATTTTTGTTTTCTTTTCCCAACCCCGGGCATAAATTTTTCTAAATGCTTTTTTGACTTTGGGGCCAAAAGCAAATTGTTTTTTTTACCCCTAAGTAAATTTAAATTTTGGCAAAAAGGAATGCTAATACCTCGTTTGCCAAAAAACCTTTGACTTTTCCGATTTTTTAAAACCTTTTAAAATTAAATTTCTGGGGGGCCCCTTTAAAACCCCCCCTTCCCTCAAGCCCATTTTACACCCCCACGACCGGGTCCAGGGGGCAAAATTTTAGCACCTTTTTGGTCAAATCCATATATGGGGGAAAACCCTTTCTAAAATCCTGGCCCCTTCGCTTTTTCCCCCCAAAATTTAAAAATTTTCCCTTAAGGGTCCTTTCCCTTTTTTTTGGGAGCCACCCAAAGGGAATTTTGCAAAATGGGAAAAGAAATTGATTTTTCTGAGTTTTTATTTTTGTCTTTTCTTTCCAATGAATTCTACACCTAGGTAAGCACAAAACCTTGATATATGTGCGTAAGTACTACTACTGAACAGTACTGCTGCAGCACTCATTACGTTGCCTGCTGGCATTCGACCGAGCAGTGGTTGGCTTTCCCAACTTAGAATTTCATGTCCATTAAAACAGGATACTTCCACACAAACAAAAGTTCCAAGTATGGTCTTCTTCTCAATTTCACAAGCTGGTGCCCTGCACATCGGACATGTAAGTTTCAACAACAACTTATCGAGACATGTTTCAAAAACAATTAATTTTTTTTGTCCAACAACTACTTCCTCCTCTGACGACTCCTGGAATGAATCATCTGCATCAGACTGAGACATACTTATTGAGGATTCGCCCCAGTCTGGGTCTTCTCATTCTCGTTATTCTCATTTCCTGACATACTTATTGAGGATTCGCCCCAGTCTGGGTCTTCCTCATTCTCGTTACTCTCATTTCCTCTACTTCCTTCAGACATACAATCATCACTACTGTTGTCACTATACATGCTACCCTCATCATTTTGATCTTGGACCTGCACTGGTTCAATGCCAGACTGTACCAATGAGTGATGATTACTAACACTCTCTAAAGAATTATTATGACCTACGTCCTCTTCTGTGCTTGGATGCACATCATTTAAGTTCTGTGTGTATTTTGACACCTTACTGTAGTTGTGCTCTATAAATGGTTGCACTGTTATTTCGGGGAACTGAATAGCAACATCATGGCTTTTGCTAAACTTAACCTTAGATGTCATACTACTAGTTTCTGGTATCTTTGCCTGTATTCCAACACTTACTGCAGTACCCATATTTTGGGTCTGGCAGGACTTGTTCTTCAACTTACCAGTTTGTCTGAATCTGTTAGTCATTACCTCACTGCTGTCTACAATGACGTCTGTGCAAACTGGTACAAGTTCCATCTCCACCTGTTTAGAATCCAAAGTACAGTCATCCTTAGCAGTACTTCTCCAAACTGATTGTCATATATTATAATTAGCATACACAGTAAGGTCGAGTACATAAAAAGCATTGCAGCATTTTCATGCCTAAAAAAGAATCATTTCACTGACAGAGGTCAGTATCTCATGTCATGTGTCACTGACTTATGAATCCTGACAATAAATTGAGGGGCCTTCTTTGTTGTAATGCTTGTGCTGTGGTAGGCAATTACAAATAAAGCACAGAAACTGAGCCTCATAGTACATGTCTGTATTTACGGTCATTCAAACACCTGCACTTTTATTTGCATATTACACCTAACTTACAGTATCTGCTTAGCCTTCCTTACACTATTCTGCCATGTCTTCTGATGGACATTGTGGCTTACCAGTGAAACAATTGCAGGACAAATACACATTTAATATTGGTATTGTAAATGCACTGGACCCATGCACCTATGCTTCACACTCTTCCCTGCCAATTCCATTCCACATTTTGGGATTCTGTGTGTTCTGATGTCCTGGACAAGCTGACCATCAACAAGGTGCTACAAGGATGGCCCCAGCTGCCATGGGGTGTAATCAAAAAGTCCACTGCAAATACATACATACACTATGTTTTTTTGTTGAATCGCAACACAAAGGAATCAGTGTACACTTATATGATCTGCTATTTAACTGATGGACTGAGTAGTACATGTTACTTATATAAGTAAGATGAATGCCCGAGTCTGTGTACCCACTGATATCCTGCTCACTATCGTCCATCCGTGTGCCCTCACGACAGTCGTCCTGCTCCATAACCGATGCGTTCTGCTATTAATCCAAAATGAAAAGAAATAACAGTTAGACATTAATGTATGCATCTCTATCCAGTTATGTATACACACCCTTGACTTTTGATGAATGTGTCACAGCTCACTAGTCAAGTGCCCTCTTATCACCATGAGACCATACAGAATAATTTCCCAAAGTAGTGGTAATTTGCACCCAGGTTGATGTCACTTCATCTTTCAAATACACATTATTTGCATGAGCCCTTCACACCATGCCGATCCTACAGAACCTCCTGTTTCAATTATCTCTACTGAAAAAAAGCACATTACAGGCAAATGTTACTGACAGGACTCTTAACCTGTAACTTTGGATTTGATTCTGCTCCAACAGTGCTTTCACGGTTTGTGTCATGACAACATCCATCCTGTAAATGCCCACCTTAATAACATCATACTACTCATACTTCCAAGCCTGCGTGTGCCGTAACTGATGCTGGCTGAGGTGTACAACTGTTACTCAAATGCACAGCAGTTATTCACATATTTTACAGTTATCTACTCTTGAAATTACACAATACAATTTCAGTACAAATGTAATTATACCTTGTAAATAAAGCCTTAATTGTACGCCATCATTCTCAAATTGCAAAATGAAGTGCATAGGCTACTTTCAAGTGTAATTTTGACAGATGCAAACATTTTGATTTACCTGCATAGTACTGCTTCTGGATGGCTCCTCCAAATGCTGTTATACAGGCTGTGGTTCTGACAGAAGTTCTTTCAAAAGCTGGAAAATAAATGAAAAAAACATCTTGTACAAAACTGTAACCATTAATTAACCCAATGACGGCAATGCATTTGCAGGTGCATGTACAACAGTAATCTTTGTGCACACCACTGATGTAGTACAAATACAATCCAGTACTTAAGACCCTTCTCTGTATCCCCACCTAAATTTAGACTACAGGTAAGGTTGTGTTGTTGCACATGAACTTCACTAACTTCACTATGTTACTTTCAAGGGACATCTCCATTACAGTGACTATATACAACCCTCGTATTGCTTAATGGTTTATAACCTTGATTTCTTCTCAAGAGACATCACCCTTAACATAACTACATACAACCCTCATATTGCTTAATGGGTTATAACTTTGATTTCCCAATAGTGGTAGTATTGCACTACTGTCCTGACATCATTTAATAGGGAGTTGTAAAAGCATACATACCTTACGTCGCATATTCCGATCGATACGTTGCACTGAAGTATTCCGTATGCAATTTTTACCAAAGTCAAAGAGTGTTGGAAGTGCATTGACCTTCAAAATACGACGAGGTCTGCGTGGTTTCAGGTTTTCTGGCATCAATTCAAAATGATAGTCCAGCTCAAACATGTCTTCTTCAAAATGACATGACCATAAGTAATGCTTTGGGGGATTGCTCGCTATTTCTTTCTTAACAAATTATCGGATGTCACCAACATCAGTTCCACATCGATGCTCCCACAATGTGCACTGTTGTATATTGCATGGAAATCTGTGGAATGACATGCCTTTGGGCATGCGACCTCTTCGGGTCTGGCAGCCATAGGCCAGGCACTGCGGCATTCTTACCAATCCTTGTGGAGAATAGTGATGAACCTGAAAAAAAAAAAAAAGAAGACAAGAAAAGAACATGCAGTTATTGATTGAAATGTTTCACAGAAATCTCCTGTAATACAGTACATATCTGCTGCATCAAAGACCTTTTATTCAAAATATATTTCAGTGCTACAGTGCAACATATAGCTATCTGTAAATAGAAATAAAAACTTGACTTTGATCTGTGCACACTTCTCCCAAAAAGAATGCAGTGGCACTGATTAAAAATAGTTTAACAAAAGATTCACTTTGCCTGTGCAAGTATGCATGCAATACATGCTGTAGACGCATAGTCAATTTTTACTAGGATATAGGACAATTACATATTTACCATTCCAGTACATCTGTCATTGACACAGTCTGCCTCAAATAAGGATAAAACCAAACAATTTCAAAAGAATCAAAACTTTTATTGCCATACAAAAGCACATGACATGACATGTTACACTTTTATGTATCCTTACAGCACAGAATCATGATCATCTGCTGTCCTTTTCAGATACTGAATTTTCATTCCAGTTCCTTTACACCTATGTATTTCAGTTACTCAGGGTATACCCATATCCCTTTGAAAGGCAGGAAGCCAACATATTCGTTGTCGTCTGCAGGAAATTGTCGACGTATACATGAGACTACACATGCCGGAATGACAACTCTGTTCCCACGTCCCAGTCTCCGGTTTTCAAAAATCCATAGCACATATGCCCGGTATGCCACCATGCGGTACAACCTGTGAAATCATGACATATTGTTTATCAACTTACACCTCATCATGCATTAATCACAATTATCATGAATCAATACTTTCTCCCATTCCTAGGTAGGTGTATGTAGTTTTACACGTGTGTGGGCAAACTGCAGCATACATTGGCCAACATATAACTGTTTAATAGCACAGGAATCATGATTATGGCTAATCTGCTGCTCACAAAGTTGTAATGTGGCTTCATTTTTAAACCTTTCATCATTCAACTCCGAATGTGTCAGCACAAACTATTTATTTTGCTATGGCAGCCAGAAAACAAGTAAACATGCTCTACTATGGCTACAAAAGTCAACCACAAAGTAATTAAACATGCTTTCGTCTGGTCACAACACTTAAACTGCACATAAATGGTGTTGTTTGAAAAACTAATGTTCATACTGTGCAAGGTAAGATCTACCACCCACTTCAATTTCTGCTGAGAGGATCTCCATGCTATAACAGCAACCCTCTTGCAAATTCCTTACTGATCCCTTACCTATTGGTCCACCGTATGTTGCGTGATCACCTTCTAACGTAGTGCATTGCACGCAGAACTAATTCCAGTACAACAGGGGTTAGGCACGCCATTTCAAAGTCGATGTGATCAGTGACGCACAGGGGCTGGAAGGACATTTCAAGCTGTGCAATTTTACCACGTGCTCGATGGGATGATACACAGCAGTAGCATTCACGAGGAGTGTTCATTAGAACACACTTTTGACAAGTGCACCAACTCATGCTCTCTGTATTCGCTTCATGTGCTTCAGCATCACTGCTTTCACTGCTACCTCGGCGGTAATTTGGTCTTCATTCTCCTGGGGCATATTCCGGCTCAAAACTGAAAGGGACTGGACCCTGCATATTCATCACGATAACGTCAAAACCTTCTGTGAAATGCAGAAAGCAAAACCTTGTCCAGTAAAACATGACATCAGTCCGGTAGCAATAATAGATGCATGCATTTGACAATTTAAAACACTGCTAAATAATACTTCATTTGTAGCTGGCGCAGGGGTCCATGACGTGGGTCATGTAATGCAGCTTGTCACAAAAGTTTTACATACTCTGCAAGTCTGGGCGTAGACAAGTAAACTGCGTCTACAGTTCCACTTCACATTTTGCGAATACGTGTAGTGACCGCACAGCACAATTCAGATAGTTATACTAACACTTTGACCTTGAAGCACTAACAACACTCAGCTGAAGGTGACTAGTACTTCATGGAGTAAACCCTAAAACGTGCACCACAGCTTTCCTTGGCCCCACCACATTAGCAGTGACTACCGAGAGACCCAAGACTACATTACGTGTTTTTTTTTATATTAGACATGTTATGAAGGCTGTGGCTACGTCACATTGATGTGTACTGACCGATGGACTGAAGACTTGTGACACTATAGACAAACACCTACATTAATCAGTACAATCACACATGATCCTGAATGCTTTGCCAGCACATTTATTTAACATAAAGGACACTTGTGCAGCTTTGTTTTTGCAAACAGTACAGAGTCTCTCAACTGACATATAAATAAATCAAGTCCACTGTCACTAAGGTGAATGCCGTCATAACGGTGTAACTCTGGGAACCGAGCTTTTATGGATGTATGGTGAATCACAGATCCTTTGCACAGCTCCATCTGTCCCCACATAAAGCTATTGTGCAGTCTTCAAATTTTCTCAGTGGCCTTAATGCTACGTGCACCCTTCAATCCAACCTTTGTATGACATCTGACCATACGATATGCATTTTAGGCCACCATGTAAGAAGTCTATACAAAATGTGCATGGTTTCCCCTTTCAGATCAACAAGAGGGCATGTGGTTAGGTCATTTCCACCCAGATGCAGTATTATAATATCTGGTTCTTCACTGCAGACATATTTCTCACACAGCAGGCATAGCAGACTTTCCCAGAGCAAGCCTCTTTTTCCGACCCAGAACACCATAATTTCGGACTCACTTTGCCACAGATTTTGTGCTCCTATTTCAGTAGCTCTTTTTGATGGCCAGTGCACATAAGAATGGCCACATATCCACACCTGAAGAGGTCTTTGAGGGAATACCTAGACCAACACAGATGAAAGGATTAACAACCCACTACTGCGAATATTACACTCCCAGCATTAAAAAACTGAAACCACCACAACAAAAACTGTATATAATACTGACCTTCTATTTGCAGGCCTTGATGCACTGTGCATTTGTCAGGTTCCATCACAGTACCCACACTGAAATTAAAATGAATACTGTTACAATGCATTCTGTAAGTATGTCCATGACAGGGTTGCCACCTTTTAACAAGGGCAAAGTGGGACATGGGGGTGTGGTCAACATGATAGGGGTGTGGCCAACATGACACTGGCCACACCCCACTGACATCACTAGAGTTGTTAAAGGAGATGCAGTATTAGTTATGGATGCAACATTGTGACATTACAGCATACTGAAAACTCAAACCATTTAAATGAAGTGAACTATTACTGCACACACACTAATCGGTTGTAACAATAAACTTTAAAGGAATTAAAAACACACTACTCATTAAACAGACACTTGTTTATTTAAAAAGTAAAATTCATAAACCATCCATTGCTATTCAGAAAGAAAACTTAAAAAATCTACATACCACATACAAGCCAAGTATAAAATTAAGACTGTCAATTAAAGCTAAAGCAAAGAACACAAAACTACATACCCTAGTACAAATTAATGCTAAACAAAGCTCGAAAAACATTGGCATGCGAAAGAACTGGCTCAAAAAACATTGGCATGTGAAAGAACTGGCTCAAAAAACATTGGCATGCGAAAGAACTGGCTCGAAAAACATTGGCATGCGAAAGAACTGGCTCGAAAAACATTGGCATGCGAAAGAACTGGCTCGAAAAACATTGGCATGCGAAAGAACTGGCTCGAAAAACATTGGCACACGAACTGTCTTGAAAAACATTGGCACATGAAAGAGCTGGCTTGAAAAACATTGGCATGTGAAAGAACTGGCTCGAAAAACATTGGCATGTGAAAGAACTGGCTCAAAAAACATTGGCATGTGAAAGAACTGGCTCAAAAAACATTGGCATGCGAAAGAACTGGCTCGAAAAACATTGGCACACGAACTGTCTTGAAAAACATTGGCAAATGAAAGAGCTGGCTTGAAAAACATTGGCATGTGAAAGAACTGGCTCGAAAAACATTGGCATGCGAAACTGGCTCGAAAAACATTGGCACACGAACTGTCTTGAAAAACATTGGCACATGAAAGAGCTGGCTTGAAAAACATTGGCATGTGAAAGAACTGGCTCGAAAAACATTGGCATGCGAAATAGAGGAATGGAGCAAAAAAGAGTTTACAAACAGTTTAAGGTCAAATTGTAAATGAGGTAATGTAGGGGGCATTTTGGCCATTGAAGACTAACATTAACACAGCTTGTAGAAAATGAAATGCATTATTTTTACCACCGAACATGCCCACCACACCCCACAAGACAAAAAAGTTAACCATATTCACTGAACCAAAAAACAGTAAAATGAATGACAATGCACCGTGGATACCATAGACCTAATTTAGCTTTTGACCACAGCAGTTAAGAAATGTATGGCACTAATTTACACAGCGCAATGATCTAGTAATAAACATGCCCAACAGCAGCACTGGTCATAATCTGATTATAATGAAAACAGTAAATAAGTATGTTGAAGACATCACTAAAACACAAAATAAAACTTTGCTACTTAGGCAAACTACCCTGTAACATGGTTTAGCACAATCTGAAATACATTGCATTAACTTCAGAGCATCCATCCACAAAAAAATAAAAATAAATGGGAAAAAAGTCCAAACATTTTAACTTTTAAAATACTTCTTGCAAGAGAAGTAACAAACTACAATGTACAGCAGACTCCATGGGCTCCTTTTACCTCAAAACATAGCAATTAATCCAGCACAGCAATGCAATAAACAGGCCCAAGTAAAAGTAACACACCCATATTCACATTACAAGCAAAACAGTACATTTTAACCTTATTAAAAATGCATAATAAATTAAATGCACACATTTACAAGTATAAATGAAAACAATCTTGAAACAGCTTTGGCAAATTGGCAACGTGTACCTACTAGAATAATAAATGAATTACATTAACTGTTAACATTCCCCTCAAAAGGTAGACTTGTACCACAGACATGGACTTGCAGGAACAGGAAAAGTTACCTAAACAGTATATCGTAACTTCCTGAAAATAGCATTATAGTGCATATTTCCATACAAAAAATACAAACTATGCTCAAACAATTCCTATATGCATACAGACAATACCCAGAAAAAGCTACGACAATAGAAATGCATCACACTAAGTTTATATTTCACTGCCCCCCAACAGAAACAAACAACTTCTATACACAGTTCAGCCTTTTAAAAGTAATGCTTCCAAATCATACCCCCAAGCATAATAACAATTACATATACATTCAGGTTTTATCTCTTTAAAAACTACTACACAAAAATATTAAACTAACTACTACAGATTTAAATATTGCGTACTGCACCCACCATCTGCCTTTAAACATTAAAAAAATTAAACCACAATATATTCCCATTTTAAACTAGTACAAAAGTCTCAAAATAACCACTGCACAGATTTAAATACTACATACTACATCCCCATCTACCTCTAAACATTAAAAACTTAAATAAAGCACACTATTCCCATTTTAAATAACTAAAGCCACAAAATGCAATTATCTACTTACCACTCAGTTATTGCTGGGCTGGCTGGCTCCCTTGCTGGCTGGGCTGGCTGGCTGGCTGGGCTGGCTCCCTTGCTGGCTGGCTGGGCTGGCTCCCTTGCTGGCTGGCTGGCTGGGCTGGCTCCCTTGCTGGCTGGCTGGCTGGGCTGGCTCCCTTGCTGGCTGGGCTGACTCCCTTGCTGGCTGCCTGGGCTGACTCCCTTGCTGGCTGCCTGGGCTGACTCCCTTGCTGGCTTGGCTTCAATGCTGGCTTCAATGCTGGCGAAAAATTCAGATCTTTTGTCCGGGCTGCTATAGAGCTTAGTGCTCTACAGCTGCGACCTTTATGGGGCTCTTCACAAGAAGTTCCCGCCCCCTACAAATAGCTGCAGCCAATTACTGTGCTGCATTACCACCCGGACCTAGCAGAGAATCCCTCTAACTGCAGGTCCGGGTGGTGACGTAGCCGCATTGCCGTGGAAAAACCGGAAGTATTTTCGGCTTTTCCACGGCAATTCATGCAAGCGCAAAGAGGAAAAGCGGGACTTTAAAGTCCCACGCAGTGGCGTGGGAAGCGGGATGAGAGCACTCAAACCGTGAGTGTCCCGCTGACAACAGGACGGGTGGCAACCATAGTCCATGCCAAATTATGCTGTACCTTTAGTGGCACACTGCGTTGTCAATGCAGACATGCACTCTGATCACTTACGGTTAATACATGATGCATTCCTACACATGAAAATGATTAGCTGATGTCACAACGCTGACAGTCAAAATCAGAAACCCAAACACCAACCTCATTCAAAGCCTGCAGTTACACACTGCATCCCACAGTAGTAATACTCTGGTAATGCCGCAAGCAACCGTTTATCAACAGTAGATCAGTCATGGCCAGTTTTAAATCACTGGTGTCTGCTACAGCCAAAGTACTGTCTCATCTCGACGAGTAAGTTAGTGAGATAAGAGTCCATATTTATGCAGTCAACTTTTTACATTGGATCCTGATCATGCATGCCTACTGCATAGTTCTAAAAGATACTCAGCAGTCTCGTTAAATTGACAGATGTCTCATCAGCACAAGCATTAACACACGCCGGTATGGGTGGCCGCTAATGTGTATACACATAGTGTTGGGGGGCCATGTACATCAGGACATATACACGTTTGCAATACAGGAATAAGAAATATTGTTTTCACATAATTTAAATACAGGAATTGGCATAAAGAATATGACGACGTGTTAAAGATAAATCTTGGTAGTCACCTGATGTGGCACTGGAATCTGAAAGAAATGTATGTGGTGTTGGAGCTTCAAAGCAATATGGAGATATTTGAAGACCTATTACGGAGATAGTAGTCTTAAGTCTATCTGACAATTTTCTAGGTTATTTCTACTACTGACTGCCTGCTAGATATCACCCGTCCTGTAATAAACCCGCTTCCACCACGGAGGGAGATAAGCAAAAGCACCAGCAATCTGCATCGGCAATCTGAGTATTCCAAAAACATTGTACCAAAATCAGTTTTTGAGACTTTTTACATGGAAAAGCCATCCACACCCTCCGATGTAGGTGGCAAAACCACACCCACAATTTATATATACCAGCTCCATCATTGCACAAAAATTCTGTTACCCCTCATTCAATCAGGTGTCCATTACTAGTAACTGCATTAATCAGTGTGTTCAAAAGTTCACAAGACAACATAAGTACTACTTGACAAGTGTCGTACTTTCACCTGATAATAATTGGTCTGTTACTTTACACAGCTATAAGTAGTTATTCCAGTAATAAGTAGTTATTCCAGTATCATGCTAACTATAATCTGTGCAGCATATGGGGTTACTTGCTCAAGCTCTTTTGCATCACACATAACAGACAGACAGACAGCAAAAGATTGTCTCAGACAATGAGATGTAAAAAGTGGTACAGGAGGGTTACAGGGGGAACTGGAGGTAAAACCTCTTTCCTTTCTACCACAGCAACCAAAGGAAATACTATCATCAGGTTGAGTCTTATTTTGCATAAGGAGTTGGAAGACCACTGCCTCACAGTCAAAGTGGCAAAAGGCTTCATTTCAGATTGTTTTTGGTATCAAAGAAAGAGGTGTCTTGGAGACCAGTAGCACATCTTTGATTCGTAAACATGTATGTCATGGTCACTTCTTAGTGCCTTCTCTTATTAACCAGGTCAACTACTGCAATCCGAGGTAATCTAGTGACTGCCTGATGTACACCTAAAAACCCTTGACTCTTACCAAACCGACACTCAGACTTGCAAGAGATGCAGTTATATATACAAATTGTAAGCCACACACTATTGAGGCTAGCTAACACTGGCTGGTCAAGAACAGAAGGTCAACACTTGCAGCACACCACAGGGAACACAGCCCTCCAGAACACACACCAGCACTGCCTTCACATAAAAACACAAACGAAACACCCACCTTTGTGCAGGCTCTTAATCAATATCTACCCAGAAATCAATGCCCTACAGGGCAGAAAAACACTCAACAACCACAATACAACAGTAATCACGAGACACATTACTCTCTAAACAGTGCTTCATGCAACCAAAGCCCCCAAGGTACAAAAACACACCCAACAATGCTAGTCATAGGTGACTCAATAGTGAGGCACACTGATGACCGAGTCACTCGGTTGAATAATGATAAGGTAACAGCCATCTGCCTCTCAGGGTCTATGATACACCACCTAACACACATACTAAGGGCCCTCAACAGAAAAAATATATGACTCTTGTCATTCTACATGCGGGTCTGAAGGGGACCGCATGCCTGCTAAACTGGGTTGACTTCTTTGAGTTAGTCACTAGAGGTGTGGATGAAGGCCAGGTGGTTCATGCAGCCTACCTTCATCTGGCCAAGGCCTTTGACACCATTCCCCACTCAGGAACAGACTTCTCTGAAGTCCAGGACAAGAGCAAGGGACTCTGGCTGACAAAGCTGTTAGATATTAACTCGCCAAGTGATACTGACATCTTACAGATAGGCCTCACTGAGACCAACGACTGTTGTCAGAACCATGCTCCATTTGGCATGTACCTCACCAGACACCTGCAACAACTGGACATGCCGCAAAAGTACCTCACAAAGAGGATGCTATGACTTAAACACTTGGCCTATATGGACAGACTCAAAAAACTCCAGCTATTCTCTGTTCATATTGCCTACTTAGAGGCGATCTCTGCTTGACTTAGTAAGCCATGTATGACACAGCTCTGTTGGAAATTAAACATTGAATGGAATGCCAATCCCTCCACACCACATGCTCCACAGACCTCAGCCTCATTAGCACAATCAACAGAACATGCAGGAGGGACAGGTTCATAACCTCGAGATTGCTCATGCTATGGAATAGACTTTACATACATGTCAAGCAGAGCACAGAGGCATTATTAAGTAAGGGTAGGTGGCACGATGCCACAGTAATACAATGGGCTAGGCTTGTAAAGGCTCCAGGCCCATGAGCCTACTACTTATCTATGAACGGAAAAAAACTTTTTTATCTTAGTACTTTTTCACCTCAATTACTCTTCATAAATACTATTTCGCTATATACCCCTTTCCTGTCTACACACTGTTTATATCTACTTTAAATGTATGTATATAGAAATTTAAAAAAAATATATATATATATATTAGAAAAAATTATATATATATATATATATATATATATATATATGTGTGTGTGTACAGTTGATGGTTGCAGAACCGAGCATGTGCTTTATCCAAGCATCCAATTCAAATTTGAATAGAATCAATATATGTCCCTTGGTTCTGTCCACCACACAATCTGTATGCTATGTGTGTCACCAACATGTTGAGTATCGTGAAAAAGACCAGTTTGTATGGGGAAGGGGTTGCTGTGCTAGAAAAAAAAACATTTACATGCATTGTGGTGTAAATATGTACTTTAATTTTATGACACATTCACCTAACCATCAGTGCATATTACATAGAAAACTTTCAGTATTGGCTCTTGTGTACATTTTGAAAAGTTTAATTTTCATCACGTCTTAGGGTCCCTTACTAAATGAGTCACTGTTGAGAAAGCCTTTTCATATGCGAGATATAGCATTTATGTTAAATTTGTAAAGCAGAGACTGACAACTATCAAGTGAACCTGAATCAGAAAGGACTGAATACTAAGAAGCCATTTAGGAAGGTGAGAAAGGTCTTTCATGTGGAAATACTTGTGGAGACAGACAACAATAAAGCCAAGGTGCCTGTGAAATGACTGAATAACAAAGACAGACAACTATCCAGCTAAGGTGACTCTGAAAGGATTGAATACCAGGGAGCCAGTTAGCAAGGTGAGAGAGGTCTTTCATGTGTAAATACTCAACTGGAGACAGATAACTATAAAGAAAGGAGGAGAACTTGTCTTGTCTTCACTTCAAGGCATTCAGCACAGTCAGGGGTTGAAGGACTGCTAACACCTCTTGACTATTTATCATTTTACCCTAAGCTGCATATGTAATTGTGTAGTAAATGCTTTCTCAGCAGATTAATGCTCTTTGAATAGTACTTCACAGCAGGAAACTGATAGCAAGTCAAGAATATGCCTGTGTCTGGAGACGGTGGCCTAGCATGTGTTAGTGTCTGAGGTTTTAGACTAAATGCAATTTGAATTTCCTTAAATAATGATGTGCATGATGAAAGGTAAATGGCAGTAACAGCTAAAACAATTTCAGAGGTGTTGAGATCTGTGGTTCCATTGTCGGCATTGCTATGCCTCAAGAGGGATTAAAAAAAATCAGGATGCAACATAAGGAACCTGTATACTTTGTCATTACTGGCAACATGTGGACAAATGCCAGGTCCAAAACTGATGTTGACCCAGGTGAAATCAAACCTGTGGTAGTCACAGGTATGTGCAATTGTACAGACCTTGATGTACCATTTGCCCGGCTGAACAATAGGGCCACGATCGGCTGTATGCACACTGCCAACATGTGTCACATTGCAAACATACTCAAGTGTCTCACCAGCAAGCAGTCTTATGACGTGAATGATGAAATGATCCCAGAAACTACAAGCCTATTAGTCTGAATAGTCTAATATGGAAAGCAACAGACTGAATTCACAGGCAAATGTTCTGTTCAAATACACTAGGCGAAACTCGGTTTAGCTTAGTTAAGAGAAGGCTATGTCTACTTAACTGGTTGGACACCCAAACCCTAACATAAGACGCATCAGACTATGCTTTCTCTGCCGAGAAAGCAAAAAAGTCTGGCAGACAACCAAAGCAGAAATCTTATGGACACGCACAAATAGAAACTGGAACCCAAAGTCTTCAGCATGTTAACACAAAAATGGTGGAGCCCAGACATAGATCTATTTTCCTCTCCCCAAAACTATCATTTGGAAAAATTCTGCACAAGAACTCATCACAAAAAAGCATGGAAAGTGGATGTTCTATCCTTCAGCTGGAATAAACAGTCTATGCCTTTCTCCCTCTGCCTCTACTCTCCAAGGTCTTACTAAAAGTCAGACAGGAAAAACCAAAAAGGATTTTGATTGCTCCGGACTGGCCTTGCCAACACTGGTACCCGCGTCTAAGGAATATGTCACACATTCCTCTGTGGTACTTGCCTCAAACAGCTCACCTACTGTCTCAGCAGAACTATCAAACTCTGCACACTCCGCTCCAAACTCTGAATCTTGCAGCATGGCTAATCAACTAATTTCACCAATCACGTCTCACTAAACCTGTGATGGACGTCATTTTGGAGGCCAGCAGGCCTAGTGTTATTGCAATCTTAAGCTGATAAATGGAAGATATTTGGTGCTTAGAACCAAGCACAAGGAATAGACTCAGCAAAGCCCAATATTCCTCAGATTTTGCAATACTTAACTGAGATGTTTCACAATGGCCTATATTTTTCTTCAATAAAAATCCATGCCTCTGCCATCTCGGATCATTACAACACAGACCCGCGGCTCTTTTCTCATCCCCTGCTAAAGCAGTACCTCAAAGGGGCCAGAAATTTAAGGCCTCCCAGGAGAGCGCAGACTCATGCATGGGAACTCAATTTGGTGCTGGAAAAACTCACCCTACCTCCTTTTGAATCAGCAGCTACTGCAGATATAAAACTTTTTTCTTGGAAGACTGTCTTTCTTTTGGCAGTCACGTCAGCTACAAGGTTTTCAGAACGACACGCTCTTTTGGCAGTCACTTCAGCTCGAATGATTTCAAACTACAGGATCTCATGGCAGTGGAGCCTTTCATTATCTTTTAGCCGGACAGGGTGGCCCTCAGGCCCAATCCTTCTCTTATATGTTAACTCACTAGAGCTTAGTATATAATGTATTACACACTCTAAATGTTTTACACTGTTCAGTACAAATCCTGATTTATTTCCTTGGTTACATGAAATTATGTTTTGATGGCACTGCCAGGGGAGGATGGACATGGTCATCCAGGGGGATGTGGGTGGAGACAGCTGTGTCCTGCTCAGGTACCCAGCTGAAGAGGTGCTAGGCTGCAGACATGGCCTAGAAATGGGCGTTAGGCTCACCAAGTCCCAAAACAGTGGTACACTTCAGTGGGTGTGCAGGTGTATTCAACCAGGGTGGTGGTACCCTGCACAGTGGGCATGCCAGTGTATGCACCCATGTGAGGAAGGCACTGTGAGCCTATGCGGTATCATGGATCTCTAGTTCCCCACGTAAGGTGTGGTGTATGCCAATAAAAATACTATCATTGCCAGGATGCCGATGAAAGAACAAAAAGACTCCCTATGGCTGCATGAATTACACCCCACCATCACCATGGCAGCTATGAACACTGATCCAGATGAAAGCCCCAACCCTGAGGAATAAATGAGATCAGTCTAACTGAGGATGGCTTGATGACTAGCTGACTTGGTGATTCAAAAGTAACCTCCTCATTATCAATACCTTAAATAGTATACAAATGATATAGTGTAAAGTTTTATGCTACAGATGACTTAATGGTTTAACTTGGTGGTACTGTGGGGGGGTGTACACTGATTTCCGAATGTATTTAGTGGGAGTAGAGTCAAACCAAGGATCAAATGTTTGAGATTGAAAAAGGGTAATTGTGAGGTGGTGTTCAGGCAAGACTTAAGACAGGCAGTGGGTGGCAGTGAAGAGTTATCGAATAGCTGGGCAACTACAGCAGAGATAGTGAGGGAGATGGCTAGAAAGGTGCTTGGTGTGACATCTGGACAGAGGAAGGAGGACAAGGAGACATGGTTGTGGAATGTGGAAGTACAGGAGAGTATATGGAGAAAGACGTTGCCAAAGAAGACGTGTGAGTGTGAGAGAGATGAAGAAAGTAGACAGGAGTATAAGGAGTTGAGGAGCATGGCAACGAGAGGTGGCAAAGGCTAAGGATAAGGCATATGAAGAGTTGTATGAAAGGTTGTACACTAAGGAGGGAGAAAAAGGACCATTACCGATTGGCTAGACAGAGGGACCGAGCTGAGAAAGATGTGCAGTAGGTAAGGGTGATAAAAGATAGTGAGGGAAACGTACTCACAAGCAAGGAGAGCGTGTTGAGTTGATGGAAAGAGCACTTTGAGTGGCTGAACAATGAAGAAAATGAGAGAGAGAGAAAGTCGGATGATGTGTAGATAGTGAATCAGGAAGTGTAGCGGATTAGCAAGGAGGAAGTAAGGATAACTATTACGAGGATGAAGAATGGAAAGGCTGTTGGTCCAGATGACATACCTGTGGAAGCCTGGAGTTGTTTAGGTGTAAAAGGTGGCACTGCATGTATTCACCAACCAGCCCATACAGTTTTACAGATGATATAGCACAATCAGATGAATTATGGTGGCCAAGGTAGATGAGAACTCCAGTTGTACCCTATTCACAAAATATCTAACAAATAATTCAATCAATCTGCTCACATCTGCACTGTCGATACCTAACAAAAAAGATCTGCAAATAAAATGGACACCATGGCTATGCACTACTGTAGTGGTCAAAATGAATGTAGAATTATGGGGTCTACTTTTAGATGAACAGCCAATAAAGCTATCAGCAAGTAACAAAATGTAAGTAATAAAACAAAAAAACAAAATAACTCCACAGTAATAAGCCGATCGACAGACTGTAAGAGATCGGCTTATTACAGCTGGAGATGTACAGCCCTCTGCTCTGCCGGCAGCTCCATGAGCCATCATCAAGTAACAAAAACTCTCGTTTCAACTGTTTAGGTTTAAGGTAAAACACTGAGCTGGCTTAACCTACCACAATGCATACCTCAAAGCCTCTTAGCATAAGACTTCTTGCCAAAGCCAAAAATTATACAGGGACAAAGTCCAAAATCAGTGGCAAGCTTTAAACATTGTTGTAATAAATTTACATAGTTGCTAGAATAGCATGTTTTGCATTAGCAAGAATTTTCAAAAGAATTTTAAAAGTTGCTAGAATCACACGATTACCAAGAAATGTATGATTTAATGACAATACAGATTTCACAATTATTCACAACTTGTGCCTTTCAAATAATGTGCTAGCGAAAATTGTATGTGATCAAATTTTTTAATACATTTAGAAATATGATGCAAACACAGGCCGTACTACAACCATCTATTTTCGTACCATCCATGTTTTTACTAATATGGACGTGGATAATTTTATAGATGCAATAGACCTTAAACGAGCCTTTGAGGTGCTTTTACTAACACTCTTAATCTCTGTTTTGTTTTCTAAAGATATTACTGATTGAGGAATTACCTTGTAAGTCATTTTTTCATGGCATAAAGTAATAACTCATTTGCAGATGTAAACAGACTGTCTAATCTTATTCCTTATTGTTTTCTGTTGGGGGCTTTACTTTTCCCTGTGATCATAACTGGACTCCCTTGGGATCTTCCTCACATCTCATGCACCTTACATCCAGATGATACTGTCGTTAATAGTGGTAACCATATATCACATTAGCAAAAATCAATTGAAAATAATTACTGTACCCCTATCAGAAATGGATAAATGGTAAAACTGGAATATCAATACCAAGAAATCTACAGTTATGCCATTTGACACACCTGAACAAATTCCCCTGCTCTAAAACTAATTTTAACCTGCATAACAAATTAATTACCAAAAAAAATAATAATTTACTTAAAAGGTGTCTTCAAAGTTTCTCATCTACTTACAATTTAAGCTAGAAAAAGCATTGCAATAAAGGTTATAAGGTTCATTAGGAGAACAACTAAATCCCCACTTGACCATCTAAAATGTCGTCAATTCAGGAATGATGCAAAAAAATCTATTTTACTGGATAAAAAAAGCTTCTACCAAAATCTCTTACAAAAACACCATAACAACCCTCAAAAGTTCTGGGCAGACTTAAATCAACTACTTTGTCCAGGTCATTCCACCACCCCAACCCCGTCTAGCTAAACCCATAGTTCCCCAGAGACCATGGCTAGTGCCTTTAATAACTTTTTCACTGAAATAATCCAATCCCTAGCAAATCAACTAACCCCCTCTAACTTAAACCACATGCCTAATGTACCCAATAATCACCCCAAATTTAGCATCCACCAATCTCCACTAGTTTTATCAAAACACTTCTAAAAAAGTAAAACATACCACCCTCACTGCTAACCTCCTCCTTGCAGTTTACCTACAGATAGCTGCAGATGCCATTGCATATCCCATATCTATCCTCATCAACAGAACCTTATCTGATAACGCTATCCCCTCCCTCTGAAAAATGTCACATCATCCCACTCCATAAAGGTGGTAGCTCCTCAGACATATCCAACTATAGACCCACTGCCATTTTTTCCCCACTAGCCAAAATAATAGAGAAATGTATACACAAGCAACTAATGCAATACCTTACACAGAATAATTTACCATCCAAGTACCAGCATGGTTTCAGACCATACCACAGCATCACCTTAGCCCTCCTTTCCTTTACTACTGCCATAAACCAAAACAGGAATGACAATAGGTAACCTCCGCCCTCTTTCTTGAACTATCAAAAGCCTTTGACATGGTCAACCATGAACTTCTCATTCTTTCACTAAAATCTATTTCTCTCAACAAGCCTGCTATCCAGTGGCAAACTCTCCAGCCAGCTACCTCTCACACTTGGTGTCCCTCAAGGGTCCAACCTAGGTCCACTACTCTTCTCTATTTTTATCAACAAGCTTCACACTGCTATACTAAAAACAACACCATGCGCTGGGTCTGATGGCTTGATTCTAAAAAGTAAAATAATCACTCCTCAATATGAACAGTCACGAACTCATTGATAGAAAGTACCAAAACTGCAAAAAAAGTAAAATCAAGCAGTTTATTTTCCAGAACTGTTAGCGCTTTCACCCGTAGGCTTCTTCAGACAGTACAATAATACACAATTCATATACAGTTTAAATACATGGGTGTCACTACTGATAGGTTAAAAACTATATCACATGCTAAGAGCCCCTTCTCCAACAATTTGAAACGCATACTGTTAACTTTTTAAAACCACAGTAGATCTAATATAGTAAGCAAATATTAGGCAAAACATCAAATTAGAAAACTGTTAAAAACTCATATTGGACAACCATTAAAAACTCATATTAGAGTTCATTCATTAAAATAATGAAACAGAGATATATAAAAACAAATACAATAAATACTGTCATGTGCATTATGGTCTAAAGCACCTCTTCTTCCTTAGTACTGGTGCAATGTGTACCTTTAGTTCACCCCTGGAGGCTTATTAGCCCTACACCTAATTATCCATTTCATCTCTCTTTCTAGTGTATGGTTAATAAAATCGCCTCCCCTACTGTTGGAGAAAACCACCTGCAAAACGCAAAATAAAAATGTATGTTCCGGACCAGTAGATTTAACATGTCTGGCTAGTGCATTAGTATCATTACCTATCCTGATCTGATACATGTGTTCCCTGATCCTCTCTTTAAAAGTTCTATTCGTTTTACCAATATAAAACGAGGTACAGGCAGAACACCTGGCCAAATAAACAACATTGGAACTCATGCAATTAGTATTCGTGTGTAGCTTAAACTCATATTGGGTAACAGGGTGTACAAAAGAGGTCCTAGTGTCTATCAATGCACACTGATTACAATGCCCACAAGGATTGGTATTCAAAACCAAAGAATTATTATAGCTTGGGGCAGGGTGTAGTGTCTTATTACATAGCATATATCTCACATTAGGTTTATTCTTATAACTGATCAAGGGTTTCAAGCCTACCACTTCCCTAATGGCTGGATCAAGAATCAATACTTCCCATCGATCCTCCAAGAAGTTCCTTATAGCTCCAGCATCCTGTGTGTAAAAAAGGGGGGCCCTAAGTGAACTGGAGGGGGTAACGTGACTAGGTGGTACTAAATCATCCATCAATACTGGCTCAGAGTAATAGGGTCTCGCTACAGTAGAACGAAGCATATTAACCTCTGACTCCATCCTATTAAAGGTATGGTAATCATATCCTCTATTCACAAACATCCCTCTCATTCTACTAAGTTCTTCTGTATAACCATTGTCACTGGGGTTCAACCTAGCCGCCCTCATAATTTGTCCCTTCATAACGTTATGGAACACATAGGTAGGATGCATGCTCTGCCTATGGAGCAAAGCATTCCGATAACATGCTTTCCGATGTATGCATGTATTGATGAGTCCATTAGGAAGTCTATGTAGAAGGACATCTAAGAAAGTTACCCCTGCAACTGACAATACTGAGAATGCCATGTTACAGTCTTTTAGTGAGGGGGTGCATGATAAGGTAGCTGACGCTGTAGTGAGGAGAAAGATCCTGACAGTGAGCAGTAATTCTAATTCAGGTAATACAACTGAAACAGCTTACCACCCTTTCCCGATAGCGCAGAACCAGAGATTAGGGAGAGGGAGGTCTATGAGCAGAGGACGACACAAAAGGAAAGGGTCAGGCAACGAGGTAGTAGGTCCTACTCTCAAGAAAATGTGGGAGAGGACCGCACCTCGTTAGTGATTAATTTAACAAGCAGGGCACTGAATTCCTATGAATATGAAGTCTTGAATAAGGGCCTGAGTTTTATACCCACGAGACGTGGGGACTTAGTAGAATCTATAATAGACTTGAAGTGTTTTGTAAGAAATATACAGCTTAAGTTGGATTTCCACTCTGTGGACACTGGTATTAAAGAGGTGAGGTTTAGACCTAATAGTGTATATATACCCCAGTTACACCCTTTATTAGAGACGTACTCACGTTTAGTTGAGAATGATATTTATGAATACTTCAACAACAACAGGAATTATAGATTTAGGCAGAATTTAAACTTCCATCAAAGACAGGCCTTGGATGCTTTGAGAATGGACCCAGGCATTGTCATTAGACCAGCTGACAAAGGTGGGCCCATTGTTTTAATGGATACAGTTGATTATGTAGAAAGTATGAGGACCATGTTAAGTGAAAGGCTGTTTTATACTCAGATTGATATGCGAATAGTTACAGAAAAAGTGTTTAAAGTTTTTGATATGTTAGATGAGTTAGTGTTGACTCATGATATCAATGAGGAATTATATTATTATTTGAAAGTAAAAAATCCACGAATTCCAGTAATACAGGGCCTTCCTAAAGTCCACAAGTCATTATACCATCCACCTATGAGACCTATTGTCTCGGGACAGGGTTGGTTAACCGAACCCATGTCCATTTATCTTGAATATTTCTCAAGGCCCTTGGTTGATAGAAGTCCCCATATTCTTAAAGACAGCAAACAATTTTTGATAGAATTATATGATTTCATGAAGAATGTAGATCCCTCATGTGAATTTTTACTTGTTACATTGGATGTGGTGAGTTTGTTCACCATCATACCTAATGATTTAGGAGTCCAATTTTTTCAGAGTTTCTTACGGAGTAAATCTGATTATAATAATAAATTTGTTGATTTATTAGCTCTCTTTTTGGAAACCATACTTGTTAATAATGTTTTTATGTTTGGGGACATCCTCTACTTACAGAATGATGGCGTAGCTATGGGCACATCCTGTGCCAATAGCTACGCCAACATTGTTATGGCTCAATGGGAGGAACAGTATCTTTTTCAGCTCAGACATTATAAGGAATATATAGGTTTTTATAAAAGATTTGTGGATGACCTTTTTTTCCTTTAGTTTGGCACTGAGGCAGAACTGTTGTTGTTCTTTCAAGATGTCAATCAATCCACAGATTTTTTTGAAATTTACCCTAAGCTATTCTAAAGAAACTATTTCTTTCTTAGATGTCCTTCTACATAGACTTCCTAATGGACTCATCAATACATGCATACATCGGAAAGCATGCTATCGGAATGCTTTGCTCCATAGGCAGAGCATGCATCCTACCTATGTGTTCCATAACATTATGAAGGGACAAATTATGAGGGTGGCTAGGTTGAACCCCAGTGACAATGGTTATACAGAAGAACTTAGTAGAATGAGAGGGATGTTTGTGAATAGAGGATATGATTACCATACCTTTAATAGGATGGAGTCAGAGGTTAATATGCTTCGTTCTACTGTAGCGAGACCCTATTACTCTGAGCCAGTATTGATGGATGATTTAGTACCACCTAGTCACGTTACCCCCTCCAGTTCACTTAGGGCCCCTTTTTACACACAGGATGCTGGAGCTATAAGGAACTTCTTGGAGGATCGATGGGAAGTATTGATTCTTGATCCAGCCATTAGGGAAGTGGTAGGCTTGAAACCTTTGATCAGTTATAAGAATAAACCTAATGTGAGATATATGCTATGTAATAAGACACTACACCCTGCCCCAAGCTATAATAATTCTTTGGTTTTGAATACCAATCCTTGTGGGCATTGTAATCAGTGTGCATTGATAGACACTAGGACCTCTTTTGTACACCCTGTTACCCAATATGAGTTTAAGCTACACACGAATACTAATTGCATGAGTTCCAATGTTGTTTATTTGGCCAGGTGTTCTGCCTGTACCTCGTTTTATATTGGTAAAACGAATAGAACTTTTAAAGAGAGGATCAGGGAACACATGTATCAGATCAGGATAGGTAATGATACTAATGCACTAGCCAGACATGTTAAATCTACTGGTCCGGAACATACATTTTTATTTTGCGTTTTGCAGGTGGTTTTCTCCAACAGTAGGGGAGGCGATTTTATTAACCATACACTAGAAAGAGAGATGAAATGGATAATTAGGTGTAGGGCTGATAAGCCTCCAGGGGTGAACGAAAAGGTACACATTGCACCAGTACTAAGGAAGAAGAGGTGCTTTAGACCATAATGCACATGACAGTATTTATTGTATTTGTTTTTATATATCTCTGTTTCATTATTTTAATGAATGAACTCTAATATGAGTTTTTAATGGTTGTCCAATATGAGTTTTTAACAGTTTTCTAATTTGATGTTTTGCCTAATATTTGCTTACTATATTAGATCTACTGTGGTTTTAAAAAGTTAACAGTATGCGTTTCAAATTGTTGGAGAAGGGGCTCTTAGCATGTGATAGTTTTTAACCTATCAGTAGTGACACCCATGTATTTAAACTGTAAATGAATTGTGTATTATTGTACTGTCTGAAGAAGCCTACGGGTGAAAGCGCTAACAGTTCTGGAAAATAAACTGCTTGATTTTACTTTTTTTGCAGTTTTGGTACTTTCTATCAACGAGTTCGTGACTGTTCATATTGAGGAGTAATTATTTTACTTTTTAGAATTCAGCCATCAGACCCAGCGCATGGTGTTGTTTTTAGTTTGCTTTTGTTTTACTTCCATTGCTATTGCTGGGTCGCTGCTCCGTTGTTTTGGTGGACTATTCATTTGCGTTTTGTGTATTCACACTGCTATACCTAAAGCTGCCTGCAGTCAATATGCAGATGATTCCACTATGATCTGCTCAAACACCTCCCCATCCGAACTGCAAACCTCAACCCAAAATGCATTTAACACTACCGAGAACTGTCTCACCAACCAATGCCTACTTCTGAACCCCAATAAAACTAAACTTCTACCCCACTAGTAGATCTACCGCACTTTCATTCTCTGTCACATCTAACAATGGTACCACTATTTCCCCCCGATCATCACACCAAACTGCTAGGGGTTATCATAGACAATCTCAAATTTGACCTACAGGTCAACAAAACCATACAGACCATCAATAAGAAGCTTGGATCACTGCATAGAAACTATACATTTTTGTGGCTAGAACTGCCAAGCTTTATTCAATTTAGTCAACTCTTAATAGCACACAAAAAATTGTACCACCCTGAGGATACCCCCTCTCTTAAAAATATTATTAAGCCATATAACAACCTGAGATCCCTACGGTCAGCCGATAAACTACTGGTCCAAACCCACAAAGCTAATAACTCTGCTGGTGAATCCCTGTTTGCCAGCTTCATTGGCAAAACCTGGAATTTGTTGCCAAACTATATAACCCTACATTCCTCCAAAAGTCTCTTAACAAAACCTCAAACAGTATCTCAAAGTGAATTGGCTATGCCCATGTACCAACCCTGATTAAGTTATAAACTGAAAGCATATTCTGTAATTATGATAACTTGTAACTACGTCACCAAGCACTGCTTCCAATCTGATGTCTCTTACTTTTAATTGTGTCTGTCCATGAGAATTGTGAGTCCCTACTAGGGAACACTACTAAGCCATTGTATATAATCACTTTGTTTTTATAATTGTTTGCCACCTTCTGTGTAATCTATGTAACTTTGTCTATGTGGAGCTTTATTTCCTGGGCCTCCGCTAAAATGGACATGTATCTAGTCAGACTATCCCGGTAAACAAATGTAAAATAAATAAATAAATACTCCTGCCCTGCCAAAACATTCAGTATATCTGAAAGTTTTAGCATAAAAATCTCAAATCTTCACATACCTTAACAACACACGCTCAATGTTCCTTCTTTCAAAATATGTAACATTTGACAATTGCAACATTCAATATGTTTTTCAAGCCATTCACTCTGTCAGACAACTGAAGGATTGACAGAGCGAATGACGTATGTATATATCTATCTCTCTCTCTCTCTATATATATATATATATATATATATATATATATATATAAAATGTTTTTTGGAAACAAACAGGTGGTGGTATGCATATGTTGCATTTAGGTCAAACCCCCCCACGCAGCCATTCCAGTGTCCCATTATTTGGCTGTTTCTCCCCAGTTGCCATAAACACTGTTCAAAACTCTCAGTGTGCATACTGCTTTCTGTTTTACTTCTACAATGATTATAGATATTTGGATTTAATTTAAAAGTTTTATTTCAAATTTTCCAGCACAAACTCTGATAGACATTTGCTAAACAAAGAAATACAGTCTCACAATGAAAACAGACGACATTAAAACTTCTGTGACTTTGAAACTCACATTCATTGAAACAGCATTGAAACCCACATTCAAAGAAAATGCATCTGGCCAGTGGCAGATTAAGTTTACCTTTGGGCTGTTTTCAAATCATAGGCCCCTTGCACCCTTTTTAGGACCATGCAAAATTTCTTTGACTCATCTTCATGGTTGTGTTAGATTATAATATATAATAATTAAATTATATCCCTTGTATAATACACCACCACTTGTTAAAGTGTGATTTAAATTTATAGCCAGTAAGTAAAGAAACAAAACCATCCATATCAGTCAATATACACAGTCTGTGCAGAAGGAAAAGTCATCTGAATAAGTCCACATTAAAGAGATCTGACTTTAACTAATGTAAAGGTTGCTGCAAGCAGAAAAAAATATATTTAAGTATTTCATTTACAAATTCACTGCCTGCTGCCCTTAAAGAATAAATTGCCTATGTTTCATTAAAATGATAAGCTGGTGATACTGCAGTAGGGAATAGATGGCAAACTAAACCAGGTTCATGGTTACTAGGCATCTTATCCAAAGGAGGACATACTCAGGACTGCAGCACCTTACCATCTTAAAAATCCAACAAAGTATCAGCAGTCCATCTGCATGCTGTGGGAATAGAACACACAGCCTTCTGCATCAAAACAAAAGTATGCTACCTGCTGAGCTACTAACACTGCTTTAAAACTATAAACACACAACAGTGATACACAAAGAAACACACCTAGATAATATAGGGAAAGTGGTATACAACCAATATATAACCAGTTCCTTTCTTTAGCGACACCTTTCTCATTATTTGTCTTATACAATCTTTAAACTCGGTCTGCAGTGTTTCATTATAGATAATAGGATAAGACAATCTGTATTGTGTTACATGCTGTTTTTTTGTCTTTTTTGCATCATTTTTGCCCCCATGACTGCCAATTATCAAGCCTTATTAAATTCAGACATTATGTTTTCCGATGGAGGTGGGAGGCATCATCCAGGAGCCAGCAATGAGAGCTTTGAGCTTTTGCCAACATCCTGCAACAAAACAATTTTTTTCTTTTTTTTTTTTTCTATATTAACCTATCTCCACTTTAGGTAATGAGGTCAACAATCTTGCCTCTGCAAGAGCTACCTATGTCTCTTTCGGCATATGTGTGTGTTTCTACCGCAAATGCAGTGACAGAGGTTGCTATCACAGGCTTGGGTGACCATGCTCACATCTTTCCAACATCTACTCTCCCCTGTGGTCTGCCGCTGAGGCCCTTTCATTAGAGTGGTGGCATGAACCAGGTGGGAACCATAGTCCCTAGCCCCTAGGATAGACATTTACATCCTTCCTGTCTGTGCAGTCAAGTGCCCAGACTTGTAGTCCAACTCTGGTCTTCTGATCTGTAGTCAGGACTTTATTCTGTGTGAACTGTGTGACATACTATTTTATCTCTGTGTATCAGAATAATGGAGACTGTGGGTATCACAGTGGTACCAGAGGAAGACTGGTTCTGTCGTGATTTCATATAGAGAGATGAAATAGTTAAAATGTATTTACACTATATTACTACATCAGAATAGTTTGTTTATTTATTTACTTACATTTCTAGCCAGGTTAGTTGCACTAGGTATAACCTATTTGCAGAGGAGATTTAAAGTGGATGACACCAAGGAAATTGCACTGCTTTCTTTAGTAAATGCCATGAGACTGGTGACATTTTAGCCCCCCCCCCCCCCCCCCGAGCCGCCACCACCTCAGATAAATGTGACCTCTGGTTAACAGTTTATGAAGGGCAGTATTTCAGGAGAGCAACACTTCCCTTATGCTGTACTGAAGTATCAGTACCGGAAAATAATCCAAGTAACTAGTGTAGTGTAATAAGCCGATCGACATACTGTAAGCGATCGGCTTATTACAGCTAGAAGTGTACAGCCCTCTGCTCTGCCTGCAGTTCCATGTGCCATCAGCAAGTAAACAAAATACATTTGGTTACTTGCTGATGGCTCATGGAGCTGCCGGCAGAGCAGAGGGTTGTCATCTAACTGTAATAGTCGATTGCTTACAGTATGTCAATCGGCTTATTACTGTGTAGTTTTTTTTAACTCCACAGTAATAAGCCGATCGACATACTGTAAGCGATCGGCTTATTACAGCTAGAAGTGTACAGCCCTCTGCTCTGCCTGCAGCTCCATGAGCCATCAGCAAGTAAACAAATGTAAGAAAAAAAAGTTTTTTTTTTTTTTTCTTGCATTTGGTTACTTGCTGATGGCTCATGGAGCTGCCGGCAGAGCAGAGGGCTGTACATCTCTAGCAACAAATAGATTTGAAGGGCAATGTAAAGGAACATCAGCAGAAAAAGAACAGATAAATAAATGAATGCTTTTGCTGCAGAAATATAGATGCATTCTTACCGAAAAATGAACGTTCCCAAGGGATTTGGCTTGCAGTTTTGCTAGAGAAAAGACGGTCCGATGCTGTTTTTACTCCAGACTGAAACATTCGATGGAATACAGTTCCACAACAACTTACACTGTAATTTATAATAACTGATAAGGGCAGACCTAGATAATGGTGATGTCACAGTGTGGGAGGATCAGCTGGAGAGGGAACTACTGCTTTGACTGTGTCGAAGGTACGTCAGCAAGGTGGCGACCAATTAGACCAGAAAGAATGCGATAGCAAAGAATGGGGGATGGGCTTTCCTGCCCTACGCTAGGGAAATGCAGAAATGTACAAGTGACAAACTTCTTCATGCATTTTAGTAATTGCTGATGGCTGGGATCAGTTTATAGGGAATAAAGATGACTGGTGGTTGAGTAAAAATGTGACTGAGCCCGGAGTGTTCCTTTAAGGGAACATTTCCACTGGGAAAGTCAGGGTTTCTCTGAATCTAAAGAGAGACATAGGGATTTTCTTCTACTTCCTCAGCATAGGCCTTTGGCTATACCTCCTGTTCTAGACATTGTTGATGATGTTTTTTCAGAATCTAGTATGACTCCTGATTCACTGCCTCCGGCTCCTTGTAAGCCAGACAGATACTACAGGGTTCCTGACTCCCAGAAATTCCTTTTCAAAAACCCTATTGATATCCTGAAACCATTTCTCAGGGTCCCAAAGGTATTAAGGCCTCTACTGCCAAAAATCCTACCCCTTCTGATAGAGATTCCAGGGCTCTGTATAGATGGGGTAAGAAGGTTTACACGTCTGCAACCTTGGCAACCAGGCCTTTAAACTGTCAATTTCATATGCTTAAGTATCAACAGCATATCATGGGACTACTTAAACAGAAAATGATGCTAATCTCTGACTGTGTGGAAAATAAGGAATTGCAGGATTTATTGCATTCAGCTGAACAAGTTGGAAAACATACTTTGCAATGTAGTTTTGATTCCTTTTGATTCCTTGGAGACCTCTTGCAGGGCTGCTGTAACTGGATCTGTGCTAAGAAGGCATTCTTGGCTCAAAGAGCAAACTCTGCCCGACCATGTCAAAGCTAAATTGTTGGATGCTCCTTTACAACAGGACCGTCTCTTTGGTAATAAGGCTGAAGAACTGTTAAAAAAAGATGGAAGATAAAGCTAAATCGATGCAAACTGTGAAAGATTTCTTACAAGATCAACCTCCAAGATTTAGTAGGCACTGGTCTATTAAGAACTGGTCTTTGTCAAATCAAGACATTCCAAAGGCTCCAGGTTTCAGTCACAAGGAACTGTTAGAACAAAACAATGGGGTGCCTCCACCTCCAAATCTGGAAGCAACAAGTCACCTCCATATGGTAAACAGTCTCAATGACTTCCCTCTACAATCACCAAGCACTTACCTCTTAGCTGCCCCTTTGGGGGGAAAACTAGCACTTCATGCACGAAACTGACAACGTATTACCCAGGACAAATGGGTTTTAAGTATAGTATCCCAGGGATACAGATTTCACTTCCACATGTTGCCAATCCCAAACGGATGGCCAGATCTGCCCCCCAAATCAGTGGGCAGAGGCCCAGAAATAATTTCTGTCCCTCATGAACATGGGGGCTATTCAACCAGTACCAGAAGAGGAAATGGGACAAGGTTTCTATTCCAGACTTTTCCTGGCGTCCAGTTCTGGACTTATCCACTCTAAACACATTTCCAGAGATTCCAAAATTCAAGATGCTGACTCTTCAACAGTTACTACCTATGCTAGCAAAGATGCCTGCTTGGTAACTCTAGACTTAAAAGAGGCTTACCTGCATATCCCAATCAGGGAATCTTGCAGAAGATACCTCCGCTTCAAAGCAGGCTGCTTGCATTACCAGTTCTGTGCACTACCCTTTGGCACTACTGCACCCAGGGTCTTCACAAAGTGCCTGGCACCAGTAATTGCATTTTGCAGGCAAAGAAATATTCAGATATATCCATACCTGGACGATTGTCTAATTCAGGCAGAAAACAAGGGCATTCTTCTAAAGCATCTGGCGTTTGTAAAAAGGGTTCTAACTGGTCTAGGGTACAAAATAAACGAAAAGAAATCACAACTGGTACCCTCTCAAAAAATGACATTCCTGGGTGCAAGCTTGAATACAACTGTCCAGATGACTTACCTTATGCCAGAAAAGCAAATTCAATTGATGACTTACTTCAAACAGGTGGCCACAAAAACCATGCTATCTGCAAGGCAAATTCTGCAGTCCTTAGGGTTCATGGACTCCTGCATTCTTCTAATTCCATATGCAAGACTGCATATGAGGAAACTTCAGTGGTACTTAAAAAGTTTATGGAGTCAGCATTGTCACAGCCTGGAAACAATGATTCCTATTATACCTTGCCTGCAACTAGAGTTCCTATGATGGGCAGAAGCCTGCCACCAAGACATCTGGGGCAAGAAATACTCATGTAATTTTGTTGGCTGCATGTTTTATACCCCTGACGACCTGACGTCATGGAAGAAGGGACAGCAACCGACGCAGGACCCAAGACTTTGTTAATCAGGCCGACTGAGTGCAACCTGCCAGCAGATTACCCAAATGTAATGACTGCAACAGTTAATACACTCGAACATCTACATTTATGGTAAGTGTACACAACTGTACTTTATGCCTCCCTCCAATTAGACATGCTCATTCATTCCCCAGTCCCTTGGAAGTACTCACTGAATGTTGGAATGAGAACTACCAGAGTGGGCTGTCATTCAGGCAGCCATGACAGTACTTTGCATCCCCACCAGCATACTGAATATGAGACCATTTTGTATGTGGCCTAACTGTACCCAAGTGTTGTAGGAGTTATTACTGACATCACTGTTGGGACCCACAATGCCTTCACCTGTTCTCCCTGCAAGCACACAAATCTTACTGCAAAGGCTACATGGTGAACTGAAATCCCACCCCTGAAATGCACATTTGCAAAGTCCCTTTTCCAAGGGAATATGGCAGTGTGCATCCTTCCCCAGTCCACTGTCCTATCAAGATGGGCGTGACTGTCTTAGCCTACCAGCTTTGTCAAATGCTGGAGCCACTAACTTTGATCACCCTGGCTATATTCAAAGCTTTATCCTTGTTTGCCATGAGATTTGGAGGATACATTTGCAGAAGGCTGTGGAAATCAGGTACTATTGCTCAACATAATAGTGATCAAGGTGCTGTTTCAAACTACTCAAGTCCTTGCAGATGACCATTCACATTTTACCACTGAGAAATAGACTCCGGGGGTATTTGAGTACTCCCATTGGCGACCTATCATGTCTTCGCAAATATGAACAGTGGCAATGAGATTTAGCACAGTAACCACTGTCAGCTTATGCATGTTGTCATTGCACATTCTTCAAAGCCCTAATAATGGGCTTCTTAGTATTGCTAATTACTTGACTCTTATCAAAAGCATTTAACAGTTTTAATACCCATTTCTTTTTTCAATATTGTATGCCTTTGAATCCATTCATCCTATTTGCCCATGTTTTGAAGCTGTTTGACTAAATATAAACAAGCCATCAATAGCTTCACTTTCAGTAAAGTCTTAAACTCACTGTAGTTGGTGTGCCCTAAAGCTTGTTTGTTGGCTGCCTGACATTCATCACATTTATGAGTATCTTGTCTACTCACTAAGCAGTATAGTGGTGCAGCAGTTAAGATTGCTACCTCATACAGTTAGAACTGCTGCATGTCAGCTTTTAGGTTTCCAGTTCATTTCGTCATTGTGGTGCATCTGTACAGTTTGCTTTGTCCTCTTTGTCTGTATGGATTTTTACCAGGTGCTGTGGTTTCCTCTCATGCCCAAAAGACATGCTGTTATTTGAACTGTGACAGTCCTTTAAATTGCCCGTGGGTAGGTGTGCAGTGTGTGTGTCTGTGTGCGTGTGTGTGTGCGCGCGTGTGTGTGTGTGTGTGTGTGTGTGTGTGTGTGTGTGTGTGCGCTCGCACGCACTTATTGCACTCTTTATGTGATAGGATGAATCTGACCTGAAAAAATGTTTGAAAAAATGACAATTTCAGTACAACATCATGTCAAGGAGATTAGCTGTCATTCTGCACGGGAGAGATAGGGGTGAGATGCATAAGCAACAGACTGCAGTGACTGACAACTCCCTCCGTCTGTGAAAGTACTTATTTTAAGCAGCATATGTAGACTTCTGTAATGGACTCCCAGAAAACGGTATAGCGAGGGAATCTACAAATGCATTCATGAAAGCCTGGGGCAGGTAGAGAAAGGATGAAGAACAGGTGAGGGAAGATTAAAATGGAGTGGAAGTAGAATGTTAAATGCACTTAAAGGACAGATTAGATGGGCGTATTGTCCGCTTCTGCCATCACATCTGTCATAATGTTTATCTGTTTTTGCGTACTTTATATGAAAAGCCAAGTAAGTGACACTTTGCTGTCTTCATTCCTTAAAAGGTTAAAATGGATTCAGAAGATGAAGAATATGCATACACCCATAACGTTTCGGTACCACCCCATGAGTATATGATCCAACAGCTGCAAGCTATGAGTCAGTATCATGTTTCTGTTGCTTGTAGGAATGAAATTGGATGGTCAAATGCCAGCCAGTGGATACTGTTCAATACAACAGAAGGAGGTATGTATACTTACATCTCTGTACATGTAATATTTCCAGTCTAATTATGGCATGCACTCCTGATGTTCGTCATATTGATCACTGCTGCAGTAGCCTTAGCTACATGGGTTATATCCTCCCAAGGATATATTAACCTCCTTGGCAGAATATAGCTAAATAACTAAGGCTACTGTAACAGTGATCATTCAAACTTTTGTTGTTATGGTAAGTTTATCTTACACAACTGTAATTTCAAAGTTTAATAAGCAGTTTGAGTTTGTGGCTGTTCCTCCCAATGATAATACTGTTATTTCCTACAGTTGCGCATCAGAATGCTATTTAATCATTGTCATGCATGCATCTTAGTTTAGTTAATTTAATAAAATACTAATTTTTTACCAAAAGTATTTTTTCATGCCTTTATCATTTTCCGAGCAATTTGTGTAGATATACAGATGGAACTTCATTCACTGTACCTTTGTGTTAACTACATTTTAATGTGTTTGGTTCATGCATACCTACACACACATGCAATAACTCTCACACAGACAGTAACGCCTTGCTTTTGCTCGGCAGACTGCACCATCTTGTGTACACTATGGTTACTGTTCGTCCACTAATTTGTCCTTCTGCAAATGTGTATTAGTGACTTGGAATGCCTTTCCTGGATACTAGTACCACTGTATAAAGCAACAGTGAAAAGAAAATAACAAGCTTTTCTTTGCTGTAGCACAAAATTGAGTGTCAAGAGATTACAGGATTTACTGAGCTTCAGTTATTTCATTACTTGTGTCTGACTGAACTATGGTTGATTTAGTATGTTAAAGGGCTAGTATGGGAATAAGGAAATATTTGAGAGATATTTTGCTACGCTGCTTAGTGACCGCAGCATCACTTCCTGTTTTCTCTACACTTCAGCAGTTACAGGTATTATGACAGATTGAGTTATGGAAAGTAAGCCTCATTAGAGCGATATACTTAGTATAGTTCAGCTGAGATTTAATATATCAGCTGGTATTGGGTAGGGTAAAATGTGGATTACATCACAAAGTCCTAGCTCAGCTAGGAGTACAAAGATGAATCCCTGATCTAATCTGAGGAAACACTTTGGTTGATGCTTTTGCAGTCCTTGCTTGTGGCTGGTACAGCTGTCCCTTTTGCTCCATCCTTGCAATGGCTCTAATCCTTGCCCATTCTAAATTCCAACCTTTCTTTAAATCTTAAATCTTTAAAAAAAAAAAAAAACTGCCTTTTTTTAGTTTGTTCTGGGGCCTTAATTTTGTATTTTAATTAGCAGTTGTAGGAAGATTATGTTTCTGCATTATTCTGCATTTCTATTTCCACCAGTGGAAATACTTATAAAAGCTATCCATTTGTATTTTAAACCCGCTAGGCTATAGTCTTGCAGTTTAATTCACAGTTATGGCAGGACTGTGTACTACTACTACTACTACTACTACTACTACTACTGCCAGCTTCGAGCCTTAGTCTTTTATTACTGCATTATTCCTTAAGGAGAGTCACTGGTAAATTTTTACGTAATGTGGTGCCTTAAACTGTAGTAGGGGTTTAATAGAAGAGAATTGTCTCTGCTCCAGTTTGTGCTTCAGTGCTTTATATTCTGCTTATTATCCATCCATCCACAGTCCACCTACTAGCTGTAATATTGCCTTTATTTGATTGGATTGTTTGTTCCTTCAAGGCTGTGTTTTCCCACATATTGTTTAGATGTATTTTAGTTGTATCAGTGCCATCCAAGCAACGTTAAGTACCTTTGATTGCTAAATCTCACTTGAGTTATTTTGAGTGATCACTACTGCTACTATTTCCTGGTTTTATGAGTACATTTCACTGTTTTTTAAAATGTTCTTCCTCTCACTTTACTGCTGTTTAAGGCTGTCTTGAAATTTTTTTCAGCAAGGGATTTCTAGCTAGCTGTGTAATTTATTTCTGGTGGCATTGGATTTGTGGGTAGCTTCTACTGTGGTTTTACATTAGGAGGACTGAGTTTATTCATCTTGTGGCAGGAGGTGTTTGCATGGTCTGTCTGATTTGGGAAATATGCAGAATCACTTTTAGTGTAGTCATTTTATTGGCCAGAGGTCTCAGTAGCTATTTTTCTGTTTTTTCAGTGCTGCCATAAATTTTGGAAGTTGTATGGGTTAGCAGTGCCCTGTACAGTAACAATCACCTAGAAAGCAAATTTTCCCTGTAGAACGGCACATAAAACTGTACCCTGTAAAGCAGCAGTATAGAGCAAATACCTTTTGCACTGACAAGCTTAAAGCAGCTAGTTGGGTGTCAAGTGCAATACCTACAGATTTAGCAGAATTCAGTATTGCTAAATATTAAAGTTAGTAGAATTTAGTACTGTTCAGCATAATGTGCCCCAATAAAGCACCCTTATTACTCTGCACCAACAAAGAACCCTTAACAGCCTTCTAACCCCAGTACACCACACCTTTGTAGCTGACCAATCAAAGGAGTGGAGAGTATGGATATACAATTTTATAACTTCTCTATAGCCAACATGATGGTTATGGTCATCTTGAGTGAATGTATTAATTATTTCATGTTTACTGTCATCCCTAAAGAAGTAGTCCCAATATGTGAGAGGTGTACTTAGTAAATGAGATAGGAAACTCTGGCATACAAGCACACATCAGGTTGTGAAAACCACGCATACAACACCCACAGCACATAGCACACAACACATACATAGACTAATGTAGGCTGAGGCACTTAAAAGCAATCTTTGTAAACAACAGCGCTCACTTAGACTGCCTGTTGTCAAAGCTATGCCTCAGCAAGCCCAAAGGCAGTCAGAAAAAACAACACCTAACACCACGCATGCTGTCACTCTCAGTGGACATCCAAACACTAAGCCTCTAAAACAAGCAACCTACAAATGTGGGGCATGTGCTCAATGACAATACATACTTAGACAGGTTTCTGTATACATCCTATCAAGAGATTATCAGATTCAGAGTAGTAGTTTTTCCAATTGTAATAGTGAAGGCTTGATTTATTTAGCCCTATGTAAAACCTGTGGTGCATTTTACATTGGAAAAACTACTCGTAAACTCAGAAGGAGGATTTATGAACACTTATATGCTATTAGAGTTGAAGACATTTAAAAATACCTTGTTCAAACATACACTGACATGTCCCCAAGCAAAATGGGGCTTCTTTGTTGTAGAAAAGGTTCAATGTGATATGGGGGGGGGGGGGCGTCGGAAAATAGGATAGAGGTGAGAGAAATATTTTGGCAGCTGTTATTGGAAGCCAACAGATCCCCAGGGCTGAATGAATACATATCCATTGCCCCTATTTTAAAAATGACAGCTGCAAAACTATAAAATAAGTGTATATACCGTTTTGCAAGTTCTTTTTGCTAGTTTTTGCATTCAAGTTTATTTATCTGTCCAACATATTGTGATGGTTTTAGTATTTATATATTTATTTTTATTTTAAAGTTCTTTTAAAAAATGCATTTGTTTTTATTTGTATTTGTGGCAAGCTGTTAGGTTGTCACAAATATCTTAGTTAAAGGATTTAATTGGTGTCAATTAAACTATTGTTTTAACCATTGATTAAATTGGGAGGGGTATATAAGTAGGCACAGCCTTCATTCATTTATTCTACATCTGAAGAAGTCTAGTGGATGAAAACGCTTTGTATGGTGTGGCGTTAATGCGAACAAACCTGCTGCTGCTTACACTTACAGGCTCGTGCTTTATTATTATTACCTCCTCACTCTTTGGGTGCCTGTTGTGGTTTTACTGGTTCTTGATATTAAAGAAATTACTTCCATCTTCTTTTGGAGAGGCCATTTCTGGAAACAGGTTCCCTAAATCAAAAGAAAAAGTCATAGCAGTGTCACCAAAGGTTTCTTTGTTTTCATTGGCTTCAGAGTCATCTAGAAAAAGGAAAAAGATAGATCTGACTTCAACCGCGGATCCGAGAAAACTAAAAATGTTATGTGATCCTATCTCGCCTACATTCTGACTGATGGGTTCGGAGCCGATCCATGCCAAAAAGTCTCTTATTGGCTGAGCTTACTATATCCCAGGATGCACCACTACCAGTCCCCAGATCTCGTTTGCGCGCGTGGTCTCGAGCTGGCTGAGCTGAGTAGTAAATTTACTAACTTTTTCTGTCAGTTTTTTGCTGTTCTTGTCTTAAAAAGCTGTTTTAACGGCTATTCTTCTCTTTTGTGTGTGTTTGAAGTTTGTTAAAGACTTGTTGTGTGATTGGGTTGAGTTTGGTTTAGGCCTCCTTCATCTAGGGCCTTCCCGGTCAGTCAACCCTCCTAAAACCTTACAGGGTTTCAAAGTACCTTGTTATTTGCGCTTTTAAGCGATAACTGTAAGCCTATTATTAGGTAGTGTCAATCAGAAAGTCAGTAATTGTATTTTTTTCTGTCAATAGATTACTGAAATTGTTTTGCCATAATGTCTCAAAATCCTAGGCCTTCGGGCTTCAAAAAATGCACCAAATGCAATTTCAAAATGTCCATCACAGACGATCACTCGCTCTGTGTGTATTGTTTGGGTGCAAAACACTTACAGGAGTCATGTAGCGTGTGTCACGCTTTTTCCTCAAGGGTCCTCCAGGAGAGGAAAAATAAACTGATTCTTAAGGGGTTAATAAAACCTTCTTTTGAAGAAGCCTTGGCATCCTCTCCTTCTCCGGCTAAAAAGAAAAGGGCGTCGGTTCCGACCAGTCCGTCGGATCCGACCGCCAAAAGACATAGGCAGGCCTCTCGGACTTGGGCCGAGGTCTGCCTCGATGCCACCAGTCTCGACTCCTCTGGCAGCCGATGGCTGGAGCATCGAGGCGGGTCACCTTCGGCTCCACTGGTCTCGAGCCGACAAGGGTCGCCAGACACTTCCTCCTCGGCCCGAAGTCCACCTCGGCACCGATGGAATCTAGTGTGTATTCCTTCGGCGCCGATAGTCATCGAGTCACCTCGAGCGGTCCCCTAGCCCTTTGGGGCGTTGGAGAGGCAACCCGTTCAGTTTCCTCTCGGTCTTCGAGGATGTCGGATTCAGATATAGACAGGGTGCTCCAAAGACTGTTCCAGTCCCCAGTCTTCCAAAATTTGTTTGGTTCCGACCCAGTTGGCGAGCCGATAACCCTGGCCCACCATTGCCATTCCTCCTCCGACTGCTTGGCTCCGTGAGCAGGTGCTGTTGGAGCGGTGGAGATCTTAGGGTCGGCTCCGACCCTTACTCCAACCGGGCCTTCAGGTCGAGTTTGGTACACGGACTTCTTCGGCTGGACCGGGGTGATGTTTGGGACCTATGCTTTCGGTTCGAGCCTCCCGTCGGTGCCGACTGCGGGACTTCCGTCGGCTATCATGGCCCGGGGACGGACACTCACAGGATTCTGGGGTCCGGCTTTCAGAGCCATGAGGAGTGCCTTGGCCAAGTCTTCGCCATCTCTCCGGCTTTACGGCACCTTCCCTGGGCGTGGAGACTGGGTCTTTGGCAGTTCCTGTCCGTAGGCAGCGGAGCCCTGGGCCTGAGGTTACCCCATTGGGGTTCCCTCCTCCTGAGGGTTCCTCGGAGTTGTCTTGGAGGAACCCCAAGGAAGAGATCGTGCAAGAGGAAGCACGTGGACTCCCGAGTCTATTACATCGGACACTGATCTTGATGATGCAGAGGGGTCCCGAAGTCGTCCTCGGATGATGTCTCATTTGCAGACATCTTAGAGATCCTCAAACAACGAGGCAGCTGGATATCCAAACCCTCTGCTGATGAGTCAGTGCTCCTCAAGGCCTTTGGGGCTCAGCCCTCCGCCTCTTGGGTGTCTCCGCCCTTGACGAGCTTCTGGATTTAGTTTGTCAGGCGTGGGAACATCCAGATACCGTGGAACCAGTCCTTCTCGTCCAAATAAATTTTTGTCTGCCACCCGAGAAGGAGTTCCTCACTAAAGGCGTGGCTGTAGATGCCATGGTGGTGGCATCTGCTACACAACAGGGCGTGGCAGAGGCTTCAGCGTCCGTCCATCCTCCTAATAAGGAGTCTAGGAGCATGGACAGATGAAGCGCACCCTGACTTCAGCGGCCTTTACTTTAAGGTCTCTGAATTATTTGGCACATTTTACCAGGCTTCAGAGGGATCTGGTCAAGGAGTTGTCAGATTCCTCTCGGTAACCTACCTGAGCAGCTAGCCCAGTCGGTTAGCTCTCAGTTGGCTATCCTTCGTCAATTTCTAACTCGTCCATGAGGCTCATTTCCTATGCGGAGCGGCAGACACAGGCGTGGCTCACGGAGACAAGCCTGGCTCGTCAGTTTGCGGAGGCCTTCAAGTCTTCCTTCGGCGCTCCCTTTGATGGGTCCTCTTTGTTTGGACCTAAGGTTAAAGACACCCTTACCGCTGTGAGCAAGAGGGAAAAACTTTATCTGCCGTAGGTGCCGTTATTCCACTCCCTTTCGGCCTTACCCCAAGGCTAAAGGAGGGAAGATGTGGTTCCAAATCTCGTAAGTTTTTCCCCAACAGCAGGAAGATTCCCCTTCCAGAGGCAGAGGCGGGGAAATTTTTCTGGGAGACGCCGTCCCAGAGGTGGCAGAGGGCCCCGCAATTCTGGAGACCGCGAGTCCTTTCGTGGCTCTTCAGCCTCCCACACATCATGAAGGATTGCCCGGCTGTGCTGCTCGAGCCAGTCGGGTGTCGTTGCCAAGCACCTAAAAGCCTGGGAGTCAATCACTCAGGACAGATGGGTGCCGGATCGTGCGGAGGTTACACCATCCCATTCACATACTCACCCCACCGTCCAGAAAAATCCCGGACCCACCACCCAGTCAAAGGGAAATAGCAGCGAAGCTTTAAAGCTGCTAGAAAAGGAGTCATCCAACGGTCCCCACAGCCCAGATCGGATCAGGAAATTACTACAGGTTCTTTTAATGCCAAAAGACAGGGGACCTGAGACCAATATTGGATCTCAGCAGACTGAACCAATCCGTCACGAAATCCAAATTCCGAATGGTCACGTTACAATCCATTCTCCCATTGTTGGAGAAGGATGTTTGGATGTGCTCCATAGACCTCAAGGACGCCTATTATCACATACCGATACATCAGGCGTCCAGGAGGTATCTGCGCTTCAGCCTGGGAGTCAGTCATTACCAATTTTGTGCTCTGCCCTTTGGTCTCACCACAGCCCCAGGGTGTTCACCAAGTGTTTGGCAGTAGTGACGGCTCACCTGAGAAGTCTTGGATTCCAAGTGTTTCCCTATCTGGACGACTGGCTCCTGACTGCCACCACCAGGCATCTACTAATGGACAACCTCAAAGCCACCATCTCCCTGGGTGCTACCCTGGGATTACATTCAATTGGTCAAAGTCTGTCTTGCTGCCCTCTCAGCGCATAAGGTTCATAGGAGCAGAGATAGACTCAAAATTGATGCGTCTTTCTTCCTGCGAAAGGATCCAAACTTTACAGGGCCAAGTTCAAGCTCTGATCTCGAGATCCAAAGCCCCAGCCAGGATGGTTCTACAAGTTTTAGGTTCAATGTCTGCCACGGTTCTTTTAGTTCCTCTGGCAAGATTGCACATGAGGATTCTTCAGTGGCTATTGTCAACTCAATGGTCCTTTCAGGATCTTCCCTCAATCATCACATCATGATTACGGAAACATGCAAGCGGGACCTTCGCTGGTGGCTTCAGACATCCAATCTAAATCAAGGAAGCCCTTTGTTATTCCTCTCCAGTAGTTACCCTGACGACAGATGCCTCCCAGATAGGGTGGGGGGCATTGTCTGGGCAAGTTAGTTCAGGGCTCCTGGCTTCCAGGCGAAGCCCTTCTCCACATCAATGCGTTCGTGCTGAGGGCTGTACTTCTATCCCTACAGGCCTTACACAAGTTTCTTCCTCAGGGCATCATCGCCATCCACACAGACAACATGTCGGTGGTCTGGTATCTGAACAAACAAGGAGGGACCAGATCTTACCTTTGCAGAGAGGCCATGAGGGTGTGGGAATGGGCTGTAGCTACCAACAGCTCCTTGGTAGCGACCCACATTCGGAAATCAAATATATTGGCAGACAAATTGAGCAGGACAATTCTCTCTCCTCACGAGTGGTCCCTAAGCGAAACAGTAGCAGCTCAGGTTTTCAGGAGATGGGGGACGTGCTGCGACCTATTGCAACTCCACTAAACACCAAGTGCAAAGGTTCTTCTCCTTGAGTCCACATCAGGGAGTACCAGCTATGGATGCTCTAGCACAACCTTGGCCAACAGGGCTACTTTATGCCTTTCCTCCGATTCCACTTCTCTCCAAAGTCATTCAAAAGCTTCTCAATTGGGGTCCGCAATGATACTGATTGCCCCATACTGGCCTCGTCAGGTATGGTTTCCTTACCTGAAGAAACATGTGGACGATCCGTGGACTTTAGACCTAATTCGGACCTGCTAATTCATCAGTCGGGACAACAGCATCAGTCCCTTCGATCTTTGAAGTTGACAGCTTGGCTTCTCCACTTCCGACTTTAGTCAGAAGTCACACATTAGACCCGGAAGTTGTTCACATTTTATCTTCGGCCCACAAACCCACCACTAACAAATTGTACCTCAGTAAGTGGAAGAGGTTTGCTATCTGGGCTCAACTCAAGGGCTTAGACCCTATCACTGCTCCTATCCCAGAGGTTTTGAAATTTTAACATCCCTATTTAATCAGGGATCTTCTGTCTCTACTATTAAAGTCCAACTAGCAGCAATCTCTAAATTTCACGAGTCCATGGATCCTCCATTGATGAGCTGCAGACTATGCAAAACTTTCATTAAAGGTGCGGGTCTGTTGAGACCCCAGTTTATCATCCTGCCTCCGTGGGATCTAGATTTAGTGCTTGCATTGACATCTTCCCGTTCGAACCGGCTGCTACATGTGAGTTAAAATATCTGTCTTGGAAAACTGCTTTCTTAGTTGCAATTACTTCTGCAAGAAGAGTTTCAGAGCTTCAAGCCCTGTCCATTAAACCACCGCTTGATTTTCCACAAGGACAGAGTATCTCTTAGGCCTAATCCATCCTTTGTCCCAAAGGTCTGTTCTAATCTTTGTCTCCAACAGTCTCTAGAGCTACCAGTTTTCTTCCCAAATTTCTCCAATGAAGCAGAATACACTCTCCATAAATTGGATGTTCACAGGCAATTACGCTTCTATTTAGACAGGACTCAGCAACTTCGTAAGTCAGACCAGTTGTTTGTGTCCTTTTCAGATAATAAATTGGGTCGAACCATCACAAAAGCTACTATTTCCAAATGGATTAGAGATTGCATAACTCAGGCTTATTCTTCGAATAAGCAACTTACAACATCTATCAAAGCTCATTCTACCAGAGCTATGGCTACTTCTATAGCTTTGCATTCCAAGCTCGCTATATCGGAAATTTGTGCTGCGGCTACTTGGTCCAATCCGCACACTTTCATTTCCCACTACAAATTGGATGTGGCATCTAAAGGACGAGCATCATTTGGTTCCACGGTACTCAGGAGTGTTTTCCAGTGAGCCACCCAGGATTCAGGTGCTAGGACGCTGTCCCATCAGTCAGAATGTAGGCGAGATAGGATCACATAACATCTTTTAGTTATGTACTCACCATAACTTCAGATGTTTGGGATCCATCTTACATTCTCACCCACCCTCCTTCCCCTGCCTTGGAGATCAGAAGAGATTGAACGGTTTTGAGTTCTACTGTTTTATCTTGTTTCATCTGACGATGTTATATAAGCAGGGCGTGCATGTGTGCATGTATGCGGACAAACTAGATCTGGGGGACTGGTAGTGGTGCATCCTGGGATATAGTAAGCTCAGCCAATAAGAGACTTCGCTCTTTGGCATAGGATCGGCTCCGAACCCATCAGTCAGAATGTAGGCGAGATGGATCCCAAACATCTGAAGTTATGGTGAGTACATAACTAAAATTATCAGATACAATCACCTCAAATCCAAAGAAACAAAACATAACTGATTCAACTTCTTAGGATCAGTTACAATCATCCTCTGATCTGAATTTAGCCAGTCCAGCTAAACCTGTCTCTTTACCTAGGATTAGGTATTTGTCCTCTTGGGTACCCTCCCCTTTTTTTGGAACAAACAAAATCTCCTTCAGTTCTGTTGACTCATTTTTCCAAATGTTTTACTGAAGAAGATGTGGAAAGAGTAGTAAGAAAAATTCTCTCAGCACAGGAACAGATGAGTGTCACTTTGGCTCCTACCCCTCTGGGTGAGGATCTCCGGTGTTCTTCATGTTTCACTGTTGCAGTCATCACACTTGGGTTATCCTGCCAGGGTAAGCCCTCAGTCGGCCCGAATACCAGAGGCTTAGTATTTCTGCATCAATTACTGTCGCTCCAGGGCTGACGTCAGGTCATCAGTGGTATAAAATCAGGCACCCGACGCCATTACGTCAGTTTTTCTTGCCGAAGAGCCTGAAGCAGAAGCAGTTTGCATGAGTGCTGGTCAGCCGCTACCTGAGTTTTTGTTTCTGAATTGAAGTTGAAGTCTTCTAAAACGAAGTGCCCCGTTGGGGATCTTTTTTTCTTGCTCTAACCGATGCCAGAAAAAGTTAACAATTTTCTTGCCTGTGGAAAGCAAATACCACACCGAGACTTCCATTCTTACTGCGACAACTGTTTAGGCCCAGACCACGACATCCCTTGCTGTCGGTTTTGTGTTTTGTTCAACGCCAGAACTATATGTTGTTGGGCCCTTATTATAGCTAAATATTTTCACTCTCAGTCCTCGTATTCCGATATGGCTCCGGCAAGCCGTCCGACTACCGATATTCCGAAAAAACGTAAGGATAAAGACAGAGACAGACCACACAGGTCCAAAACTTCTGACGACACTTCCGTTAAGCCAGTTGTCAGTTCTCCGGTCCTCAGTGAGGCGCTTTTGCAGCCCCTGATGCCTGCTTCTGTAGATTCGCAGGCCGCTACTGAGACCTGTTTGGAGTCCGGTATGCCCCGACACTCTTCTTCGACTAAGGATTCTGCAGATGTCTCAACCTTGGATGGGTCCAGAGCCGCTGAGCAGGCACTGGCTTCCGAGTAAGTTCTTTGCACTACCGATACTCGACACAGACCAACGACTTCTTTCGTGTCTTCAGTTCTTTCTAAAACTACAGAGTTTCTAAGGTCCAGAGTATGGATTATGCCTGTAAAACCGACGACCCAAGCTCAGACACCTGCTTCCTTGCTTCAGTCTCAAATGCTTAAAATGGTGGAAGACCTTATTATGCTCATTAGGGGAAGCCAGGCTACCCCTTCCAAAAGAAAAAGAGACTTGTCCCCAGTAGTTTTATCTGACCAGGAGTCCGATAACTCTGAGGTTTCTGAATATGAAGACATGCAACCCCTCTCAGCTTATGAGGATTCTGATGCAGAGGAATCCATTTCTTCTGCCTCTCCTCCAGAGAATTTTTCATTTGGTGAAACCTTACATACTTTAAGTGAGCATTTTCAATGGGAATGTCAGGACTATCCTCAGTCAAAAAAGATACTCAGGGAATTCTTATTTTTACCACAGCACAGACCTTTAGCCATTCCTCCTGTTCTGGATGTTGTGGATGATGTTTATATGGAATCCAGTTTGACTCTTGAAACTCTTCTTCCTGCTCCCAGGAAACCTGACAGGTACTACAGAGTCTCTCCTTTTCAAAAATCCTACTGCTGACCCAGAGATCATCTCCCAAGGACCTAAAGGAATTAAAGCAACCTCAGCTAAGAATGCCACCCCCTCAGACAGGGATTCCTGAGCTTTAGACAAATAGGGGAAGAAAGTATACATCTCTGCAACTCGTTGCTATTAGAGCACTAAATTGTCAGTGCCACATTTTGAAATAGCAGCAGCATACCATGGAACTCCTCAAACAAAAACTATTTTCCTTTCCTGCTTGTGCAGAAAATAAAGAATTACAAGAGCTTATGCATTCTGCAAGCCAAGTTACTAAGCACACCTTGCAATGTGGTTTTGATGCCCTAGAAGCATTTTGTAGGGCAGCAGTCACTGGTTCTGTCCTTAGACGGCATGCTTGGCTTAAGGAACAGACCTTGCCAGACCATGTCACATCAAAATTATTGGACGCACCATTGCACAAAGACAATTTGTTTGGCACCAAGGCAGAAGAGGTCTTAAAAAATGGAAGAAAAAGCTAAATCTATGCAGACATTTAAAGACTTTTTACAGGTCCAGCCTCTGAGGTTCAGTAGGCATTGCCCTGTCCAAGCACTGGTCCTTTCCGGCCCCCTGCAGACCAGCTCAGCCCAGACCCAGGGGAAGCAGACCCCCCCCCCCCCCAGACAGCAGTCCCAGGGAATGCAGAGATCTAAGCAGTGGAGTTCCTCTTCTTCAAAAACAAGGAGTGCTAAGCCACCCCCTTATGGTAAGAACTCACAATTACTTTACACCTCCACCCCTTACCTCTGCCCCAGGAGGAAAACTCTCCTTCCATGCAAACAACTGGGCCTGTATTACCAACGACCAATGGGTCCTCAACATAGTGTCCCAGGGATACAAATTTTATTTCCACACTCTACCAACCCCAAAAGGGTTCCCAGATCTTCCTCCAAACCAGTGGGCAGAGGCCAAAAAGCAAGTCCTTTCCCTGCTCTCCACTAGGGCAATACAGCATGTTCTTGCAGACCAGATAGGCCAAGGTTTCTCTTCTAGACTCTTCCTGGTACCCAGAAAAGAGGGCACCTGTTGCCCAATCCTCGATCTATCCATTCTAAACACCTTTCTGGTGATACCAAAATTAAAAATGCTCACCCTCCAGCAGCTTTTTCCTATGCTTTCCAAAGATGCTTGGTTAGCCACCCTAGATCTAAAAGAGGGCTACCTACACATCCCAGTCAGGGAATCTTGCAGGAAATATCTACGTTTCAGGGCAGGATCTATAAACTTTCAGTTCTCTGCGCTTTCCTTTAGCTTATCCACTGCTCCCAGAGTTTTCACAAAATTCCTGGCTCCAGACATTGCTTTTTGCAGACAAAGAAATATTCAAATTTACTCCTGTTTAGATGATTGCCTGATTCAGGCAGACAGTCAGGAAAAGCTGATACAGCACCTGACCTTTGTAAAGGACCTACTGACCTCCCTGGGGTATACTATCAAAGAAAAGATATCAAAATTAGTCACCCCTCAAAAAATTGTATTCCTGGGAGCAAGCCTGGACACAGCATCCCAGATGGCATTCCTTACTCCAGAAAAACAAGCCTACCCTGACAGGCTACTTCTCTCAACTAGCCACCAGAACCCAGTTGTCTGCAGAATCATGCAAGCTCTAGGGTTCATGGCCTAATGCATTCTACTCATTCCATATGCCAGACTGCATATGAGGAAACTACAGTGGTACCTAAAAAGCCTTTGGTGTCAAACCTCTCAAGACCTGGAAACTATCATACCAATGATACCCTGTCTAAGGAAAGACTTTCTTTGGTGGGCAGCAGCATGCAACCACAACAAGGGACTTCCCTTCTCACAATCCCACGCCGCCCACACCCTCACCACAGACGCATCAGACTGTGGCTGGGTTGCACACCTGGATGGCAGGTGCATTCAGGACCATTGGACCCCAAATCAAATACATCTGCACATCAATCAAAAAGAGATGCTGGCTGTTCAGCACGCCCTGACAGCTTTCGGACCCCTATTCTCCCCGGGGCCTCTACTGATCAAAACAGACAACATCACAGTGATGTGGTATATTAGCAAGTAGGGAGGGACTCACTCTTATCCTCTGTGCATGTTCACCATGACCCTTTGGCACACGGCCTCAGCCATGCAGATATACCTGCTAGCACAATACCTACCTGTCTCTGGCAAACAACTTAAGCAGAAATCTGCCAGATCCACACGAGTGGCAGCTAGACCACAGAACCTTCAACCTGTAACCCAGAAATGGGGCACCCCGAAGGGGGACATCTTTGCCTCCCACTCCAATCATCAGCTCAACAGATTCTGCACCAGGGAACCTCACAGCAAGGCCTGGAAAGTGGATGCTCTGTCCTTCCAGTGGGTAAACCTCTTGATCTATGCATTTCCCCCTCTACCACTTATTTCATGGGTACTGTTCAAAGTAAGGGAGGAAAAGCCAAAGGCAATCTTGATGGCCCCAAACTGGCCATGCCAGCACTGGTACCCACTGCTGCGCAGCCTGTCACCCCTGCCACCATGGCACCTACCTCAGATCCCAACACTACTGACCCAGAAGAATAGAGAATTCATGCATCCACAATTGCAGATCCTGAACTTGGCAGCCTGGCTTATTCCCTGACCTCTCCTCAAGCTGCCAGCCTAAGCAAACAAGTCCTGGATGTTATACGTGAGGCCAGATGTCCCAGCACTAGAAAATCCTATATTGACAAATGGAAAAGGTTTTGCACCTGGGTCCAGGCTAAGGAAGCCGAAACAGCACAGCCCTCACAGCACAGGGGTCTATCCTTCTCTTCTATTAAAAATTCATGCCTCTGCCATCTCTGCTCATTACTGCACAGAGCCACCTCTCTTCTCACACCCTCTCATCAAACAGTTCCTAAGAAGGGCTAACAACTTAAGGCCACCCAGAATAGCTCCTACTCCAGCTTGGGACCTTAACCTTGTGTTGGAAAAGCTCACCCTACCGCTCTTTGAGCCTGCAGTTTCAGCATAGTTAAAATTCCTCTCTTGGAAAACAGCCTTGCTTCTGGCCATCACTTCAGCTAGAAGAGTTTCAGAGTTACAAGCACTCATGGCTGTAGAGGCCTTCATCATTTTCCATGCTGACAGGGTCTCCCTTAGGACCAACCCTTCCTTCATGCCTAAAGTGGTGTCCAGTGTGGCTCTCAATCAATCCATTCATTTGCCCACCTTTGTCCCTAACCAACAAAACAAGGGGGAAATAATTCTGCACTCTCTAGATGTGCACAGACAGCTCAGATTCTATTTGTATAGGACGAAATCTTTTAGAAAAACTGACCAATTGGTAGTCAGCTTCGCAGCAGGGGCAGAGGGCAAGGCCATATCCAAACAAAAAGTCTCCAAATGGTTAACACACTGCATCCATTTTTGCTACAAACAGCACAGGAAACTGCCCCCAAAGGGGGTCAGGACGCATTCCACCAGGGCAACCTCCACCTCTGCAGCTTTTCTCAGAGGGGTCCCCACCAGGGACATCCTGGAGGCTGCAACTTGGGACTTCTGTTCATACCTTCACCAAGCAGTACCGCCTGCCTATCTTCTCCAAATCCAAGGAAAGCTTTGCCACCACAGTCTTGCAGGTCATCCTAGCCAGCCCCCAGTCTTTTTGACTGCCTCCACCCTTTTCTTTGTAATGGCATCTGCCATTTCAGCTCATTACAATACAGAGCCACCTATTTTTTCTCATTCTTTATTAAGGCAGTACCTCAGAGGAGCAAAAAACTTACGGCCTCCAAGAAGATCACCAATACCTGCATGGGACCTCAATTATGTCTTGGAAAAACTCACTCTGCCTCCTTTTGAGCCAGCTGCTACAGCTGATATAAATTTTTTATCATGGAAAACAGCTCTGCTCCTAGCAATAACCACTGCAAGACGAGTCTCAGAGCTACAGGCACTCATGGCTGTGGAACCTTTTATCATTTTCCATCCAGATAGGGTTTCTCTAAGGACAAACCCCACATTTATGCCTAAGGTAGTGTCCAGTGTGGCCCTCAACCAAACTATTCATTTGCCTACCTTTTATGGAAACCCACAGAATAAGGGTGAGAAACTTCTGCATTCTTTTGACATACACAGGCAGCTGCGCTTCTACTTGGACAGAACCAAAGCTTTCAGAAAGACTGAGCAATTACTGGTAGCATATGCTGCAGGATCACAAGGAAAGGCTATCTCAAAGCAGACTATTTCAAAGTGGATAGGTCTCTGCATTCGTTTATGCTATTCTCAACATGACAAATCAGTGCCTAAGGGCATTACGCCACATTCAACCAGAGCAGCAGCCACTTCAGCAGCTTTCCTCAGAGGAGTGCCAACCAAAGACATTTTAGAGGCTGCAACCTGGAGTTCAGTGCACACTTTTACAAAGCACTACCACTTACCACTCTACTCCAAATCCAGGGCAGGCTTTGCCACTGCAGTTCTGCAGGGCCTCATAGCCGCTCCTAATTCTATTTAGTTGCAGCCTCCCAACCTTAGCTTTGGGATTCAACCCAATTGTAATGACTGCAACAGTGAAACACGAACATAGTACAGTTGTGTACCTACCATAAATGTAGATGTTCGAGTGTATTCACTGTTGCAGTCCAGGTTACCCACCCACCATCCCCCTTATCTTTGCTGGACCTTATCTGTGCTTCTCTATTCTATACAACTTATGTGGTGTATTTGCTTGTAGATGAAGGAAACTTGTTACTTGGTGCATGCATGCTTTAATGATATATTTTTAGCCTACCCTTTTGGGGGCACCTGACATCTGGGGCAAGAAAAACTGAAGAAAATGGCATTGGCTGCATCTTTTATACCACTGGCGCACTGACGTCATGGAGGAGGCGACAGCAACCGACGCCGGACCTAGACTTTGGAATTCAGGCCGACTGCATTCCAAAGCCTGCCAGCAGGATAACCCAATTGTAATGACTGCAACAGTGAATACACTCGAACATCTACATTTATGGTAGGTACACAACTGTACTTTCTTCCACCATTACCTAGCTCCCTATTTGGGGGCTCCTGACAGTTGGGGCAAGAAAAACTAATGTAATGGCATAAGCTGCCTGATTTTATACCACTGATGACCTGACGTCAGTCCTGGAGTGACAGCAACCGACGCATAAATATTAGTATCTCTGGTTTTCGGGCTGACTGAGGGCTACCCCTGGCAGGACAATACAAGTGTGATGACTGCAACAGTGAATACACTCAAACTTCTACATTTATGGTTAGTGTACACAACTGTACTTTCCAGTACTACACCCCCTTTGCAGTTTCCTCCTCTGACTCCCTCAGTGATTTCAGAATCCCTGGATTCTAGCCGTCCGGATCCATCTACCTTGGATCCAAGGATCTCTGTACTCTCAGATCCAAAGCTCATTCTGAGCACTCCGACCCTGTCAGATTCAGAGAGCTCTCGGAGCCAAAGCTTCCTTGTTTGCTCCGAGCCATTGCAGTTGACACTGAGATTTTTGGAGCCATCCCTGCACCTCCGGACATCGGCATTGGATAGCTTGACTCTGGCTTCTACCTTGAGGTTGCTGTCCTGGGAGTGAAGGAGTCCATTACTGAAGACATAGATTTCGATGAGGGCAAAGGGTCCCCACAGTCACCTCTTGAAGATGTCTGCTTTGGAGTCATCCTGGAAATCCTGAAACAGAGTGGTGGCTGGATGCCCAGCAACCCAACGTCTGAGGAATCTGTTCTAATGGAGGCCTTTGCTACTGGACTCTCTACCTCCTTTGGGACTCCGCCCCCTGATGAGCTCATCAACTTGATATCATAGTAGGCGTGGAAGGATCCAGACACCATAGAACCCATTCCTCAGAGACTGGACTGGATAATGGCACCGCCTGCATACAGGCAGTTCTGGAGTGAAGGGGTCCCTGTTGATGCCATGGTCATTGCAGCGGCCACCAAGAATGAACTAGCTGAAGAAAGTTGAACTGTTAAAATGCCAGGTTTTTGTGATATAAAAAAAAGAGACCACAGTAAATCATTTCAAATCTTTTCCCACCTTTAATGTGACTTATAACCTGTACTATTCAGTTGAAAAACAAACACAGTTAGGGGAAAATATATAAAAAATAAAAAATGTACAATAAGCTGGTTGCATAAGTGTGCACACCCTTAAACTAATACTAATTGTTGAAGCACCTTTTGATTTAATTACAGTATTCAGTCTTCTTGGGTACACATCTGTCATCAATTAAAGAGACTCTGATTAACCCCAAATAAAGTTCAACTGTCCTAGTAGGATTTTCCTCAGTTGCCTGCTACAGCAAAAGCCATGGTTCGCAGAGAGCTTACAAAGCATCAAAGGGATCTCATTGTTGAAAGGTATCAGTCAGGAGAAGGGTACAAAAGAATGTCCACAGCATTGGATATACCATGGAACACAGTGAAGACAGTCATCAAAAAGTGGAGAAAATATGGGACAACAGTGACATTGCAAAGAACTGGACATCCCTCCAAAATTGATGAAAAGACAAGACAAAAACTGGTCAGGGAGGCTGCCAAGAGACCTACAGCAGCCCTGAATGAGCTGCAGGAATATCTGGCAAGTACTGGTTGTGTACTACATGTGACAACAATCTCCCGTATTCTCCATATGTCAGGGTTATGGGGTAGGGTTGCAAGACAGAAGTCTTTTCTTACACAGAAAAACATCCAGGCCCGGCTAAAATTTGCAAAACAATACATCAAGTCTCCCAAAAGCATGTGTGAAAATTTGTTATGGTCTGATGAGACCAAGGTTGAACTTCCTGGCCACAATTACAAAAGGTACGTTTGGTGCAAAAACAACACTTCGCATCACAAAAAGAACACCATCCCCACGGTGAAGCATGGTGGTGGCAATATCATGCTTTGGGGTTGCTTTTCTTCAGCTGGAACTGGGGCTTTAGTCAAGGTGGAGGGAATTATGAACAGTTCCAAATACCAGTCCCTTTTGGCCCAAAACCTTCAGGTGTCTGCTAGAAAGCTGAAGATGGAGAGGAATTTCACCTTTCAACATGACAGTGACCCCAAGCATACATCCAAATCAACAAAAGAATGGCATCACCAGAAGAAAATTAGTTTTGGAATGGCCCTGCCAGAGCCCAGACCTAAATCCAATAGAAAATCTGTGGGGTGACCTGAAGAGGGCTGTGCACAAGAGATGCCCTCACAATCTGACAGATTTGGAGTGCTTTTGCAAGGAAGAGTGGGCAAATATTGCCAAGTCAAGATGTGCCATGCTGATAGACTTCTACCCAAGAAGACTGTATGCTGTAATTAAATCAAAAAGTGCATCAACAAAGTATTAGTTTAAGGGTGTGCACACTTATGCAACCAGCTTATTGTATGTTTTTTATTTTTTATATTTTCCCCTAACAGATGTGTTTGTTTTTCAATTGAATTGTACAGGTTATAGGTCACATTAAAGGTGGGAAAAGTTTTGAAATAATTTATTGTGGTCTCATTTTTTTATATCACAAAAACCTGACATTTTAATGGGGGTGTGTACACTTTTTATATCCACTGTATAAGAATCAATCAGAGAAGGTTAGAAAGGATTGGGAAGAGAGGCTGGGTAAGCAATTCGCAAAGAAACAATGGGAGGATATATGTATGTTTCCCAATTATTCAGCAGTATCTAGAAGATTTAGGATTTTTGCCTGGAAATGTTTACACAGATATTTTTATACCCCAAGTACACTCCAGGGAATTTTTCCTCAGGCAGACAGCAAATGTTGGAGGTGTGAAGGGGAAGAAAGAGGTAATTGGGAACATATTTCCTGGGAGTGCAGTAAGTTGGTGGACTTTAAGGATTCCCTGCGGGATGCACTGTCGGAGATGCTGGATGGACAGATTGGTCTGACGAGGGAGATGACGTTTCTGAGCTGTGATACAGAATCGGAATTGCCTAGACATGGTTAGGCCTTGCTGTGTGTAATAATGGTGGCTGACAAAAAAGCAATTATTAGAAAATGTAAATCAAAATCTAAACCAACTATACTGGAAGTAGTGAATATAATAACAGAGATAAAACAACTGGAACTGAAATCTCTAGAAAAGGGTAGGAGCAAACTACATAGGAAAAACTGCGAATTGTAGGAACAATACATAAAAGGTATGAGTGAGGTTGAAAAGGCAGCATGACTTAAATGAGCTATGCAATGTTTGCGTGAGAAAGATTGGGTAGATTATAAGTGGTATATATTTGCAACTGGGAGTACATCGGTATGGTTTGTGATGTAAAATGCTTGCAACTAGGAGCGTGTCGGTGTGGTTTGTTTTCGTTTATATAAATATGATTGCCTATGTAGTAAGTGATGGTTTAATAAAGACGTTTCTTGTTTAAAAAAGGCAGGAATTGAATAATGTATGTAATATTGCTTAGGTTATATGATATATAGCAATATATGTGCAGTATAATGTTTGTTAATATAGCTGGATTTCTTTTATATTAATGTAAACTTGCCTGTGCCACAAGTGATAATTCAGTAAAGGTGTCTGTTAAAACAAAATAATGTTCTCTTGATTAACTGCACATGTACTTGCTTTATACGGTGATCTCTACTGTTTTTAGCAGTTTTTAAAGCATTGATTTAATTTTGTGGCAAAAACAGTATTTCGATGTTGGCTTTTCTAGTCTGTATGCCTCCAGGTCTCTTTGAAAAAGGGCAAATTAGCCAGAGACATAGCTGTTTGGTAAATGTAATGTTAATAACCGTTTAATTATTTATTAATAATTTGGTAATTGTAATTGGATGTCTGGGACAAGAATCCCTTGTCCCAGACATCTGGAAAAAAGCATTTATTCTCCTGTTACACAAAGGCGACACCAACACAGACACCACAAACTTTCAACCCATAGCAATTCTCTCACCCATCTAAAATACTGGAAAAATGCATCCATGCCCAACTCCTCAAACACTTGCTTGAAAGTCAAATTCTGTCACCTACTCAGCATGGTTTCAGACCAGGACACAGCACCACTACCGCCCTCCTGTTCTTACTTGATGCAGTTAACTGCCTACAGAATTCTGGTAAAATAATCACTTCACTTTTCCTCGACCTCTCCAAAGCTTTCGATACCATTTCCCACACTTTCCTCCTCTCTACACTATCCACCCTCCACATTTCTCCACCTACCCTGTAATGGTTCAGTAGCTATCTCTCCAATAGGCAGCAATGTACCAAATGGCAACAACCTTACTCTCCCTTCTTCTTTACTTCCACAGGGGTACCCCAAGGCTCCATACTTGGTCCTCTCTTATTTAGCATCTTTATTAACAACTTTCATTCCACTCTCCCTCAGTGCTCAGTAATCCAGTATGCTGATGACTCTACAATAATATGCACTGCAAATTTCATCTCTGAACTCCAGCAAGTCACCCAGAATGCCCTCACCTCTACTGAATCTTGGATGCTTAACAGTCATCTTGCCTTAAATTCCCTAAGAAAACCACTCCCCTAGATAAAAAAAACTCTTCAGTATACAAGCCAATGACAATACCACTATAGAAGTGGTCCCACACACTAAATTACTAGGCATTATTACAAATGAAAACCTTAACTTTGACTTGTACATAAACAACAACATCAAAAAACACACCAAAAGCTTGGTATGCTCTATAGGCACCAACACTTTCTTAGCCTTTCTACTAGACAAACCCTTGCAACTACCTTTTTATTACTCTCTCTCCTTTATGGTGCCCCTCTCCACACTAACTAACTAACTGTCTTTCGGCTTTTCCCGGTTAGGGGTCGCCACAGCGGAACTCCGGTCCGCTGATTGGCAGTAGAGTTTTACGTGCTGGCTTGCCGGGCCTAATGCACAGCCTTCAGCGAAGGAATGCCCATTCATGCATGTCGACACACAGAAGACGATCTGAGAATCGAACGTGCAACGTCTAACTGTGAGGCGACACCGCTACCGTAACACCCTCTCCTCAATAATATCCAAAATTCCACAAAATCCAAACTTGGTATGTGTTACAACAGAATAGCAGAATTTGCTACCAAGGCCAAATTCTCATCTCACCACTGTAACTCACTGAAACAATTAAGGAGGGTGGACCTCCCCCACCATCTCTCATTCACCCAATGAACTACAACTCACAAAATAATCTTTAGACTGTGCTTGTCTCTCAACTCTACTTGCCAAATACCAACTCAGCAGGTAACTAAGATCTGAAAATAATCTACTTCTAAAAGCAGAAAAGCCCACCTTTCCTGCTGGTTAGCTCGTTTACTCCACAGGCAGCACCATCACCTTCAAACAAATACTGACAAACCATCTCAATTCTTCCTGGCTATGTACCTGCTCTATAACCTAACCTCTTCCTTCACCTTATATAATAACTGAACTCCTATGCTTTTTGCTACTATTGACTGATGATACTTTCTCCATATTTATTATTTTTCATCACTTGTTGATACCGGTACAATAATACTGATTACTATATCTATGTATGTTAAGTTGTCATTCTCGCCTTCATTCTTGCTGGATGGGTTCGGAGCCAATCCTCGGCTCCGACTCGGCCTATACTATAGCTCGAGAGCTATTTTTACCGGCTCGAGGCAGCGCTATAACCCACAATACCATGTGCTAACTCCCCAGATCTCGTTTGCCGCTTCGCTGCGAGGTTGTCTTTTTTACTGGCTCAGGTCAGTAAGAGATTTATTCTATTAAACTAAATTTTCAGGTAGTTTCTCCAGTTAGTTACCCTTGTTTAGGTCCCTACTAATTGCCTTACTCTTTTTGTAGCCCTTCTTCCCTTTAGTTAATTTTTATCTTTGGGCCTACGGGCTTTACCTTAGTTCCCCCACCCCTTATAGTGTCTGTGTTTGTGGGTTTTAGTCAGTTCCCTTAACTTTTCTAATTTTTAAGTTGAGTGTGTGTGTGGGCTGACTGTGTTTACTGTGGTTAGGACTATGTCCAAAGACACTAAGGTCTCGGGATTCAAGAAGTGTGACTCGTGCTGTTAGAAAATGTCTCTGACAGATGGTCACACATCTTGTGTCTATTGCTTGGGGCCTTTACACCTGCAGGACTCTTGTTCCGTCTGTCACGGGTTTAGTTCAAGAGTCCTGCAGGAGAGGTGCAATAAGCACATCCTAAGGGGCTTGTTAAAGCCCGATGACTCCCCATCCAAGTCTGGCTCGTGGAAGTCTTCAAAAACCGCCAAACCCTCGGCTCCAGCTTCTGAGTCGAGGGCTGGCGTTATCGAGATGGCTCCGACATCGGTTCCATCTGGATCCGAGGGGGGCAAAGTGGTATCCGCACCAAAACCAGCATTGGAGCCAACGCCAGCGCGCAAGTGCTCTAGATCCCCCTCGCTAGATTCCGTCCGATCAGTTCCGAGATCCCCTCTCCTATCGGAGCGGAGTCATAGGACTCACTCATCTAGGTCATCCAGGCTCTCCGACCATGACATCGAGAGGGTGGTCAGTAGGCTCATAAAATCTCAGGCACTAGCCCAAATGCTCCAGAACCCATCTCACCAGACTGTGGCTCCTTAGGTACCGCTATCAATTCCTCCTCCGACTCACCTCTCGAGTTCGGAGCCGGAGTTTGTCGGAACCGTAACCTTACCCACGTCGGAGCCAATACTCCCACCTTCGGCTCCGGTGTCGCTGGCTCCAACCTCTTCATTGGTTCCGTCCGTGGAGAGGTCCAGGCGCCGGGACTCCATTGTCGGCTCCGAGGGGTCGAGTGGCATCAGACCCTTGTCTGACCCCGCTCTCCCTCTCGGAGCTTCGGCTCTGGTTAGTTCGGCCCCGACATCATTCTCGGAGCCTTCTCTGTCGGTGCCGGGGGCGGTTCCGGTCTCTTCGGAGCCGGAACTACCTTTGGTATCTGATAGGGGAGCTTTCAAGGTGATGAGGAGCATGCTGGACCCAGTGTCCACTCCAAGGTTAAGTTTTGCAGCTCCTCCCTCTACAGTTACGGTCTCTGGCCATCCTCCTACATCTGACAGTAGAGATCCAAAGCGTAGGGTACCCACCTTGGGTGTCTCCTCCTCTTCCGAGGGCTCCCTTGAAGTTTCAGGGGAACCCCCTAGGAAAAGAAAGTGCAAAAGGAAGCACATAGACTCCCCCGAGTCTGTCACATCGGGCACTGACTTGAATGAGTTGGAGGGTTCCCCCAGATCCCCCTCTGAGGATGTCTCTTTTTCAGACATCCTAGAGATCCTAAAACAGAGGGGAAATTGGTCCACTCTCAAACCTTCCGAGGACGAGTCTGTTTACCTTAACGCTTTTGGATCTCGCCCTTCCACCTCCTGGGTGTCTCCCCCTTTCGACCCACTAATGGAGGTAGTGGCTAGAAAGGAGTGGGCAGCTCCTGATTCAATGGAACCTACCCCTAGGAGGCCTTCCAAATTTATTTATGCACCAGAGGACAGATCCTTTCTCACCAAAGGCGTTTCAGTTGATGCTATGGTGGTAGCAGCAGCCATTAAGAAGGAATTGCTGATCCTTCTGCACCTGTTCATCCTCCTAACAAAGAGTCCAGGACCATGGACAGGTACGGCAAGTGGACATTTACTTCAGCTACCTTTACTATGCGATCGCTGAACTATTTATGTCATTTCACCCGCCTTCAGAGAGACCTGCTCAAAGAGCTGGGTGAAACGGTACAGGATCCTTCTGCTGCGGGGTATCAGGACAAGATAAACTCCCAGCTGGCCACCCAAAACTCCATTGTTAACTCCTCCATGCGGCTTATCTCTTACGCAGCTGATGGAGCGAGTAGGGCAGCTGGCACAGATGTTGCGTTGAGACGTCACGCTTGGATGCGACTCTGTAACTTTGCCGATCCCTTCAAGGCGTCCTTCACCAACACCCCCTTAATGATTCAGAATTGTTTCGACCTCAGGTGAAGAATACCCTCACCAGATGCGAGCAAGATGGTAAGACTCTCTCTGGCGTGGGAGTCCATTTTTCCACACCTTCTAGACCTTATCCTAAGGGACAGAGGGGTGGAAAGATGTGGTTCCGCAAACCACAGGGAGTCGCGCCTGCTGCACGTGGTGAATTCCGCAAACCACAGGGAGTCGCGCCTGCTGCACGTGGTGAATTTCCCCCTAGAGGCAGAGGGGGCAATAATAACAGATGCCGCCCCAGGGGCAGAGGGGGTCCACAGAACCAGGGTTCCAGGGAATCTTTCCCTTACCAACCCTTTCAGCATCCCTGAGAAGCTGCCCGACTGTCCGCCTTCGGAGGCAGTCGGGGGAAGATTATCTCTGTACCCGGAAGCCTGGCAATCCCTCTCCCAAGACACATGGGTACAGAAGATCATATCCGAGGGTTACAAAATTCCCTTCACTTCTCCTCCGGTACAACTGCCAAGACCCCTACCAGACGTACCACCTGCACAAAGGGGTCAGGCTCAGCTAGAAATAAAAAAGCTGTTAGAAAAAAAGAGTCATCCAGGCAGTCCCAGCAGATCAGCTAGGATCCGGAATCTACTCCAGATTCTTTTTGGTACCAAAAAAGACTGGAGACTGGAGACCCATTTTGGGCCACAGCAGATTGAACAACTCTGTACAAAAGACAAAATTTCGGATGGTAACACTGCAGTCCATTCTACCCTTTTTGGGCAGAGACAACTGGATGTGCTCCTTAGACCTCCAGGACGCGTACTATCATATAAAGATACACAGGCGCTCCAGGAGGTTTCTCCGCTTCCGGCTGGGAGCCAGTCATTATCAATTCAGAACCCTGCCCTTTGGTCTCACCACAGCCCCCCAGGTGTTCACCAAATGCTTGGCAGTGGTCATGGCTCACCTGAGACAAAAAGGATTCCAGGTGTTTCCATATCTAGACGACTGGCTCATTTCCGCTACCACCAAGCAGCATCTTATAATGGCCAGGGATTACACTATTCAACTTTGCAACAGTCTAGATATTTCTATAAATTTTGCAAAGTCCTCCTTGTCGCCTTGTCAATGTATAAACTTTATAGGTGCCGTATTAAACACCACAGAAATGTCTGCAACATTACCACCTCGGAGAGTGACAGACATAAGGCGGAATGTTCAGTCCCTGTTTCAGCCCAACAGAGTTCAGGTCAAGCTAGTATTGAAAGCGTTAGGCCTCATGGCAGCGGCGATTCTTCTACTCCCATCAGCCCGCTTCCACATGAGGCTCCTTCAGTGGATCCTGTTTTCTCAGTGGTCCTTTCAACAGCTACCAGTGACTCACAACATTTTGATAACCCCATCTTGCAAGAATCACCTCTCCTGGTGGATGGTTTGCCCTCAGCTTTTTCAGGGCAGACCCTTTGTCCCCCCCCCCCAGTTGCCACGGTGACAACGGATGCCTACCTGATCGGGTGGGGGGGGCATTATCAGGGCAGGACGGTCCAGGGCACATGGCAACAATCAGAACGCCACCTGCACATAAATGTCCTGGAGATGAGGGCGGTGATTTTGACGTTGCAAGCCCTTCAGAGCTCTCTTCCCACAGGGACTATAGCAATTCAAACGGACAATATGTCTGTAGTGTGGTACATAAACAAGCAGGGCGGAACAAAGTCCTACCCCCTATGTCGAGAAGCACTCAGACTTTGGCAATGGGCGATTTCCTCTCAACGGTTTCTGATAGCAACGCACATCCCCGGGAAGTCCAACATCATAGCGGACAGATTGAGCAGAACTACCCTCATGCCTCACAAGTGGTCTCTAAATCAAGCGGTAGCAGACAGAATATTTCAGAAGTGGGGCCAGCCTTGCTGTGATCTTTTCGCAACTCCTCAAATCAGCAAATGCCTCGACTTCTTCACACTCTTTCCTCTACCAGGCCATCCCCCCAGAGACGCTCTTGTTCACGATTGGCCCCGGGGTCTTCTATATGCCTTTCCTCCCTTGCCATTGATCCCACAATTAATTCAGAGTGCAACTGCATTGAGATCCAAAATGATCCTCATTGCCCCGTTTTGGCCTCGACAAGTATGGTTTCCGTTCCTGCACAGTTACCTACTGGAACAGCCTTGGCATCTGGAACCCCTTCCGGATCTGTTGACCCATCTCACGGGCAAGCTGCATCAGTCTCTTCATTCCCTCAACCTCACAGCTTGGTTGCTCCACTTCCAGCCATAGCCAGGCTTCCCCTTATTTCTCCTCCTTTTCGTGATATCATTCTGGCTTCCCATAAGTCCAGTACTAGGAAGACGTATGCGAGTAAATGGAAGCGTTTTTCGCATTGGGCACAAACTAGGTCCCTAGATCCTTTCCATGCACCCATTCATAAGGTTCTAGACTTTCTGGCAGAGCTTTTTCATTCAGGGTCATCGTCGGCCACTATCAGGGTACAATTAGCGGCCATTGCTAATTTTCATGTTGGGCTCTTAGAAGCAAATATTATGTCCCACAAACTCTGTAAAGCCTTCCTCAAGGGCATCTTTTTGCTTAGACCTCCAGTTAAAGATCCACCTCCACAGTGGGATTTGAATTTAGTTCTAACCTCATTGATTCTGCCTCCTTTTGAACCTGCAGCTTCTTGCTCCCTCAAGCTTCTTTCTTGGAAAACTCTGTTTTTAGTATCCATAACATCTGCCAGAAGGGTATCGAACTTCAAGCCTTGTCTGTCTGTCCCCTTATTTGGTCTTTCACAAAGACAGGGTAACTCTCAGAACAAACCCTTCCTTCCTACGAAAGTGTCCTCGAAGCAAATCTAAACCACTCCATTGACTTGCCTGTCTTCTTCCCAGACTATGCCAACAGGGCTGAACAGAAATTACATTCATTAGATGTTCATCGCCAATTACGGTATTATCTAGACAGGACAAAACAACTCAGAAAGTCAGACCAGCTCTTTCTCTCTTATGCTGCAGGAAAGAAAGGGCTTCCGGTATCGAAGGTTACTCTTTCCAGATGGTTGACATCTATTATTACCTTTGTCTATGAGTTGAGACACAGGCAACTTCCGTCTAGGCCTAAGGCTCATTCAACCAGGGCACTATCAACATCAACGGCATTTCAAGCAAGGTTACTACTAGATGCCATATGTGCAGCAGCTACATGGGCTTCCAAACATACCTTTATTGCCCATTACAAACTTGATATAGCCTCCAGAAATAGAGCTGACTTTGGTTCCACTGTACTCAGGAGTCTGTTCCATTGAGCCACCCAGGACTAAGATGCTAGTGACGCTATCCCATCCAGCAAGAATGAAGGCGAGAATGACAACTTAACATTAAGAAGTTATGTTCTTACCGTAAAGTTCCATGTTAGTTGTCTTCTTCTCGCCTTCTTTCTTGCGTCCCTCCCTCCTGCCCCATAGCCTGGATAGACTTGAGGACTCTGAGTCCTTCCATTTCTGGAGATATAACATGTTACGGTTTCCCCGTATCCTTAATGTTACTAGCAGGGAGCCCGTACTTGCAAATGAGGATTATGATATTATGATATTATATTTATACTATGTCTTAGCTTCCAAACGAGATCTGGGGAGTTAGCGCATGGTATTGTGGGTTATAGGGCTGCCTTGAGCCGGTAAAAATAGCTCTTGAGCTATAGTATAGGCCGAGTCAGAGCCGAGGATCGGCTCCAAACCCATCCAGTAAGAAAGAAGGTGAGAAGAAGACAACTAACATTGAACGTTATGGTAAGAACATAACTTTTTATTATACCACTGATTGACTTCATCTGGCAACCAACTAAATTCCTGCTTTTATGTATGTATTCTGATTGTATTACTGTAGTCACTATGTGTAACACTGTTTCTACTTCTGTGACAAATAATGTTTACATTTTGTCTGTATTATGTTCTTGATGGATCTTTTCTCCCAGGCCTCCACTAAAAACGGCTCTTTTAGGCCCAGTGGACTTTCCCGGTAAACAAATACAATAAAATAAAATAAAAAAATATATCTAAAAAATAATTTCAGTGCTGGTTATAGAATGAAATCACATCTGGTCACCTGACTGTGGTACAATGCACACCCAGAGCTTTGCTATTATCTGTTGCAGCATCAGAAAGGTATAAAACAATTTCACAAATATCCACCCTTCCAAGGTAGCAATTAGTTCACCCCTAAGGACAGTACAGTAAGATTCATAGTCCTGGTTTTTCAAAGCATTTTTGTTTCTGGTTACAGTTAGACCTGTAAGATAAAATCTTTATGGGCTAAACCAACCCATTTAATTCTCAACCTATTTTTCAAAATTAGTTGGACTAAGATTAATCTCTTCTCTTCCAGAATTCCCTGTTAAAACACATACATTTAATCAGTTATAATAATACTGGGGTCTACTTCAGAAAGACGAGAACGCAAACTCTCAAATGCTCACATGAGAGAATAATCAGAAACTCGAAATTGGTATTTTGGGATCGCAGTACAGTGAAGATGGGAATATTTGCCCTTTCCTCACTGTAGTGCGATCTCGGAGTAGGAATATATATTTAGCGGGGGAGTGTGAGGTGCAGCCTCCCCACAATACCAATTTCGAGTTTTTGATTATTTGCTCATGTGAGCGTTCGAGAGTTTGCGTTTTCGGTTTTATGACATAGACCCTAATAGTGTCTGACTTACATGTATATCTCTTTTATGTTCAGCAGGGCCCACTGTTGATGCATTTTTAGCACTAGCAACTTTACAAATACATTTTTAACACAAGCATCTGTAGATATCAGTGTGGTAGTCAAATGACATAAAATTCTTCACAAACCTCCAGCTAGCTATGTTGGCATATGTTACGCATGTACTGCTCTACTGTCCCTAATACAGATAAGATTACCTCATATTATCACAGTAAGGATAACTCCCAGCCGTTTTATTAATTACAACATCTTACTCTGGTGGCATGGAAACAGGTTGTGAAAACTGAAAAAAAAAAAAAAAAAACAATGAAAAATACATTTACAGTTTCTGACACTGTAAAGTTATGTAAACGGCAATTTTGATGAAGCAGTAGGAAACACATATATTTTTGTATCAGTGAGGTTTCCTAGAAGAAGATTTAATACTTTGAATATGTTAGTCTTGCAGTTAGTGCAGAGGGTAAGACTATAAGCTGTTAACAAGCCACTTCCTGTGTACAAAATTTAATTCCCCTAGCCTTCATCTGCCTACTGTGAAATTTAGGGTAGGCTTCTTCAGTGGATGTTCTTCGTTTTTCACTGTTGCAGTCATTACATTTGGGTAATCTGCTGGCAGGTTGCCCTCAGTCGTCCTGAATAACAAAGTCTTGGGTCCTGCGTCGGTTGTTGTCTCCTCTTTCATGACGTCAGGTTGTCAGGGGTATAAAACATGCAACCAACGCCATTTTAATCAGTCTTTCTTGCCGTGCAGTGCCAGAAGCAGAAGCAGTTCGCAAGTGCCGGTTGGCCAACTCCTGAAATTTTTGTTTTCAAGTTTCAGAACCAAAGTCTTCAAACTAAAGCCAAGTACCCCATTGGGGAAACTTTTTCTTGCTCCTTACTGATGTCAGTAAAAGTTAATAATTGCATTACTTGTGGGAAGCAAATACCTCATAAGGATTTTCATTTGTACTGTATTCCTTGCCTAGGCCCTGATCACACCGTGCCTTGCTGTCGGTTTTGTGCTAAATTTAACCAATGCACTATTAAGCGTCGGTATATTTTTGCTTCTAAATATTTTGGTTCAAGATTTAACTAACCTGAAATGTCGTCGATTAGCAATCCGACTACCGGAGTTCACAAAAAACACAAGGAAAAAGACAAGAGACAGACCGTCGAGGTCCAAAACGGACGACGAAGCTTCTCCTAAGCTGTTTGCCGGTACTCAGTGAGGCGCTTTCGCAGCCCCTGATACCCGCTACTTTTGAGTCGCAGGCTTCTACCGAGACCCATTCGGAGTCCAGTATGCCACGAGATTCGCAAAGTTTTGAACCCGCGGATGTCCCTCCCTTGGATGGGTTCAGAGCCGCTGAGCAGGCACCAGCTTCTGAGGGTGTTTTCAGGCCTCAGCAGTTTTATATTAAACCGACGCCATCAACAAAAACAAGGTCAAAACTGACTTCTATGTCTAAAAAACTGACGCATGAGCCACGTGCTCAGGCCCTTATGCCTAAAAAAACAAATGATCAAAATGGCTGAGGATTTAATTACCTTGATCAGGGGTCCCCCCCCCCCCCAACTAAGAGGCCTAGGCAAGGCACTGATTATGAATCTTCAGATCAGGTTTCCATTTCTTGTGATTCCTCTTCTGATCAAGAATTTTCTATTCCACCTTATGAGGATTCTGATGCAGAGGAATCCATCCCATCTGCATCTCCTCCTGAGGATTACTCTTTTGGAGGGACTTTGCATACTTTAAGGGAACATTTTCACTGGGAGAGTCAGGACTTCTCGGAATCAAAAAAGAGGCTTAGGGATTTTCTTCTTCTTCCTCAGCATAGGCCTTTGGCAGTACCTCCTGTATTAGACATTGTTGATGATGTGTTCTCGGAATCAAGCATGGCTCCTAATTCCCTGCCTCCAGCTCCTAGTAAGCCAGACAGATATTACAGGGTTCTTGACTCCCACAAATTTCTTTTCAAAAGTCCTGCTGCTGATCCTGAGACTATTTCTTAGAGTCCCAAGGGTGTTAAGGCTTCTACAGCCAAAAATCCTACCCCTTCTGATAGAGATTAAAGGGTGCTAGATAGAGAGGATAAGAAGGTTTATACGTCTGCAACCTTGGCAATCAGGGCTTTAAACAGCCAGTTTCATATGCTTAAATATCAACAGCATGTTATGGGCTTACTGAAATAGAAAATGATGTTGATTTCTGATTGTGTGGAAAATAAAGAGTTACAGGATTTATTGCATTCAGCAGAACAGGTTGGAAAGCATACTTTGCAATGTAGTTTTGATAATGGAGGCCTCTTGCAGGGCCACTGTAACTGGATCTGTGATAAGAAAGCATGCCTGGCTCAAGGAGCAAAATATGCCTGATCATGTTAAAGTTAAATTGTTGGATGCCCCTTTACAGCATGAGAGTTTGTTTGGTAATAAGGTAGAAGAGGTTTTAAAGAAAATGGAAGACAAAAGCTAAAATCTATGCAAACTGTAAAAGATTTCTTGCAAGTGCAGCCACCCAGGTTCAGTTGGCACGGGCCTACTAAGATTTGATCCTTTCCTGTGTCCAACAGAACCACTCAGGGCAAACCCAGGTGCTCCAAAGGCTCCAGATATCAATCACAGGGATCTTACAGGTCAAAGCAATGGGGTGTCTCCACCTCCAAATCTGGAGGTAACAAAGCACAACCCTACAGTAAGCAGTCTCAATGACTTTTCCTCGACCATCTTCAAACACTTATCTTTTGGCAGCCCCCTTGGGGGGAAAACTAGCACTTCATGCTCAAAATTGGCAGTTAATTACTCAGGACAAGTGGGTATTTAAACATAGTATCCCAGGGGTACAGATTTAATTTCCACACTTTGCCAATTCCAGACGGATGGCCAGATCTGCCACAAAACCAGTGGGAGAGCCCAGAAACAAGTCATGTCCCTCATGGATATGGGGGCTATTCAACCGGTACCAGAAAACGAAAAAGGAAAAGGATTTTATTCAAGACTTTTTCCTGGTACCCAGAAAAGACAAATCATGGCGTCCAATACTGGACTTGTCAATTCTGAGCACGTTCCTGGACATTCCAAAATTCAAAATGCTGACTTTACAACAGCTGCTACCTATGCTAGGCAAGAATGCCTGGTTGGTAACTCTAGACTTAAAATAGGCATACCTGCATATCACAATAAGGGAATCTTGCAGAAGATACCTCCGCTTCAAAGCAGGCTTTTTGCATTACCAATTCTCTGCACTGCCCTTTGGCTTGTCTACTGCACCCAGGATCTTCACAAAGTGCCTGGCACCAGTAATTGCATTCTGCAGACAAAGAAACATTCAAATGTATCCTTATCTGGACGATTGTCTCATTCAGGCAGAGGACAAGGACACTCTTCTTCAACATCTGGCTTTTGTAAAAAGGCTTCTAGCATGCCTAGGGTACACCATAAAAGAAAAGAAATCACGACTGGTACCCTCTCAAATAATTACATTCCTGGGTGCAAGCTTGAATTCAGCTGCCCAGATGGCTTACCTCACGCCAGACAAACAAATGCAGTTGACAACATACTTCAAACAATTGGCAACAAAAACCCAGTTATCTGCAAGACAAATTCTGCAGGCTTTGGGGTTCATGGCATCCTGCATTCTACTAATTCCATATGCGAGACTGCATATGAGGAAACTTCAATGGTTCCTAAAAAGCTTATGGAGTCAAAATTGTCACAGCCTGTAAACAATGATTCCTCTCATTCACAGCCTGCAACAGGAGTTTCTTTGGTGGTCAGAGACATGTCACCAAAACAAGGGACTGTCATTTACTCTACCCCCTGCCACCCAAATCCTAACTACAGACGTAACAGACTATGCTTGGGGGGGGGGGCACCTGGCAGGAAGATGCATTCAGGGCAAATGGAGCCCAAACCAAATGCATCTACTTCTCAACCAGAAAGAAATGCTACCTGTTCAGAATGCTCTGACAGCCTTCAAGGACTTACTTCGTCCAGGACAACTACTGATAAAGACGGACAACACCACAGTTATGTGGTACATAAACAAACAGGGGGTTACCCATTCCTATCCCCTTTGCAGACTAGCCATGGCCTTGTGGAACACAGCCTTGACTTACCAAATACATCTTCAAGCTCAATTCCTGCCAGGAAAGCAAAATACTCTGGTAGACGACCTAAGCAGAAATCTTATGGACCCGCACGAATGGAAACTGGATCCACAAATCTTCAGCATGTTAACAGAAAAATGGGGAAGCCCAGACATAGATCTATTTGCCTCACCCCAAAATTATCAGTTGGACAAATTCTGCACAAGAACTCATCACAAAAAAGCATGGAAAGTGGATGCTCTATCCTTCAGCTGGAAAAAAACTATCAGTCTATGCCTTTCCCCCTCTGCCTCTACTCTCCAAGGTCTTACTAAAAGTCAGACAGGAAAAACCAAAAATGATTCTAATTGCTCTGGACTGGCCTCGCCAACACTGGTACCCGCTTCTAAGGAATTTGTCACACCTTCCTCCGTGGTACTTGCCTCAAACACCTCACCTTTTGTCTCAGCAGAACTATCAAATTCTGCACACTCAGCTCCAAACTCTGAATCTTGCAGCATGGCTAATCAACTAATTTTACCAACCACATCTCTCAGTAAACCTGTGATGGATGTCATTTTGGAAGCCAGAAGGCCTAGTACTAGAAAATCTTATTCTGATAAATGGAAGAGATTCTGTGCTTGGAAGCAAGCACAAGGAATGGACACAGCAAAGTCCAATATTCCTCAGATTTTACAATACTTAACTGAGATGCTTGACAAGAGCCTATCTTTTTCTTCAATAAAAACCCATGCCTCTGCCTTCTCGGCTCATTACAACACAGACCCTCCCATCTTTTCACATCCCCTGCTAAAACAGTACCTCAGAGGGGACAAAAATTTAAGGCCTCCCAGGAGAGCACCAACTCCTGCATGGGACCTCAGTTTTGTGCTGGAAAAGCTCACCCTGCCTCCTTTTGAACTAGCAGCTACTGCAGATATAAAATTTCTTTCTTGGAAGACAGATTTTCTTTTGGCAGTCACTTCAGCTAGAAGGGTTTCAGAACTACTGGCTCTCATGGCAGTGGAGCCTTTCATTATTTTTTACCCAAACAGGCTAGCCCTCAGGACCAATCCTTCTTTTATGCCTAAGGTGGTATCCAGTGTGGCTCTTAACCAGACCATTCACCTGCCAACCTTTTTCCCAAATCCGCAGAACAGGGGGGAGCGGATTCTGCATTCATTGGATGTACACAGACAACCAAGATTCTACTTAAACAGAACAAAATCTCTAAGAAAGTCTGAGCAACTACTGGTAGCATTTGCTGCAGGATCAGATGGGAAGGCTATATCAAAGCAGACTATTTCTAAATGGATAAGCCATTGCATTCATTTCTGCTACTTGCACCATGGTAAACCTGTGCCCATGGGGATCAGATCCCATTCCACCAGGGCTGCCTGTACTTCAGCAGTTTTTCTCAGAGGGGTCCCTACCAGAGACATTCTAGAAGCTGCTACTTGAAGCTCAGTTCATACGTTCACAAAGCATTATCATTTACCTCTCTTCTCTAAATCCAGGGCAGGCTTTGCCACTGCAGTCCTGCAGGGCATTATAACTGCTCCTAATGCCGTTTAGTTCCATCCTCCCATCCATAGCTTTGGGATTCCACCCAAATGTAATGACTGCAACAGTGAAATATGAAGAACATAGTACAGTTGTGTACACTTACCATAAATGTAGAGTGTATTCACTGTTGCAGTCCGGATTACCCACCTGCCAGCCCCCTTGCTATACCTTTTCTTTCCTTCACTATACTCAAAAGCCTTTGTGGTGTATTTGCTTTTAGTTGAAGGTAAATTTTATGTTTCTAAGGTGCATTTATATATTTACAGCTCCCCATTTGGGGGGCACCTGACATCTGGGGCAAGAAAAACTGATTAAAATGGCGTTGGCTGCATGTTTTATACCCCTGGCGACCTGACGTCATGGAAGAGAAGACAGCAACTGATGCAGGACCCAAGACTTTGTTATTCAGGCCGACTGAGGGCAACCTGCCAGCTAGGGTTGCCACCTTTTAACTAGGGCAAAGTGGGACATGGGGGTGTGGTCAACAGGATAGTGGTGTGGCCAACATGACACTGGCCACACCCCCACCACGGCATCACCAGAGTTAGTAAAGGAGATGCAGTGTATGGCACTAATTTACACAGCGCAATGATGTATTAATGAACATGCCCAACAGCAGCACTGGTCGTAATCGGATTATAATGAAAACAGTAAATAAGTATGTTGAAGACATCACTAAAACACAAAATGCAAACTTTGCTACTTATAGACGCAAACTACCCTTTAACAACGACATGGTTTAGCACAATCTCAAATACATTGCATTAACTTCTGAGCATCCATCCACAAAAAAAAAATAAACGGGAAAAAAGTCCATAAACATTTTAACTTTTAAAAATACTTCTTGCAAAAGAAGTAACATAAACTACAATGTACAGCAGACTCCATGGGCTCCTTTTACCTCAAAACATAGCAATTAATCCAGCACAGCAATGCAATAAACAGGCCCAAGTAAAAGCAACACACCCATATTCACATTACAAGCAAAGCAGTACATTTTAACCTTATTAAAAATGCATAATAAATTAAATGCACACATTTACAAGTATAAATGAAAACAATCTTGAAGCAGCTTCGACAAATTGGCAACATATACCTACTAGAATAATAAATGAATTACATTAACTGTTAACATTCCCCTCAAAAGGTAGACTTGTACCACATAGACATAGACTTGCAGGAACAGGAAAAATTACCTAAACAGTATATCGTAACTTCCTGAAAACAGCATTAAAGTGCACACATTTCCATACAAAAAATTGCAAACTATGCGCGAACATTTCTTATTTGCAAACAGACAATACCCAGAAAAAGCTACGACAATAGAAATGCGTCACACTAAATTTATATTTCACTGCCCCCCAACAGAAACAAACAACTTCTATACACAGTTCAGCCTTTTAAAAGTAATGCTTCCAAATCATACCCCCAAGAATAATAACAATTACATATACATTCAGGTTTTATATCTTTAAAAACTACTACTCAAAAATATCAAAATAACTACTGCACAGATTTAAATACTGTGTACTGCACCCACCATCTACCTCTAAACATTAAAAAAATTAAACCACAATATATTCCCATTTTAAACTAGTACTCAAAAGTCTCAAAATAACCACTGCACAGATTTAAATACTGCATACTACATCCCCATCTACCTCTAAACATTAAAAACTTAAATAAAGCACACTATTCCCATTTTAAATAACTAAAGCCACAAAATGCAATTATCTACTTACCACTATCACAGTTATTGCTGGGCTAGCTTGCTTCCTTCCTGCTGGAATGGCTAGTTGGTTGTTCAAGCAGTGGCTGGGCTGGCTGGCTCCCTTGCTGGCTTCTTTCCTGGCTGGCTGGCAGGCAGGCTCCCTTGCTGGCTTCTTTCCTGGCTGGTTGGCAGGTAGGCTGCCTTGCTGGCTTCTTTCCTGGCTGGCTGGGCTGGCAGGCAGGCTCCCTTGCTGCTTCTTTCCTGGCTGGCTGGGCTGGCTGGCAGGCTCCCTTGCTGCTTCTTTCCTGGCTGGCTGGGTTGGCTGGCAGGCAGGCTCCCTTGCTGGCTGGCTTCTTTCTTTCCTTCCTTCCTGGCTGGCTGGCTGGCTGGCTTCAATCCTGGCTGGTTGGGCTGGCTGGAGATAGAAATTAAATCAGATCTTTGTTCAATCGCAGCTGCTATAGAGCTTAGTGCTCTACAGCTGCGACCTTTATGGAGCTCTTCTGAACAAGTTCCCGCCCCCTCCAATCCCTGCAGCCAATTACTGTGCTGCATTACCACCCGGACCTAGCAGGGAATCCCTCTAACTGCAGGTCCGGGTGGTGACGTAGCTGCATTGCCGTGGAAAAAACGGCTTTTCCACGGCAATTGATTTGAATTATTCACGATCACGAAGCGAAAAGGGGAAAAAACGGGACTATTAAAGTCCCACGCTTGGTGACTGCGGGAAGCGGGATGAGAGGCCTCAACCCATGAGTGTCCCGCGACAACGGGACGGGTGGCAACCATACTGCCAGCAAATTACCCAAATGTAATGACTGCAACAGTGAATACACTCGAATATCTACATTTATGGTAAGTGTACACAACTGTACCTTTCCTGGACTGCATGCCTGGTAACTACCTATGTATATTATCCTGGTGTCCTGCCTTGATTGTTCCTGTTTGCTGTACTGGATTCTTCAGTTTGAGGGGTTATGCCGTTGGTATGTATGTAGCAATTTATGTATTATTGAAAAGGGCAAAACAAAACAGATCACTACAGAAGTGTGCAGTTTCATTTCAGCACAGGATATTTTTGTGTTTGCTTAGAATGCTTTGCTAACATATGTTTAAACATTGATATATCTCTTTGATTATGTCATTATGTGTGAGTGGATACATACTGAAACATACGCCCGCGCATACACACTCAAAATAAAAAGTAGTAAAACATGAAATATCCCATAACTTCCTGTGTTTACTGTTAAGAGATTTTCATTGTTTTGTATTAGCTGCCAGCATAGTAAGCATAGCTAATTTCACATTAAAGAAGATGATTCTAGTACTTTAACTTAAGGTTATTGCATAGACCAGAAGGTTATCCCTCCTAGCCACAACAATGTGCTGGAGATAATGGGCAAGTGAAATATAAAACGTACATGTTATCATGTGACATTGCTTGAGCTGTGTCAGAGATACTTTTGGGCATTGTCAGGTTATGTGAAGATAAAAGGTCAGGGGCTTCACCTAACCAGCAGCTAACCACTTGGTCTGCTGTTTGCTTTAACTTTTTTATATGTGCAGAAGAGGTGTATGTTTTATTTTTTTTTTTATTTCTCCTTTCCCAGTGCAATACAGCCTATGGTTGTTTTGTCAGCTTCTGTGCCTGTTCAACCCCTGGTTTCCTGTCTTACTGTTTCCTGGAACTTCGGTTTAACCCGTAGCTGGATGGGTCCTCTGACTCCTTCAGAAGTCAACACTGATGAGAACTCATTCTGTAGTGTCAAGTAGTGGGGTATCTATTAGAAAATTGTGTATACAGAGCCAAGAGCCATGATTCTTGTGGCAGCCAAATTCCCTATCTCAGGGAGTGGTTATGTAATGACATTAGAGATATTGCTACTCTCTTGTAATCTGAATGGATGACCTGTGAGACTCCTGGCCTGCCCAAGAGGTTGAAGCATCATCAAACCTTGCTCCCCATAGGGAATGCTGTTAATTGACTGCTTCATCCTAGTCCCCTGGTCATCCCTGTCAACAATTTGAGTCTGTTCCTGAACATGGGTCACCAGTGGCGTAAATGCACACCCCACCTCTGCATCATTGAGACATCTGCTTTGTAATTTGTGCATAGGAGTCATCTGACATTTGTTGATGAACTTAAAATAGGTGAATGCTAGTATTAGTGTGGTTTGGAATTTATGCTGTCATACACATACATGCATGCATGCATACATACATACAAGTATTTCAAGCATGGGCATTAATGCCCATCTGGCCTGAAAACATATCAAAACAGTTGTTCCCATAATATGCGCCAGACTGTTCTTAAAAATATCTAAACTAGTGCTTGCTTTAATGTAATTTAGTAGTCTATTCCATGCAACAGCGGCTTTCGTAGAGAACCAGTTAATACACTTCTCATTCCTATAGAATTTATTTTCCACATAGGTTGTCTGGTGATTCTCTACTAATTTTTGATAACTCCAAACATTCCTAGAGGTAGTTGTCTCTAAACAATCTATATCCATGAATAAGGTCTGTACTTTTATGTATGAGTCTGTATGACTGGGTTTGTGTTACTCACCTTTCCCTTAAAGACGTATTTAACAAGTACATGTCTCCAGTCATGATGCATCTCTCCATATTTATTCACCCTAGTAATTAATAGATATAATTATACAGTAAGCTCTTGCTGAAATGTTCTTAGGTCATTAGTACAAATTCCATCTCCTCCCCGTGCTTTGTTTAGTTTGCATAGTTCTTTTTCAATATAATCTAATTTGATTTCAGTATCTGAGGTTATGTGAATGTCATTAGGACAGTTTATCACCATCTTTGTGGATCCAAACTGCTTTGCATAAGGTTATATCTAGAATGTTGTGTGTCTGAGAATAAATTTTAGACTCTACAGTTTATCAATTTGTATGTCTTTACTTACACCTTCTCCAACTTATGTATCTGTAAAGTAGTTTCATATTATGTTCAATATCTTTATATAAATTTTCTTCAAAATTTTCTTGATCTTGTCTCAGAGTATGTTTAATTTGCCTGTCCATCTTGTTTATTTCAGATTTCAAAAGTTGACTTTCGACCTCTTTCCCATTTCTTGTATTTTCTGTCACCTTAATCAAGTGTCTTGTTCTTATGGAAATATATCCTCATGATGTTGTGTGTCTAGATCCTGATGTTAACATTTTTTTATTTTTTGCAAACAATTTCTCTTTCAAAACTTTCCACATTCCTTCGGCAGTTTTCCAGTGAACGCATTACTCCAGTTAGTTTACATAGTGACTGTTTTGCTTCCATATAATCTGTTATTAATCTTCTGTGCATTGGTTTAGGTTTCAGTTTGCTAGAATTATCTTGCAACAAATTAACTGTAATAACCCCATGATCTCTGCTCATCAGTGATGGTAAAACTTGACATGAAGTAACAGTAATTTCTTTAGAAACACAAATAATGTCTAGTATGTTCCATTCTGTGATGGGTTTTTTTACAATCTGAAGCAATTGTTGTCCCGTAACATACATTGTAAAAAATGTCCTTACTAATGTTGTTGAATCAATATTATTCAAATCTGCTTCTGGTAAATTTAAGTCTCCAGCCACTATTATTCTTCCTTCCTGTGTTTCATGCAAAAAATTTACAAATTTCTCTAGGTTATCAGCACTTGACTTTGGTGGTCTGTACAGTTTAACAATTGTTATATGTTCGAGGGTTGTTTTTATTGTTACAGCTGCACACTCTGTAGTATTGGTGTTATCACTGAACATGTAATAATCACAGGTCTCATACTTATCTATAATCACTATCATAACACTGCCACCTGATTCTTTTGTTAGAATGTCTGTTACAGTAAAAACATTTATACTCTTAACAGAACTGTTTTCTAGTCACTGTTTATTAACCATGTTTCACAAACAACAATGTCAATCTTGTAGGAGTGTAACAAATTCTCCAGTAAAAAAACTTTATTAATGCGCGTAGTATTACCAACCATCAGAGATGTGTCAAATGTTGCTATGAACTGTTAAATTTTCGACCTGGCAAAAATCCTGCCTTGTGTTCATCAAAAATGACATCATCTGATACACATATATTAAAAATACAGCATTTATAAAAGATTATATACTGTTGAAATAAATTCCTACTGGAAAATGTAGAAAATGTGTGGAATATGAAAAAATGAACAAAATGACATGTTGTGTAAAAAAATGTAAAATTTGAATACAAAAGGCAAAATATACATAAATTGCAAAAAATATATGTATATGCTATGATGTGTGATTTGTGTATATAATACTTGGAAAAACAAAGAAAATGCTAGCAGGATAAAAGAACATATTATTAGAGATGTTAAAAATAATAAAAATTACTAGTCCTATTGCTGAGCATTTTAACTCAATTACATATGAATATTGAGAATATAAAAGTGTGTTTGTCTATAAAGGTCCATTATATATTATTAATGATGTTGATTGATAAAAAAAAATATGTTAGAATGCAACAAATTTTTTTTGATTGAAATGGACTTTTGCATCCACATGGAATGAACAGAGAATGTAACTTCTAGTCTTTGTTGTTTATATATATACATCTTGCTTGCTGTTGTTTTAATATTGCAAAATATCTGCTGCAGAAATTCTCTTCCCTGATCTTGGCAAGTGCATGCCATCCTGTCTAAACACGTGTGCCCAACATTAGGCTCAGAAGTTCTACCTATTTCCATGTTTTTAAACCAGGAAATCTTTTCATGTAGGTATTTACCCCCAAATATCATTTCATTCATGGTGACCTGCCTCTCCTTTCTATACATGATTTGTGAAAAACACATCTAGCACCTGTACAAGCTATACTGTCTAATAGGGCTGTAAGTTCCCTACTAACAGCTATGGAGTCCTTGCGGATGAGATCATTTTTACCTACATGAATAAAAACTGATCCGTACTTGCTTACATTAAAGTATTCTAAGGCCTGTTTCACATCCTGTATTTTTGCTCCTGGCAAGCATCACATTATTCGATGTTCGTTATATTTTCTGCAGTCTTGAGTTACAAGAATATCTTTTCTGACCAGATCTGAAGAATCTTCAACTTCTAATTCAGTAATATCTGCTCTATCAGTTGTTATAAAGGAAAGATCTTCATCACCATTAGTCTTATTAATCCTACAGTTTTTATTGCTTATTATATTTGCAAGCATACAATTCCCAGCTCTGTACATCCACAGCTTGAGGTATGTTGTCAACATCTGCCTTTCTCCTCTTTTCTCTTGCAGTAATGTTCTTCAGTCCTTCCTCATTCAGTTTTGATTTTTTCCTTTTCACATGCCTCTTGGCATCTTTTTCTACCTTCTCTTTTGGAAAAACGATGCCTTTTTATGAAGAATGAAGGTTTTCTGATAGAAAAATGTTATCCTTCCCTGTATTCTGTGTTACATAACAGAGCAGTATCTTTTTTAGTATGTATTGTCTTTGCTTTACAGACATTTATCAGTTTCTTTTTCTTCCCTTTTTTCTTGTTGTGAACTTCTTCCTTTCTTTCTTTTTTTATTTTCTTCTATATGCTCTGAATCTTCAAATCACTGAATACTTGTATCCAGAATTCCAATGTTGTCAGTGGTATTACTTTGTTCATTAGGGGTTGAGTGATCTTTACAGACAATTTACACTGTTTCCTAAATGTGTTCTATTTGCTGTTTGCCTAACATTATATATCTCATTAGTCCAGTCAATATATGTAACAACAGTTCTCCAAGCTGTGCCAACTGCACAACTGCAATCACCATCAGTAAGTCTAGATTCATTACTCATAATGATAAGCAAATCATCCAACTTTTGACATGAGGAACACAGATCACTTGTTGTATCAAGTGTTTAAATATACATAGCATTTAGTACACTGTACAAGATACTAGTGCTTTAGCAAGTCATTAATGGCATGCTCATTTAAGAAATCTGTATTCTTCTGCAGATGAGTAAAGAATTCTAAAAGAAAAGAATAATCAAAATTATTTACCATAGAATTCAAAGAGAATTTAAATAAACTTTTATGAGAAAAATCTCACAAACAGTAAACAACTAAATATTAAATTAAGTACAGTAAAGTTGTTGCTCTGACTGTAGTTGTGAAAGTCACAAAAAAGCAGGAATTTCTTTGTCTCAGTATCGCTTACACTTGCACCCCTTTTTAACAGTAAAGATCGGTAAATCACAAACCAAGGCAGGATTGTTTCCCAGTTCTCATTTTGGAATTGAGCTCTCCCTTCTGCAGTGAATTAAGGTTTTAGAAAGGGAAGGATACATATTCCAAAAGACATTTCTGTCAGTTCCTTGTCTGTATGTTGAAGATGCTCAAGCTATGCCTCAGCTGCAGGAGTCTATATCAGAACAACGAAAGTGCATATGTGCAACTACATAAAATTTGACACATAATACGCAAAACCTGTAAACAGCGAACGGCCACATAATCAAATTTTTTCCTAGTGAAAAAAATTCACATAACCGTTCGAGAAAAAAAAAATTAAAAACCATTATCAGGTGGGGGGCTGTGCCCCTCCCAACTAAATATACCAACTCCAAGATCGCACTATAGCAAAGGAAAGGACAACTCCATGTAGTTGGTCAACTACCTCCTTGCCCTGTGACATATTCATCGAATCGCTTAAATGCAGTTCGATGAATATGTGTCGCTCTTTACGTTTTCACTCAGAAGACATTTCGTGCTTCTAATATAGACCCCGTTGCAGACTTGATATTCTGGAACCCCATACTTGTCCTACCCCATTTGACAAACTATGTAGCCCACATGTACAATTTTTAGTTGTGGATTTCTGCTTCTCTTAGAAACAAATGAGAAAAATTTATCCCTAGTCATTCTGGGTAAGTGTACATCTCATATAAATCCCTGAAACATCCTGAAGCTCTGGCACATGCCAGGAATGGTAGAAATAAAGGTTTCCTTGATTTAAGATTACTGTCACTGAATTTGATTAATGCAATTTGCTTTGTTTAAATTATTTTTTCATGATCATTTGACCACCTATTTTGTCATAAGAGCATTACTAGTGAAGTAATGGTCCATGATTCAGACTGGAGTTGTTGTGTCTTTTGGCTTTTTCCGGTTAGGGGTCGCCACAGCCGAACTCCAGTCCGCTAATGATTGGCAGTAGATTTTTACGTGCTGGCTTGCCGGGCCTAACGCACAACCTTCAACGAAGGAACGCCCATTCATGCATGTCGTCACACAGAAGACGCTCTAACTGAGAATTGAACGGGCATCATCTAACTGTGAGGCGACAACGCTACCACAGCACCACCATGATTCAGACTGGAATGATGCCCCCCAGATTGTTAAGGAGGTAGTATGTAGACTTATCTAGACTTAACTGAAGTCCTGAGAAAGCTGGAAATAGGTTAATATCTGAAAATAGTTGAAGTTGTCAGACTGGGTTGGAGATCCAGAGCTCATAACAACCACAAAACAGTTCTGGTTTGAACTCAAAATCCTTTATGCCTGCTGCTCCTAAAAGTAGAGGCCTATGTCTCTGATGGCCTTTATGGAGAGAGAGGTGAAAGATAGTAGGGTTGTCTGATAAAACAGAATAGCTGGAAAGGATAAGAGGTGTTTGTATTCATTATAATTTAGGTCACGGGCAGTGAACAACACAATATGGTATAATTAGTCTCTTTGGATACCATAATCTATGAGGTCCTGCCACACAAACTTCCACTCTAAAGATTCAGAGAACATATGGAAGTCATGATTTCTCTCGGCATGTAAATAAAGTGCCTTTGACATTACAGGTGATGACGGATGGGTTCAAGTCTCCAATGTGTTGCATACAGGTGCATCATTGTTATAATGGGCTGGTTATTTTATGACCTTTGTGTGGCATTTGGAGCAAAGGGTTAATTAAGGCTTTGAGCTAGTTCCTGCGCTATATGATTTGATTCCCACAATTCTCATTTGCCTTGTAGGCCTGTGATCAAATCACTTAACCCATCAGTACTTGAGGACAACTCATCATTTGGGACAGACTCCTCAGTGATCCCCTGGACAGCAAGCCTAGTAGCTACCAATGAATCTAAAAAAGGGATCTACTTGTTTTACCTCAGACTGTTGTGCCAGTTGGGTCATAATGATAAGTAGTCAAACTGTATGTAGACATTACCAGTTCTTAGTATATATAGCTTCTTACAGATAAATTAGTTTGGGAATGCATGGCTCAGTTTACATTGTTAGAGTTTAGACAATTATTTATTTATTTATTTATTTATTTATTGTTTTGCATAGGAAGAACACAGACAAGCTAGTTGTTTGCTAGATCATTGTCTTTGTTGGCTTAGGGCATACGCTAGTAGTGATGAGATATTCATTGCTGGGAGGGAATTTCTTATGTGCTTCTTGATATGAAGTGAATAACTTAGGAGGTGTTATTATGGAGAATAGCTTACAACATTGCAGGCAAAATCAAGCAACCTTTGATGCTTTTCCTCACTTAGTCTATGGATCACTGTTATCTCCAAATATGTAATACATATGTTAAGCATGGTGATATCCTACTGAAAGATCTTAGGGGAAGTTTACCTGGCTTAGGAAGTTCTTTTGTAGGTGATCACTGTTGTCATCTTCTGAACAGATTTTGTGAAAATCAGTCATAACAGTACTGAGAGCCCACAGTGAATGCATAAGTTGGCGGTTTTATCCCTGGAGATGTAAGTGAAAACAACTGCTTTCTTGGTTTGGAGGCTACATGCCAGGAACATAGTGGAGAGAATAACTTGCTCAGTGGCAAGGACTGGTTCTGTTCCATTGTTCATGAATGTCACAATATTTCATGACACTGAGCTCCTGTTTCTTAACTTTAAAAGTTAGTTATGTATTTTAACTCTTCCTGTCCTCTGAAGCTGTAGCCTCCTTATGCCAAAAAAGCCACTTCTGCTTCTAATGCTGACATGATTTTGCCTTCTTCCCTTCCTTTTCCTTTTTTATTTTATTTCTTCTGCTCTTTTAACTGCAAGGATCAGTTCATGCCATGGGTGGATCATTACAGTCAATTCATCCCAAAATTTACTAATAAAACTTGTTAATTCAAATCTAGGTTTTTTGAGAGTAGAGGATTTGGTTTCCAGGTATGGGTGCAAATCACATAAAATAAATGTTAAAAAATACATTTTACTATTTATTTATTTTTTTATTTTCAGAATTTCTGTTTGCAGTACCTGCAGTGACATACTTCCAGGCTGCTCCCCACCCCCTTTAGAAGTCCCTTACATAGATGTCTGTTCACCCCTTCATTTACATAAGAAATGAGCCTCAGACATCACCCCAAAGGGCTTCTGATTGGGTGGCTGAGTGGAGGCGAGGGATTAAGTTGCTGGGTTTATCTTTGGCACCCATATCAACAGAGAAGTACTTGTTTTGTTCTTTTCTATTTTTGAGTTAATATGTTAATCCAAATTTTGTACAATGGTGGTGCTATCATGCTAGTTTATCTATCTTTTCTTACTTATTTTATATTAATATTGCATTCAGAATCCAACTGTTGAGATTTTCTTTTGCTTAACTTATAGGTTCATAGGTTAGTACTAGGCTAGCTGCCTTTGTGGGCCATTTTAAGCCTAGCCAATTTCCTGTAGTGGTGAGAATCAAACCCTGTACTGTCTGTGAGGTGACTGCGTTAACCATTATGCCACCCTGCCTTCACTTCTTTTTTTCACTGCATAGGGGACAGTGTCACGACAGTGAAACCTTGCTTATTTTTGTACCCAGCTGGCTGTGTCTGGAGGACAAAAAAAGTCACCCACTTCACTTTCAAGCAGCAAAACACTTGGTGGTAGCCAGATAAGCTAAAGCAAGTGGATTACTGGATTGGACTGGAGAGTGGGCACTGGGTGGCCTCAGCAGTCGTCATGCCAGGCAGACAGACCAGAGACTTGTAGCTGTTTTTATTTAATTATGTATTCAATTGTTATGCTGTATAATTATTTTTTAGAGAATGTTGCTTGTTACTTTTTGTTACTTTGCTTGTTACTACTGCTAATAGTATGTTTTGCAAATTGCAATTGCCACACTCGTGTGGTTAGAACAGTACTAGACTAGTGCTGCAATTCAAATTGTAAAGCATGTTATTCTAGCAGTAGCTAGTAGAGTAGTGTATTGATTTTCTGAAGGGTAAAAAATTGCTGTCCTACTAATGCTTAAACTGTTTAAAATTGCATATTTTCACTAGTATGCATTTTTTGAAGAATATGAATTTTGAAGTATCAGATATGTATAATGAAAGTCAAATGTCTGTAATTTATGACTTGTAATTTGGGGGGGGGGTCCGCTCAGGGACAAAATTCAAAATATTGCTGTTGCAACTTTCCAGGTTTATAAATTATTGGAATAGTGTGTTTTGCAATGCATGTCTTTCGAAGCATGTGAGGTTTGAAATTCAACGTCAGTCATTATTTAGTGAGTTTGTTGGGGGTCAAATTTTGCATCAGGACAAATTTTCTGTAATTATAAACTTAGAAAGTTGCTAGAATAATCTGAAACCCACATTTTTGTGTCTTTATTTGATGACTTGGACCAGGGATATAGTTTAAAATATTGCTGTTTGTTTTAAACGTAGAAAGTTGATAGAATAATGGGTTTGCACTAATGTAGACTCACTGAAGCCAGGAAATGTAGACTGAAACTCAAATGACTATAATTTTGTGACTTCCAAGTTCAGAGGGGTCACATTTAAAATGTTGGTTGCTGATATAAACATAGAAAGTTGCTAGAATAATATGATCTGATGTTGTCAATTTTTACTTTATCCTTACACTTGGGTTTAGATCCAAACTCTCTCATCCAACTCAGCTATTGCAACAACTCTAGGCAACCAAAAAGATCTTGAGCACCCTCCTTTACCCATAATGTCTCTCTTCTAATCACCTCAGATCTCGTTTACCACTTCGCAAAGATGTGGTCCTTCCAACAGCTGTCGGGCAGTTAAGTGCTTTTTTTGGTGTAATGTACAAAATCTTTCTACTATTTTCTACTATTTCTTAAACGTTACCTGCTAAATCTTCCCCTTACATTTCCATTAACTAAATTTGTACCTTTTTACCTTGTAGTGACATACCTCTTGGGTGATATCATTAGTAGTATTTCCTCTCCTTCTTCCGTTCTGTGATTGCCTCTCCTTCTCCTCCTCTCTATTATTGGTACCTTTAGAAACTACTATCGTTAGTAGTCTCTGCCTGTCGTTCTTTTCTTTAACAAAAAAAAAGGGACTAGTCTTTATTTCTCTCTCTCTCTGTCTGTCTTGATATGGCTGAAAAAATTGGTAAGCCGTCTGGCTTTAAGAAGTACTCCAAATGTGGTCACAAAATTCTTTTAAGTGACTCATATGAGCTTTGTGTATACTGTTTAGGCCCACAGCATTTACAGCAGGAATCTGACATCTGTTAAGCGTTCAACCACAGGGCCCTCGTGGAGTGCCGTAACAAGCTGATCTTAAAGGGTATGTTGCCTTCCTCTTTTGGGGGAGGTCGTTTCTGGCTCCAATAAAAAGCAGAAAGAGAAGAAAGATTCCTCATAATCAGAACAGTCTAGCCCACCTTCCTCCTTCCCCTCTAGAACCTCGGAGAAGGCAAGAAAAAGGCCCTCTTCTGCTCCAAAGTCCAGAAGCCCCAAACCTACCCATGAGGATTCCCCTTCTCTTCCGATACCTCCCTGGAATTCCCCATGGAGGAGGTTCCTCAGAAATTGAAGTGCAAGAGGAAATGCCTAGAATCCACAGATGAGTCACTCACAGAGTATACTGACCTCGATGAAGGTGAGGGAGCCCCAAGGTCACCTTCAGATGATGCTTCCTTTGGGGACATCCTAGAGATTTTAAAACAGAGAGGTGACTGGAACCCCAGCAATCCCTCATCAGAGGAGTCGGTGTATTTGGTGGCTTTTGGATCCCATCCATCTACCTCCTGGGTGTCCCCTCCTGCCAGTGAGCTTATTGAGTTGATCTCTTGGTGGGCATGGAAGGCCCCGGACTCCACTGAACCAAATCCCCGCAGACATAGTAAAATCATTATGGCTCTAGAAGACAAAATGTTTTGGTCTAGAGGTGTTCCAGTAGATGCCATGGTTGTGGCAGCAGCCACAAAGAAAGAACTTGCGGAAGAGAGTTCTACTATCCATCCTCCTAATAAGGATTCAAGAATGATAGCTGTAGGAAGCTTGCATTTTCTTCAGCGACCTTTGCCCTGAGGTCCCTTAATTATCTCTCTCATTTTACCAGATTACAGAGGGATCTGATCAAGGAGCTCTCAGATACCCTCTGAGAAACCTTGTCTGCAGTGGTACAGGCTTTGGTTACCTTACAGCTGGCCATCCTACATTCCATTGCAAACTCCTGCATGACGCTTATTTCGTATGCAGCCAAAGGAGTGAGTAGGGCTGTGGGTTCAGGTACTTGTATGAGGAGGCAGGCCTGGATGTGCCTGTGCGACTTTGCTGAACCCTTTAAATCTTCATTCGTCAGCGCTGCATTTGAAGGGACTTTCCTATTTGGCCCAAAGGTTAGACATATGCTGTCCAGGTGAAGATGGGAAGACTCCTTCTGCCATGGGCGTTTGTTTTTCCACTCCCCAGAGACCATATTCAAAAAATCGGAGGAGCAGTGGAAAAATGTGATTTAGAAAATCACAAGGGTCTTCCCTTGCATGTGGTGAAAGTTTCCCCCAGGGTAGAGGGGGGAACAATGATGAAAGACACCACCGTTGGGGCAGAAAAGCTGAGCATCATCAAAGGTCCAGAGGTACGTTCTTTGGGAGATCCTTCCAACACTCCTGAATGGAGGCCCGATTGCTCTTCTCCAGAGGCAATCTGGGTTCAACTGTCCCTGGACCTGAGAGCCTGGCTAGAATTAATAAACAACAAATGGGTGCAGAGAATAATATCCAGAGGGTACTACACCCCCTTTTCCCATCCACTTCCCCAAAACAAAAGACTCCCAGACATTCTTCCCAGTCAAAGGGAGCAAGCTGCCATTCAGATACAAACGCTGCTAGACAAAATAGTCATCCAAGAAGTCCCACCAGACCAGATAGGATCTGGTACTTACTCGGGGTTCTTTTTGGTACCAAAAAAGACAGGGGACTGGAGATTAAACAAATCAGTTCAGCGGTGCAAGTTCCAGATCGTCACAGTTTAGCCCATCCTCCCATTCTTGGGAAAGGATGATTGGATGTGCTGTATAAACCTTCAGGACGTGTGCTACCACATAAAGACGGACAGGTGATCCAGAAGCCATTTCTGCTTTCGGCTGGGAGTCAGTCACTACCTGTTCAGAGTACTGCTGTTTGGCATCACTACAGCCCCCAGAGTGTTCACCAACTGTATGGCAGTAGTAGCAGCTCACGTAAGGCAACAGGGATTCTGGGTGTTTTCATGTCTAGACAACTGGCTCATCAATGCCCTGACCAGGCATCTGCTTCTAGAGGCAAGAGACATGGTGCTTCGAACTTGTTTGTCGTTAGGTATTACAGTAAATTACAAAAAGTGAAATGTACATGCATCTCAAGATAAGACTTCATAGAAGCTAACTTAAACACAATTGAGATGGTAGCATGTCTTCCACCACTGAGTGGTGACTATAAGAGATCAGGTCAGAAAGTTACTACACAATTCGAGGGTATCTGCTCGAACAGTACTTCAGGCTTTGGGTTCTATGGCAGCAGCAATAATCCTGGTTCCACTAGCGAGATTCCACATGAGAATATTACAGTGGCTTCTGGTGGTACAGCGGTCCATCCTTCATCAACCCATGTCAGCCATAATAAGAATTCCAAATACTTGCAAGAGGGATCTGTCATGTTGGATTCACTCAGAACAGCTTACTTAAGGTTGTCCGTTTGTTCCACCACTCCCCAAGGCCACTGTGACCACGGCCGCTTCCCAGATAGGGTGGTGAGGGGCATTATCTGGAAAAACAGTCCAAGGTACGTGGTCTTCCAAAGAGGCCAAGTTGCGCATAAATGCCCTGGAGATGGGAGTGGTGCTACTAGCAGTGCAAGCCTTTCAGAATGCTCAACCTTGTGGGACAACAGGAATTCAGTTGGAGAACATGTTGGTAGTCTGGTATATCAACAAGCAAGGGGGAAAAAGATTATAACCCCAATTTCAAGAAGCGCTCAGAGTGTGGCAGTGGGCCATCTCATCCAACCGCTTTCTAGTAGCAGTGCACATGATGGGAGAGTCGAACGTGATAGCAGACAAGTTCAGCAGGTCTGTCGTTATGCTCATGAGTGGTCCCTCAAACAGAAAGTGGCGGAAGACATATTCCGCAAGTGGGATCAGTTTTGCTGCAATCTTTTTGCATCCCCTGTGAGCAACAAATGCAGCAGCTACTTTGCCCTGATCCCCCAAGAGGGGAGTCCCCAAGGGATTCTCTCACTCATGATTGGCTTCCCGGTCTGTTGTATGCCTTTCCCCCAACCTCACTGATCCCCAGATTCCTTCAGACAGCAAACAGGTTTAAGAGAGAAATAATTCTCATTGCCCCGTATTGGCCTCAACAAATCTGGTTTCCCTTTCTCTGAACTAACCTACGGAGAAGCCATGGATTCTGGATCCAATTCCATACCTTCTGTCGCATCCAACAGATGCCTCATCCAAACATTCACAGTCTCAAGTTGACTTGTTGGTATCTCCAGTTCTGCTGATAGCCGGACAACCTATGCTGTCTTCACCAGTGCCTTATATCCCACTATCCTCCCACAGGCTGTCTACACGGGAGTTGTATAGCAGTAAATGGAGGAGATTCATACATTGGGCTCAACAAAATGATGTAGATTTTTCAACTCATATCCACGCTATTTTAGACTTTTTAGCAGAGCTGTTTAATGAGGGGGCAGTATATTCTACAAAAAAAAAAAAATTGTACAACTGGCTGCAATTTCTAACTTTCATATTGGATTTGATGGTTCCTCCCTTGCTTCACATAAACTATGCAAAGCCTTCTTGAGAGGAACTCTTTTACTCAAGCTCCCATATAAAGATCCTTCACTACCTTGGGACTTAAATATAATATTACAGAAAATTGTACAGCATCCCTTTGAACCAGCAGCTACATGTCAGTTTAAATTTCTCTCTTGGAAAACCATATTTTTGGTGGCCATCGTGTTGCAAGGAGAATTTCGGAGATTCAAGCTTTGTCATCCCAACCACTATATTTAATATTTCACAAACACAGTCACCTTGCATACTCATCCTTCTTTCTTATCAAAGATAGTTTGAGAGAATACTATCAACCAGTCCATTAGTCTGCCAGCTTTCTTCCCTTACTTCACCAATAAAGGTGAATGTATGCTGCATTTACTAGATGTTCATAGGCAACTACATTTTTACCTTCATAGAATAAAGGACATAAGAAGCGAAGCCAATTGTTTGTCTCTTTGTAGGAAAATAGATTGGGACTCCTAGTGACCAAGGTGACTCTTGCTAACTGGCTTACAGACTGGATCTCTTATATTTACAAGAGTCAAGGTTTAGAACTACCAAAGTCTGTTCAGGGTAACTCCACTAGAGCAGTGGCCACTTCTTCAGTTTTTCAGTCTAGAGCGTCCATGGATGACATTTGCACTGCAGCAACCTGGGCTATCCCTCATACCTTTATTACTCATTACAAGCTAGATTTGATTTCCAGGGATAGGGCCTCCTTCGGTTCACTGGTTCTGAAGAATATCCTCCCATAAAGCCACCCAGGAATAAAGGTAGCTGGAGACTCTGTCCCAAGTTTGAGGGTAAAGTGAATATTGACAACATCAGATAAAATAGTTATGTACTCACCATAACGTTCCATCTGTGTTGGCCATTTTCACTTTTTTCTCACAAACGCACCCACCTTCCCCCACTCCATTTTTGCTTCTGGTTGAGCGAGTTGATCTAAATTTGTTATTGGCTATGGTAGAAAGACAGAAAGGGTCTTACCCTTATTTAAAAATATTTTCCTATTCTATACTTTTCTATGATTATATGCAAACAAGATCTGAGGTGATTAGGAGAGAGGCATTATGGGTAAGGGAGGGTGCTCGACAGCTTTTTGGTTTCCACGAGCTGTTGGCAAAGGCACAGTCGGATCCGAGGTTTCAGATCCGAACCCAAGTGTGAGGAAAAAGTGAAAATGGACAACACAGATGGAACGTTATGGTGAGTACATAATTTTTTGCACTTCTGTGTATTTTCTGAAGGATGAAGTCTGATATTTGAAAACCAAATGGCTGTCATATTTAGTGACAACTTGAAATTGGTTGTGATGGGGGATTAGGTCAGAAACGTTAAAAATATTGTTGTTATAAACACAGAAATTTGCGAGAATATTGTGTTTTGCACTAACATGAAGTCTGAAACTCACATTTCTGTCAGTGACTTTCAAGTTGGGGGAGGGGATCACATCAGGGACAAAGTTTAAAGTGTTGCTGTTGTAAATATAGAAAGTTACTAGTCTAGTATGCTCTGCACTAATATGCATTCTCTGAAGCCAGGATGTGAAGTCTGTAATTTAAATGTCTGTCATTTAGTGATTTCCAAGTTTGGGGGATCACATTAGGGACAAAGTTTAAAATGTTGGTCATTGTTATAAACACAGTAAGGGGCTAGACTAATATGTTTTACATTACTGTACATTTTCTGAAGAATTAAGTCTGATGTCTGAAACCCAGATGTCTGTCTGTCTTATTTGGTGACTACTTGAAGTTGGTGGTGGTTAGGGGGATCTGTCTGTTATGTGGTACGCACATATTGGAACTAATGGCTGTGCTCAATAGTGTTTTAAAACTTCATACAGCAGAAGTATGATTTTACTTTTGTGTTTTAATTTTCGTATATTACAAGGAAAGCTAACTGTATAGCTTCTTAAAATTCCTCAGCAATGTTTTTGGTAATGTATCCCATGACAGCTAAATATTTTTACTCTGAAAATGCTTAAACCTTCAATAAAACTTCTGTTATGTCTTTGTGAGAAGCTTTCATCAAGGCATTTTCCCCTTTATGTTGTCAGTTCCCCTCCTGTAAAAAATTTTTTTTTGCTCTTCTGGTCCAGGGAGGGGGCAAATGATGGTCTCTCTGTGGGCTGCAAAAGTCCTAGCTACGCCTTCTGTGCACTGTGAACCACACAGGGAGGCTTTCAGTGAGATGTTTTGACCAGAGGACTATTTAGCATGCTTAGACATTTTTCTCTGCTTGTGTACATTTGATATTTGTGTGTGACTTGGCTTATTTCCACAGAGTTCGCAAACACTTGGAGGACATGATTATTGTTTCCTTAGTGTTTGGCTTAAATCTAGTGCCATACTGGCTCAGAATTTTTACATTATTATAAGCTATTTAAGAGCTAAAGTTTCAAATGATTGTATTGTATTTTTTGCACTTTATAAAGTGTGTTGCTTTTCGTGACCTTGCTGCTTGCCTGTCTGCTTTGTAGTTGTTTAGAAAGTGTGTGTTTTAAGCTAGTTTGTTTGACTGTCCTGTTAGTATTCACTTTGAGCTATTTGCCATGTGGTTTTACATTAAGAAGACCTGAGACTGCATTCTAGTGGCAGTAGAAGGTAGACTGGTCTGTCTGAGCTGGGAATCATACAAGGAGATATTTAAATTGGCCAGAGGGCTACTTAGTCTATTTATTCAGTTTTCTCTGCCTCTATATATACATATATATATGTATATATATATATATAGATTCACTCGACAATCCCGAAATACTGAAATGTCGAATTTCAGTATTTCGAGACTAAATAGTCGAACACCCACATACTCGAACACGCAAAACCGCGAATAGCACAATTGCGACCACACATACACACACACACACACACACACACACACACCTACCTAACTACACTAAAACAAACAAAACAACACACACAAACACAACATAAGTAACACACACACCTACCCTACCTATAAGCAGGGGGCAAGCCCCTGCACCCCCCCTACTTATATATACTAACTCAGAGGTCGCTGTAAACACACAAAAAACACCACTACACACACTCACACACACTAGCATCCCTAGCCAATACCCTTAGACAAACACCACTTACCTAAAACCTCAGATAAATCCACAAACCGCACCGCACGTCACGAATGCGACACCAAGATAACGGATTCGACATTTCCACAGTCGACACATATATGTATATATATATATATATATATATATATATATATATAAACACATTTGAATGGCTCTCAGCTCATTTCCACGGAGCTCACAGATGCTTGGCATTCATGTTACTGTTTCCTATTTGGCTTGAATCTAGTGCCATTCTAGCACAGATAAGTACTTTTAATGTATTTTTTAGATTTTTATAAGCAGTGCCCTGTATAGAAGCAGGCACCTAGAATTGATATTTTCCCTATAAACTTGCCCTTGCAACTCAGTTGTGCAGTGAGCAACTACTTTGCACAGTGACAAGCACTGCCTCGTGAGTTTTGTTTTAAATATTCCTGATTTTACTCTTTACGCTTAAAGCAACCTTCTGATCACATAAAAAGGGCCTGTAACCATGAATTTGAGCTTTCCTGCCATCTCCACAGTCAGCTTAGTGGATATGGTCATGTTGTAGCAACGTCTCGTGTTTCCTGACAACCAGCTCATTCTTAAAAACACAGACTATGAGAGGTCTCTGTGAGAGAGATGTATTTACATGATATCACTCGAGGCAAATCTCTTGCATACCATCACTCTTAGTAATCAGGTTGTTTGTAATGCACTCACACACTACAACCATAAAACACATTATGGATCACATAGACTCACAAATACTGAGGTTCTTCACTTTAGTCTGACTAAACCCCAAAGACCTCACAGACATTGCACCTACAACAGATATCCTCAGTAGACCCAAAAGCACTCTAGCAAAACCACACTCACCACAACACATACAGCCACATCTCAAAGAGCCTCAACTTCTGAGTTCATAAGGCAAGCCCCACACAACCCAGTAATTTGGTTGTAGGAGGCTCCATTATGGGGCACACAGATTGTACCACTAAACAGGCTCAGTAAGGAGAAAGTCATACTGAGTTGCCTATCGGGGGCCAGGATCCACCAGGTCACACATGCACTCAGGTCACTGGGCCACACTGGTACCAGTATGACTCAGTCATAATCCATGTGGGTGTAAATGACCTGAGATGTACTTTCCTGGACTATATGATGAGTGAAGTGATGGAGCTCTCAGACTATGTGTCCCAGGCCGGTATGAGCCTTGTACTGAGCAGAATTCTACCTGCTCCTAGTATGATACCACAATATGAACAGAAGATGACTGACTTTAACAATTTGCTTAGTTTTTGTTGTCACTGTAAAGGGGTACAGTGTTTGTCAGCATGGTAAGAGATGGTCAACAGATCACTCTGCTTTTCCAGGGATGGTCTGTACCTGTTCACTGTACACTTTCGAATATTGGCTAAAACATTGCCTCCCCCCATGCCTTTTTTTTAGACAATGCAAATCTTTCATTATAGCAAAACCAAACCAAGAAAAGGTGTTACTGCTCAGTGCCAGAAGTCTAAACAAGAAAGTCCACTCCCTCCAAGTTCTTCTTACCTGGGAGAATACATATGTTTGTTCAGTTACTGAGACATGGTTTAAAGCCGTGGAGACACATAAATAGTGCAGAGCTACAATGCCTTCTAAACATTTAGATCATCTACTGCACAGGCAGGGACTAAAATCAGAGGTGTTTCAGTTTACATCAGAAACAAACATACCTCAAGTCTCATCAAAGAGAATGATGCATCTGAGCTTCTCTTTGTCTAAATTGCCATAGCCAGAATCCCACACTATGTCCTTGCAAGCTGTAGGTCCCCCTCTGTAACCCAGGAAATCCTTAACACATACTTAAACTTACTGGAGACACTCACCTAATACTATATTCATGGACAACTTTCTCACTACCTCCACTGTAAACTGGGATTCATACACATCCCCACACTTGCAAACTCAGGGATTCTTGGACTTTGTTAGCAGAAACAGGCTGGGTCAGATAGTCCGTACACATGCTAGGGGAAAAAACATGCTGGGTCTGGTCCTCACTGACACGGGAGAACACTGCAGCCACCCAGTGTAATGTCCTGTCTGGTATGATCGGAACATAAACTGTCTCCTTTGAAATAAAAGTAAAACCTGGAACCCCAGCTAATTTTGGAACTTTTAGGAACTGTTCAAAGGCAAACTTACTACTATTAAGTGGTAACCTGACTAAATTTCAAGCACCCCAAACCTTATAAACACTGCTGCACAGAGACAGCTGTACTCACCAGGAATAGGCACATAGCTGACTTGGAAAACAACCACCCTGGTAGAATTCCAACATCAGTAGGTTGTATAGCAATAGAATGAAAACCATGGCAAAAATTATAAAGTGCAATGGCTAACAAGATAGAAACTCCGTCATCAATCTGAACCAGCAAATTAGAGGGCTAATCAAGTCTACCAAAGCCAAATTTGAGGAAAAAATAGCATCCCAACCAAACAGTCACAAGGCTTTCTTAGCTAGGTCCACAACATCAAAAGCAGCATGCAGCATTTTGCATAACTAACTGTAAATGGACCCGCTGCACTGAGCTGAAAATATAATAAATCTACTCTGGCTGATAAATTCAGCTCCAGGTTTACTTACCCCTGTCCTTCCCTGGCACCCCACAGGAAATACTATCAAATGTAACTGTAATAACTGTCACTAGGGAGCAGGTCCTTAGTGCACCCTCCAAGGTCAAGACCACCAAATCAGTGGTCCTCAATAATATCCCATTCTAAATAGCATGAAACATAACCTCTTAAAACCACTGGAATCACTATTTAACCATAGCCTCCAGACAGTCTTCGTGCCATGCAAATGGAAGGGAGGACTGTAGCTGTCATCTCTCTCTACAACAGCTGGACATCTACAGACCTGAGTAACTACAGACTGTTGAGTATAACTAGTCTTATATGCAAAGCCATGGAAAAAATGATCATGGAAATGATAAACAATGACATAGGAAACCTTGCAACACTGGATCAAACCCAGTTTGTTTTCGTCAAGGGCTGGTCATGTCCACTTAACCTGGTAGGATTTTCAAGAAGATCACCAAAATAGAGGGCAAAACCATGTGTCCTGCTTGTCTTGACCTGGCCAAGGCATTTGACACAGTACCCCATCTGGGCATCATAGATGAACTCATGAAATTAGGTATATACTCCATGTCACCCACTGGATAGCCAATAGGCTCACAGATAGGACCCAAGAAGTTAGGATAGGGGAGTCTACTGCCACCAAAAGGCCAGTCAGTAGCTGAATCCCTGATGGCTCTGTGCTGGATCCACTCTATTTTCGAATTTAATTCTCTGAAATGAAGTCCATTTTCAGGGTCTTCTGGATGACCAAGTTTGCAGATGATTACAAACTAGATGCAGATATAGAATCCCCCAAGACACTATTATCCTCCAAGAAAGACTAATACAGACAAATAACTGATGCCAGAGCCTCGGTATTAAATTCAATGCCAAGAAATTCATAACAGTATAATTTGGGAAGTCAACTATCCCTGAATACTACCACATTGATAACACACAGATAACAAGAGTAGACCTAATAGTCAGGGATTGCCTTCAACATAAATAGGACATGTTGGAGGGACAGGTATGTGTCTCGGAGACTACCTCTTTTCTGGAACAGGCTTCCCATTCATGTGAAGCAGAGTTCTTCCCTAACCCAATTCAAGCATAACTTAGACAAGTGGATGGGGAATCGGAAATTCACTCCTGCTCTGGCACCTATGGCCCTAATGGACACAGGTAGCCTGTAAATGTTTGATCACCCCAACCCTTCCCTCCATCCACCCATCCATCGACAGCTCCTTTTCCCATTTTTACACATGGGGTTGGGGTGTCACTTCAGTAGTGACAATCAGCTAGAGCCAAGGTTCACACTACTGGGTGGCTAGCCTACATATACCACTTAAAATAATCATATATTTGGGTTGCATGGATAGGCTTAAAAAGGCCCTTGTGGTCATTAGCCTAGTATACACCTATGGACCTATACTATTCATTTTAACTTAGGCCATAGGTAGTGAACAAAGGCAATTTGGTATAATAAAAGTCTCCTGGAATAGCTCACCTAGACTCTAGCACAACTTGCTGTGAGGAAAGTTTAGTTTGTTTTTGCTTTCTTGTGTTTTGTATTGCTTCATTGCCTTCTTCTGTTTTTGCATATTGTGATTTATTCTCTTTGCACTGTGTTGTACTTGTATTCTGCTTTTAATTGTATATTTAAACTAGGAAAAATACCACAGCTGTGTCTCTTGTGAGTCGCACAGAAATTACATTTTTCCCACCCTTCCACTCAGGTGTTTTTAAACTCAACTGTCTTTCTATTTGCCTGCCTCTTGTGTTAATTTCACCACATATCACCTCCCTTCTCCTCTTTCATTCACTGATATGAATAAGCAGAAAATTATCAATGATCTCTAGTCGTATCTCGCCTTCATTCTTACACATGGGTTCAGAGCCGATCCTCGGCTCCAACTCGGCCTTTTTACAAGCTCAAAGTCTTCTAGTTGGCTCGTGGCTAGGTAGGTATCCCATGATGCACCAGTACAATCCCCAGATCTCGTTTGCCGTATTGACGAGTTCGGATGTGCTTCTTCTTGGCCGTGGCTAAGTCTAACACATTTTGCTGATTTTTTGGCTAAATTCTGCTGTTTTTCATATTTAGATAGCTCTTATTAGTGTCGTTTTTGTAGTTAGATAGTTTACATTTACTAGAGTTCCTCCTGTGTTAAGTTTTTCTGAGAACAGTTGGCCTTTGGCCTTATCGTTCTCATTGGTATCCTGTGTGCCAGATGCTTTCTTCACTGGGGTCATTATATATATTTATATAAGACTGTGTGTGCATTATTCCTACTAGTTCAGATATTGTTGACATTAGTGGAGACCTAGGTTTTTTCCCTTCTTTCTCTACCAGGGCTAGGCCCGTTTAAGTTAGAGGATCTAGTCCTCATGGTTGTGTCTTTGCTGGTACCTTTAGGGCTAGGCCTGTTTAAATTAGAGGACCTAGTCCTCCCACTTTCCCCTTTCTTTTTCTGTGTGTCTGATTGGCGATCTTTTGAGAGATGTCTAAGGAGGTTAAGGATCATAAGTCATCCGGCTTTAAAAAGTGTGTGAAATGTTCACAGAAGATGTCTATAACAGATGTCCACAGTAATTGCGTATACTGTCTTGGGGCCATACACTTACAGGAAACATACCTATTTTGTCACTCATTTAGTGCCAGGGTATTGCAGGAGAGAAAGAATAAACTTATATTAAAAGGTCTCCTTAAGCCCTCTTTTGAGGAAGATCTGGCTAGCTCTTCCTCTTCTTCTAAGTCACATGGATCGAAAAAGGAGAAATCTAAATCTTCTAAGAGGCCCTCCCCGGCGCCGGCTGGTGCATCGGAGCCACCTCTCAAAAATTTCTAAATTTGACAAACCTGCTGTTTCCTTGGCTCCACTAAGTTCGGAGCCGATCGAGGGTACTACTAATACTGTTGCTATAGTGTCGGCACCAGGTAGTTCGGAGCCGACCACTGATAGCGGACATCAGAGCTGGTCTACAGACCCCTTACCGGTCTCCAAGGTCACCTGTATTACATAGATCCCATTCTCCCACACTGTCTTCCAGATCTTCCAGGAGCTTATAAGAAGAAGATGTGGAGAGAGTAGTGCTGAGACTCCTGAAGTCATCTGCCTTACCTAAAATGTTGTTGGCTCCGACCCAGTTGGTTCCGGGGTCACTTGAGCCCGTTACCCTTTCTGTGATTCCTCCTCCGAGCTGTGCTGGACTTTCCGAGCCAGAGTGTTCGGTATTGCTGGTGGAACCCTTGATTCCAGCTCCCCCTGAGGTTGTTTCGGAGCCAAATTCTGTTCCAAAACATTCGGTGCCATCCATGGTGTCCAGGAGCCGAAGCTCCCCGGTCGGCCCCGACAGGGACACCTGGAACTGAACCTCTTCAGTTCTGAGCCTTTCTTTCGGCAGGTCAGCTAGGGTGAGTTCGGACCCTACATCTATCTTGGAGCCGATGGCATCCTCGGTCTCCTTGGAGCCGGGGAGGTCTTCAGAGCTGGAGAGGTCTGCATTTGAGATGATGAGGAGTGTGCTGTCCCAATCATCAGCTCCTACCAGGGTATTGACACTCTACCCTCTAGGGCACCTACGTCTGTCTCCGCACCTACTCCCTCTCTGGACAGCAGAGACCCACAGCCTCAGGATCCCCCAGCTGGTGGCCCCCATTCTTCCGAGACCTCCCCGGAATATCCTTCCGAGGAGCCCCCACGGAAGAGGACATGCAAGAGGAAGCATGTAGACTCCCAGGACGAGTCTCTTACCTCAGACACAGACCTCAAGGAGTCAGAAGGGTCCCCTAATTCGTCCTCTGATGATGTCTCCTTTGTAGACATCTTGGAGATCCTTAAGCAGAGGTGTGGCTGGCCCACTGTCACCCCTTCTGATGAGGAGTCGGTGTACCTGAAGGCTTTTGGGTGTCAACCTTCAGCCTCTTGGGTGTCTCCACCCTTCGACGAACTGTTAGACCTCATTAGTCGGAAGGTGATGCCATGGAGCCAGTCCCCAGGAGACCAAATAAATTTCTGTCAGCTCCCAAGGAGAAGGGATTTTTGTCAAAGGATGTTCCCGTAGATGCCATGGTGGTGGCGGCAGTCTCTAAGAAGGAGCTAGCGGAGACGACTTCTTCTGTCCATCCGCCAAATAAAGAATCATGAATGATGGACAGATATGGGAAGCATATTTTTTCATCAGCAGCATTTACTCTTAGATCGCTGAACTACCTAACACACTTTACGAGGCTTCAGAGAGATCTCCTTAAGGAGTTAGGAGAGACTCTACAAGTTACATCCACTGAGGGAGTCCCTGAGAAGGTGTCTGCCCAGTTGTCCACCTTGAATTCTATTGTCAACTCGTCCATGAGGCTCATCTCTTACGCATCCGACGGAGCGAGCAGAGCAGCAGGTTCAGGAATTTCCCTAAGGAGGCATTCCTGGATGCGCTTGTGTAATTTTGTGGAACCATTCAAGTCTACCTTTACCAATGCCCCCTTTGCTGGGTCTTCATTGTTTGGACCTAAGGTAAAGGACACACTCACCCAGTGCGAGCAAGAAGGGAAAACACTCTCTGCCATGGGAGTACGTTTTACCGTCCCCTCTAGACAGTATCCCAAGGGTCAGAGAGATGGTAAAATGTGGTTCAAGAAGTCGCAGAGGTTTTTCCAGGATGCACATGGTGACTTCTCCTTCAGAGGCAGAGGAGGAGAAGGAAATGGTAAGCGTCGCCCTCGAGGCAGGGACAGACTGCAAAACCAGGGAGGCCGTGATTCGTTTTGGGTCTGGCCCTACCAGCACTCCTGATGGGAGGCCCGACTGTGCTTCTCTGGAGCCGGTCAGGTTTCGCATTTCTTTGTATCCAGAAGCCTGGCTAAGTATCACTCAAGACAGATGTGTACAAAGAATTATCACTAGAGATTATTCCATACCCTTTTCTCTGCCACCTCATGTCCCCAAGAGGATCCCAGATGTTCCACCCAATCACAGGGATCAAGCAACTGTAGAGGTCAACAAGTTGCTGGCAGAAAGAGTCATCCAAACCATCCCCGCAGACCAAATAGGATTCGGAACTTACTCCAGATTCTTTTTAATGCCAAAACTTACAGGGCACTGGAGGCCCATCTTGGAGCTCAGCAAATTAAATGAATCCGCACAGAAGGACAAGTTTTGGATGGTAACACTGCAGTCTATACTCCCGCTGCTAGGGAAAGACACTTGGATGTGCTCAATAGACCTCCAAGACGCTTACTACCACATAAAAATGGACAGGGCATCAAGGAGTCATCTGCACTTCCAGCTGGGAGACAGTAACTACCAGTTTCGTTCTCTGCCCTTTGGTCTCACCACAGCCCCCAGGGTGTTCACCAAGTGTATGGCAATAGTGACAGCTCACCTGAGACGTTGAGGATTCCAGGTGTTTCCATATCTGGACGACTGGCTCCTGACCGCCCCCACCAGGCATCTGCGTCTTCAGACCAGGGACGCTAATATTCAACTCTGTGCCCAGTTGGGGATTACTATCAGTTGGGAAAAATCTGCCTTATTGCCCTCTCAGTTTGTGATTTTTATAGGCGGAGAAATGGACACAATAGCCATGTTGGCTCGTCTTCCAGTAGAAAGGGAACAGAATCTGGCACTTCAAATTCACCATCTTCTCCCTCTGAAAAGTCAAGGCCAAGACTGTTCTGAAGCTTCTAGGGGCCATGGCTTCTACAATACTACTAGTGCCGCTAGCCAGACTACACATGCAGATTCTTCAGGGGCTCCTGTCGTCCCAGTGAGCCTTCCAACAACTGCCCTTAACTCACCACATTCTGTTAATAGATTCTTGCAAGAAGAACCTCATTTGGTGGATTCAACCCAATCAGTTAACCACGGGCACACCATTTGTCCCCCGCCAACCCATTGCCACTGTGACCACAGATGCCTCACAGTTAGGGTGGGGGGGCATTATCTAGGCAAGATCACGAGGCTCACCTGCATATCAGTGTTCTAGAGATGAGGGCGGTGCTCCTGGCATTGCAAGCACTTCAAGACCTTCTTCCTCTTGGGACGATTGCAATACAATCAGACAACATGTCGGTAGTGTGGTATATCAGCAAACAAGGCAGAACCAGATCATACCCACTCTGTCGAGAGGCCATTCGAGTTTGGAAATGGGCGATATCTTCCCAGTGCTTTTTGGCGGCGACGCACATCCTGGGGACAACCAATGTGATAGCCGACAAACTCAGCTGGGCAATTTTGATGCCTCACGAGTGGCCTCTGAAGCAGGAAATAGCAGAGCAGATTTTCAACAGATGGAGACAGCCTTGCTGCGATCTCTTCGCCAGCCCAATCAGTGCCAAATGCAGTAGCTATTTCTCCCTCATTCCCCCCTCCGGGGGAGTCACCGAGAGATGCACTTGTTCACAATTGGCCTCTGGGTCTCCTTTATGCTTTCCCACCCTTTCTTCTCATACCCAAGGTGATTCAGAAAGCGAAACAGCTGGGAAGAAAACTGATCCTCATTACTCCTTACTGGCCTTGACAGGTTTGGTTCCCCTTTCTCAGGCCTCACCTTCTAGACGATCCATGGATTCTGGAGCCAGTGCCAGATCTCTTGACGCACATGTCAGGCTCACTTCACCTCACCCTACACACCCTCAATTTGACAGGTTGGCTGCTCCAGTTCCATCCCTAATCAGGCTTCACGACTTCTCACCCTCCGTGACTCATATCCTTACGTCTTCTCATAAACCCTCCACTAGGAAATTATATTCCAGTAAATAGAGGAGGTTCTCTGTCTGGGCTGAGGAACATAATGTTGACCTTTATACTGCTTCTATTCCGGTGGTTTTGGAATTCTTGTCTGAACTTTTCCACCAGGGATCTGTGGCTGGCACAATCGGGGTTCAATTGGCAGCGATCTCTAATTTTCATCTAGGTCTACAAGATTCTAATCTGATGTCACACAGGTTGTGCAAGACCTTCCTTAAAGGTGCCACTTTAAGACCTCCCCTTCAGGAACCAGTTGCTTCATGGGACTTGAATTTTGTTCTATCCAAATTAACGTCTCCACCCTTTGAGCCATCTCATTTGTCACCTTTGAAATTTCTGTCTTGGAAAACTATGTTTCTGGTGGCAATCACATCTGCTAGACGAGTGTCAGAGATACAAGCACTGTCTGCCAAGCCTCCTTATCTGATATTTCACAAAGATAGAGTATCTCTTTGTACTAATCTGTCCTTTGTCCCCAAGGTCTATTCCCATAACACTTTGAACCAATCCATAGAACTTCCGGTGTTCTTCCCTAATCATTCCAATGCAGCAGAATACAGGTTTCATCAGTTGGATGTTCATAGACAATTACGTTTTTATTTGCACCGGCTTAAGGAATTCAGGAAGTCAGACCAATTATATATTTTTCTCCAACTCCAGATTAGGTCTACCAGTTTCCAAAGTGACCCTCTTTAATTGGATCTCTAGCTGTATAGCTTACATTTACTCTTCTGATGGTAAGCCTTTACCTTTCAAAATTAAGGCTCATTCTACGAGATCGCATTCTACTTCTGCAGCCTTTCAAGCCAGGGTCCCATTTCATAATATCTGTGCAGCAGCAACTTGGGCTACTCCTCACACATTTATCACTCATTACAAATTGGATTTGACCTCCAGGGGTAGAGCATCCTTTCGTTCCACAGTACTCAGGAGTATTTTTCCTTGAGCCACCCCAGAATAAGGTGCTAGGGACGCTGTCCCATGTGTAAGAATGAAGGCGAGATAGGACTACAGAACATAAAGAAGTTATGTACTCACCATAACGTTCCATGTTTGTAGTTCATCTCGCCCTTCATTCTTACGAACCCACCCTCCTACCCCCATCCTGGAAGGATCTGGAGATAGAAAAATATTGTTGTTATTATTATTGACTGGAGACCTTTTATTATTGGGTTCTTTTTGTATGTTTTGTTATTATTTCTCTTAGTTAGCAGCAAACAAGATCTGGGGATTGTACTGGTGCACCATGGGATACCTACCTAGCCACGAGCCAACTAGAAGACTTTGAGCATGTAAAAAGGCCGAGTCAGAGCCGAGGATTGGCTTCTAACCCATGTGTAAGAATGAAGGGCGAGATGGACTACAAAGATGGAACGTTATGGCGACTATATAACTTCTTTTTTTGTGAAATCACTGCCTTTTAGTTATTTGAATTTATTGGCTATCCCACTGTGTTCCATAGAGCCAGAATATAAAGTACCCACTCCCTTCCAATCTATCTTGCTCCTTTAAAATTAGCGATTATCCATTTACATAGCTAAAGTTTAAGTTACCCCCTCTTTCATATCTAACTACTTAGTATACACTGCAGCTGGTAGGACATTAACCCATTTTTTCCATCTTACTTTTAACATCTGCAACATCTACTCCAAGACCACCAATTATTGGAGAGCCCACATTCTGCCTGTCAGTAGTCAACTTGGGATTAGTGCTTCTGTTCTTCTCCTGGTGAGAGAAGGAGCATAGAGACATTATTTTTTGGAGATTGCTAATCACTGGAAAGTCTAGTAGCTGTTTCATACGTGCCAGCTTGGAATTTGTGTTTATATTTTGCTCCTGGTGAGAGAAGGAGCAGAGTGCATTGATTCTTGACCATTTGTGATTGGACATTGAGTGTCTGTGTTTGATCTTCCTGATTGGTCTGGTTGCTATTCAAGGCATCTACCAGGAAAAGACTACAACAAGCTTACAGACCCTTGCATCATCTGCAACAAGACTGTTGATCACCAAAGAGCCTGTGGTCTGCTTCTCATCTTGGGATTGGTGCTCTTGATTTGCTTCTGGTGAGAGAAGAAGGAAAGGAGCATTGTATCCTAGCAGGGTGAAGCTGTGGTGAGACCAGCAGTAGCCAGGCAGTAGCCATTCAGGTGACTTCCCTCTTTTCATCATTCTTGACAAGCTAATTCTTTCTTTTCAGTAAGTACTGCTTGATTTGCTGCTGCCTAACCTTAATTCAGAATATCTGCCTAAATACTTCATCCATAAATCATCAGGATGTATGTATTAATTTCCCTTGAAGTGTTTGGCAGTACCTTGTGTAGACACAGGCATCTTGAGTTGACATTTTTTCCCGTAAAAGCACTATTGAAATTTCACCAGTACCTAGTTGCACACAAGGCAACTAGTTTGCAGTAACAAGCACTGCCCCCAGAGTAGTATACCAGATACTCCTGACATTACTTTTATATTCTCACTCCAACCATCTAATCAATAAAAAAGGTCTCTTGCCATTCATATGAACTTTCCCACAATGTAAGATGAAAAGCAAATAAGTGGCAAATCAAACAAAAATAAAAGCAAAAAACACATGCTATACTGAGACTGGGAGGAATGAATGTGAGCAATCTAAGTGTAACACAAGTTTATTTATCTGCTTTTTGTCCAGAGAACTTCATCAGAAAAAACTTTGCACTAAAATGCAAATTTTTTTGTATGAAAAACATAATAGGATAATAGAATAAGTAAGTGGAGTAATTAAATCACAATTCAAATTTTAAAGACATAAACTGTTAAAAACACAGAAAAAGTACATGAAAAATCATTGTCCCCACCAAAACATTATGTAAGTTTTCTAACTTTCATCCTTCTGTCCTTAAGAAAGCACTTAATGTTACTCCCCTTGTTTAAACCAGGTTTTTGGTCAGCTTGTAAGTTAATCGTCCACATAGTTTCTTTTTCTCTGTAAGATTCTTATGGTACCTCACCTTTTATCTACTGGTACTTGTTCCAACACAAAAAGAAGTATTTGCTAAAGTTCTTAACATGCAATACTATGTTTGTGCAAAGCATTATCAATTTTCTTAGTTTTTTAAAGCATAAATATGGTCCTTTATCCTTTTATTGATGGCTCTTGAGATCATACCTAAGTAAAAAGCTTCACATCCCATGCATACACTGATATAAATGATTGCAGTAGAAGGACAAGTAAACCTCCCATTGCCTGTCACAGCGTTACCATGTAGTAACCTAATATAACTATCCTCATATATATATATATATATATATATATATATATATATATATGTGTGTGTGTATATATATATATATATATATATATATATATATATATATATATATATATATATATATATGTAAGCAGTGTAAAACCCACACTTGTAGGTACCTTTCAGTCAGTAAGGGTAGGTTTAACTAGAATCAATCTCTGTTACTAGCTTGGTGGATATGGACATCCTGAGGCAATGTAGAAATTGCGTCATGTTTACTGACAACCAGCTAATTCTTAAAAAAAAAACTGATATGATATGTGAGAGATGTATTTATACAATGGAACTGGAAGCAATATTCTTACATAAAAACAGTCTTAATGTCAATCAGATTGTCAGTAGTACACAGTCTGCACCCATCACACACAATTCAAAGTAGACACATAGACCCACATGTACTGAGGCACTTAAATGTAACCTTTCTAAACCCCAAAGATCTCCTAGACAATGTACACATACCAAATGTACTCAGCAGCCCCTAATGCACTCTTTCAAAAGAACACCCACATCAACACATAACAGCTACATCTCATGGGTCCTGTACTTCTAAGCCCATAAGGTAAGCTACCATAAAATCCAACATTCTGGCCATTGGAGACTCTATTGTGAGACACACTGATGTCCCTCTCTCCAGGCTGAGTAAGGAGCAAGTCACGGTCAGTTGCTTATCGGGGCCAGAATACACAACATTGCACATGCACTCAGGTCATTGGACCATAAGTGCCATTATGACTCAGTCATAGTCCATGTAGGTCTAAATGACCTGAGACATACCTCCCTAGACTATGTGAAGAGAGACGTCATGGAGTTCTCAGAATATGTGCCCCAGGCTGGTGTGAGCCTAGTGCTGAAAAGCATTTTACCTTCTCCAGAGATGATTCCATTATATGAACAGAAGATGACTGACTATTAAAACTGGCTTAGTTTCTGATGACATTCTAAGGCGGTGCAGTATTTGTCAGCATGGAAGGAGATGGTCAGCAGACCGTGCTGCTTTGCAAGGGATGGTCTGCATCTCTCATTTTTAGGCTTTTGAATATTAGCAAAAACATTGCCCTGTCCCATAGTGCCTTTTTTAGGCAATGCAAAACTGAAAGTACTTCCGATATAGCAAATCAAAACCAAGAAAATCTAAAGGTGTTACAGCTCAATGCTAGGAGTCTAAACAAGAAACCCCAGTCCCTAGAAACTCTCCTCACACTAGAGAATGCTGAACTCTGTGTGGTCATTGAGATATGGCTTAAAGCTGCAGAGAGCACACTGACAGTGCAAGGTTATAATGCCTTCCAACACATTTAGACCAGCTACTACACAAACAGGGACTAAAGGTGGAGGGGTCTTGATTTACATCAAAAATAAGTATATCTTAAGGATGCTTAGACAGGACAATGCACTTGAGCTTCTCCATGTTCAAATTACTGTAGGCAAAATTCCGTACCACTTCTTGCAAGCTGCAAGTCCCACTCTGTGATCCAGGAAACCCATAACATGTATTTAAACTTACTAAAAACACTCATTATCCAACCCAATACCATATTCATGGGTGACTTTTATTATCTCACTATTAACTGGAAATCGTATATGACATTGAGCATACAGGCACAGAGATTACTGGATTTTGCAAACAAACTCCTTGTACCAAATTGTCAATACACCAACTAAGGGTGCAACCATACTGGATCTGATCCTCAGTAATATGGGAGAGTGCTGCACACAACCTATTGTAATTTCTCCTCTGGTAAGGTCAGTCCACGAAATGGTCTCCTTTGAAGTAAAAATAAAATCTGGAACCCCAGCTAACCCTAGAATATTCAGGAACAACTCTAAGGTTCTTACTATTAAGTGATGAGAAAGCTGCTGCCTACACAGAACTGTTCACAGAAACCATATATATGTATGTTAGTAGCATAGAGGCAGCTGTACTCACCAGGAAGAAGTATAGAACTAACAAAAAACAAGCCACCCTGGTGGAATACATCAATAGGCTGTATAACAGGAATCATGGCAAAAGTTAGGAGGTGCAGCACACAGCAGAATAAAAGCACTCTCATCAAGCTAAACAAGCAACTCAGAAGACAAAGTCTACTGAGCCAAATTTGAAGTAAGTTTAGCCTCCCAGGCCAAGGACAACCACAGGGCATTCTTTTACCTCAAAGGCTGTACACAATTGTGTGCAGAACACATTGTTAATGGAATCGCATATACTGAGGCAGAAGATACAACAAACCTACTGGCTGATAAATTCAGCTCCAACTTTACCTATCCCCCCCCCCCTCAACTTTCTGTCAAAAATACCATCAAATATAACTACCTCTACTATCACTAGGGAACAGGTCCTTAATGCTCCCTCAAAAGCCAATAACACTGCATCAGTGAGCTCAGACAGTATACAAGGATGCCTTCTAAATAGCATGAAACATGATCTGTCAGGCTGTCTGGAATTGCTGTTTAACTGTAGCCTCCAAACAGGCTTCATGACTCATGAATGGAGAAATGCATCAGTCATCCCTCTGAGCAAAGGTGGGCTATGTGCAGGCCGTGGAAACTACAGACCCGTAAGTCTCACTAGCTTCATATGCAAAGCAATGGACAAAATTATCATGAAAATGATCAGTAATGGCATAGGAAAACTCCAGACATTGGAACCAAACCAGATGTTCTTCGTGTTTCACTGTTGAAGTCATTACATTTGGGTAATCTGCTGGCAGGTTGCCCTCAGTCACCCTGATTAACAAAGAGTTAACACAGGTTCTGAAAGAAAATATTGGCATTGGTTTTTTAAGTATGTTTTTTAAGTATGTACTTGATGACTTTATTATTATTTGTATAACATTAGATACATAAATATACAAATATACACAGTGCATATTATATTTTTCAAAATATACTGTGAGCAATGTATTAAACTACCAGTTTTATCTGTGACTAATGGTTCACAGGTTTTCTGATGACATGCATTATATTACTTGAATTTGTGGGCTTCTAAAGTAACCTACTGTGAAGTGATGTTAAGTTACACCCTGCTACATCTAATTGATTAAGTGGAAATTGAATGCTATTGGCTAATTAAGATTTGGTTAATTATTGTTTTTTAGATATAATGAATGTTTTTTATTCATTTTATTGAATCTGAAGAAGCGTTTGTGGATGCATTCATCTGTTTTAATAAAGAATTATCTTTTTACGTGGTGGTGCCTTCCAGTTTATACTACATTGTTTGTTCCTGCTCTGGAGACACCTTTAAGGGTCAGATTTGCTGCTTTTTTCGATTTTGGATTTATCTTTTGCTTCCTGATGGATACCTCAGCACTAGAACTGGACTACAACCCGGAGAAGAGTTTCTCCAAATGGAACAATTTATGTGACAAGAAAGCTAATCCCTTACTCACTTATGAGCTAGCGACTGATACTGCTCTCAATGAAACAGGTACTGTCAATTTGCTTTCGGAGTTTAATCCAATGTTTAAAGAACTTGAAAACAATTTATATAGACAATTCCGGCTTCTATGGCAAAGACGCCACTTAGAAGCGTGTTTGCATTTTAGAATAGTTCCGAGGGGAATGAGAGTGCTGTGTATGCCATCCTACGGTAACTCTCATCCGGAACTTTTAAAAAATTGGCAAAAGCTTAATTTGGAGCTTAGCTTTAATTACATAAAGCTACTCATAGATTATTTTCTCCCCATTGAGAACACATTAACGGAGAAGAATGATAGCCTATACAGAGAAATGATGAAAAAATTTAAAGGGGAAACATTCACGAACAGGCTTGATAACTTGTTAAATCAAGTAGACGACTGCAAGCCATAAAATTACGTAAATTACAGAGAGATCACAGAGACTTTGTGAATGGTCAAGTCTTTGTATGGGCAAGACAAGACCGTGACAATTTACAACAGAGAAGTGATTTGGCAATGTCCGATACACAAAGAAATATTTCTGCCAACAGTGTTAACATTGCCCCTTAAATGATGACATCATAGCAACAACGACCGGAAGTCTTAGACAGTCTCAGCATGGAATAAATGATACTCCGCCACCCAATCAAATGGCCATGCAACATCAGATAGACTTGGGAGCAAGACCAAAACTACAGCAGACCAATATTGAATCTTTTTTACCCCTACTGCAAGAAGGAAGAGGAAGGTCGAAAGTCGCACAAGAGGGAAAAGGAAGTTCTCAGGGGAACCGCAGCACAAAAGGGGACGACAGAAGGACCGAAGAATTTAGTTTATAACTTGTCTGACTTAACATTGAGCCACACGGACTATTCCCTATTGAACAAGGGATTAAGTTATATACCGGCACAAGTTAGTAACATTTCTGACTTATTAATTGACATAAGAGCTTTTGCTCGCAAAATAGCATTAAAATTGTCTTTTAAAAATGTCTCAAGTAATGTTACCAATCCAAATGCTCAGTTTGATGTTCAATATTTTAAAAGAAAAAGTACATATACGCCTGCATTCCATCCTTGTATAGATGCCTTCATTAAGTTATGCGAAAATGATTTGTATAAGCATTACACATTATATAACAAAGGCCTTTTACCGTTGTTTCATAATTTATCAAGAGATGAATGGATGTCATTGAATCCTTTAACTGCTAATTCAAATGTGATTATCAGACCAGTAGATAAGGGTGGGGGTTTGGTTTTGTTAAATAATAAAGATTATCTTGCTTATATGGAACTCCTTTTAAAGGATAATAATACCTATAAGTTAATAGATGAAAAAACTGTCCAGAAATTAATTTTTCAAGTACATCAAGAGCTGAATGAGTTATTACTATGCAGACAAATTAGTTATGATTTTTATTTGTTTCTACTGATTGAGCATCCCTCATTACCCTATCTGAAAGGCCTTCCAAAAATGCATAAGGGAATGATACCCCCTCCCCTACGTCCCATTGTAGTTGGGCACAATTGGGTAACAGAAAATGCATCTATATTTCTAGAGAAGAAATTAAAACCTTTAGTATTTGATATTCCTACCATTCTAAGAGATTCATATCAATTAATTAATAATATCAGCAAACTGGATTTTCAGGTTTCAGAGACATATCTTTTAGTAACATTAGATGTAAAGAGTCTGTTCACAGCAATTCCTAACAGTTATGGACTAGAAGCCATTAGATCTTTATTAAATAAAGATGGAAAATTTACCAACAATGAACAATCCTTAATAAATACATTATTAGAAATAGTTCTGACCAATAATATCATGACTTTCAATGAGCTCTTTTATATACAACAGTGGGGGGTAGCCATGGGCACCCACATATGCCAACCTTGTTGTATATAATTGGAAGAGTTTATTTACACACCCCAGCTATAGCAAAGTACTTTGTTACTACAGGTTTGTAGATGACATTCTTTTGCTATGGGATGGAACGTTACAAGAACTAAAAAGCTTTATAATGGATTTAGAAAAGACGACAGACTTTTTGAGATTTTCAATTGAATATTCAGCCTCTGAGATCAATTTTTTGGATTTAAAAATCATAAAGAATGGACAAGGGGGATTAAAAACTTCACTTTTTAGAAAAGAATGTTGGAAAAATAACATGTTACAATACGATAGTATGCATCCAAGGTTCATTTTCAAAAATATAGTGAAAGGACAATATGTAAGGATAGACAGAATATGTCAAGATCCAGATGCAAAATATAATGAATTTAATAAATTAGAAAAAATGTTTCATGAAAGAAGGTATAATATAGACATGGTTAGGACCATAAAAGATTCTTTTATGTTAGACAATGTTATTAACAAGAGACACAAACGTTACAATTGTTTTGGTACCATTAAGCATTGGAACTTTTCACAGAATCCTGGTGAGACTTCTGCCAATAGAGATCCAGGCTATGTCAGATGTATTATCACCTACACCAGTGATAACAAACAAATAGTTGACATCATATCCAAGAACTGGCCCATTCTCACGACGAATGGGGAAATTAAACAGTTGATTGGTGAGAGACCTAACTTTGTATATAAAAATTCAAAGAATTTGAAGCAAATACTATGTAACGAAAAAAGACCTAATAAATCTTATAACATTAAAAATCATACTAATAACAGCATTTTAGGTACCCATCCCTGTGGGAAATGTAGCTCCTGTGCATTGATATCAAAAGAGAAAAGTTTTTTTCATCCTGAGTTATTATTTAATTTTGAATTTAAATGTAATGCAAGTTGTGATGACAGCAACGTTATCTATCTGGCTACTTGTGAGTCATGCCCAGCATTTTATGTAGGCATGACCACAAGAAGACTTAGGGATAGAATACAAGAACACACATATGCTATTAAAAAAGCAGATAACAAGAATGCTCTATCTAAACATATTATAGATTATCCTGAACATAAATTCTTGTTTAGAGTCATACAGAAAAAAGAATTGAATATTAGGAAAGGTGATAATTTTAATGACCTTGAGAATTTAGAACTAGGATAGATATTTAAATTTAGAGCACAAAGTCATCCAGGACTAAATGCATATGTGAGTATCAGATCACATTTAAAGAAACGAAGATACTAATATTCACAGAAAGTTACATTCTTATTTTCAGGAGTAACATATGTATGTATATTGTTAATAACACAAGATATATTTATGGACTGAGATTCTTTCAAGATTTTCTCTCATGTCATCTGTCTTTTTACCACCCCCACCCCTACCTTCATTCATATCTTCTCTCTGTTTTTAGTTTTTTCTCCCATTTTTCCTCTTTCTCTCTTTTTTGCTTTGATATGCAGTATGCATTTAATTGGGTCATTAACATCAAGTATGACTAGGTGTATAACTTATACAATCAGTTTTTTCATTTTGACATACATATCTATTATTATATAAATTTGGCATAGATATTCACAAATGAAAACTCGGTCTTAGTCTATGATGATTTAATAGTCAATTATTATGTAGTTATTATTTATTATATATTTTTGGTTGATAATGAACTTTTTGATGCTTGAACATGAATTTAGACTAATAATAATAACCATAATAAGATATATTTTTTGATATGGAATATATATTTAGAAATTCTATCAATGTTTCTGTCAACATATAAAAGTTTTTTATATTTTCTATATTTTTTATATCTACATAGACATGAAATATGACTATTATTGTATTTTACATCAAGTTATAACTTAAAACTGTTTCTTAAGCATTGCATTTAGGTTAATACTGGCCTTATATACAATGTTTTATGTATATTATCATCATAAATAAGGACAGAATATACTCAAGAAAATATTCTACCTATTGAGGAAGGCTATATGCAGAATATTTACCAAATTTGTACTTGTATGCATCAACTAAGGAATGAGCCCTTTATAGGAGAATAATATGAATAATATGACTTGCTTTTAACACAGGTTCTGAAAGAAAATATTGGCATTGGTTTTTTAAGTATGTTTTTTAAGTATGTACTTGATGACTTTATTATTATTTGTATAACATTAGATACATAAATATACAGATATACACAGTGCATATTATATTTTTCAAAATATACTGTGAGCAATGTATTAAACTACCAGTTTTATCTGTGACTAATGGTTCACAGGTTTTCTGATGACATGCATTATATTACTTGAATTTGTGGGCTTCTAAAGTAACCTACTGTGAAGTGATGTTAAGTTACACCCTGCTACATCTAATTGATTAAGTGGAAATTGAATGCTATTGGCTAATTAAGATTTGGTTAATTATTGTTTTTTAGATATAATGAATGTTTTTTATTCATTTTATTGAATCTGAAGAAGCGTGCCTTTGTGGATGCCAAAGAAAAGCTTATTCATCTGTTTTAATAAAGAATTATCTTTTTACGTGGTGGTGCCTTCCAGTTTATACTACAATGTTGGGAGTATGTTGGGAGGGTGGCATAATGGTTAAGGTGTTTGCCTTACAAACACAAGGTGCAGGGTTTGAGTCTCACAAGGGATAATGGGCTAGGCTTAAAATGGCTCGAAAGGGCAATTAGACTAGTACTAATCTATAAACCTATGAATCTTGGGTCCTGCGTCAGTTGCTGTCCCTTCTTCCATGACGTCAGGGGTATAAAACATGCAGCTGACACCATTTTCATCAGTCTTTCTTGTTGCGCAGTGCCCAAAGCAGAAGCAGTTCGCAAGTGTCGGTCGGCCAACTCCTGAAATTTTCATTTTCGAGTTTTAGAACCGAAGTCCTAAAGCTAAGTACCCCGTTGGGGAAACTTTTTCTTGCTCCTTACCAATGTCAGTAAAAGTTAATAATTGTATTACTTGTGGGAAGCAAATACCTCATAAGGATTTTGATTTGTACTGTATTCCTTGCCTAGGCCCTGACCACAACGTGCCTTGCTGTCGGTTTTGTGCTAAATTTAATCAACGCACTATTAAGCATCAGTATATTTTTGCATCTAAATATTTTGGCTCAAGATTTAACTATGCAGAAATGTCATCAGTTAGCAATCTGACTACTGGAATACACAAAAAACGCAAAGAAAAAGACAGAGACAGACCGTCGAGGTCCAAAACCGACGACGAAGCTTCTCCTAAGCCAGTCAGTGAGGCACTTTTGCAGCCCCTGATACCCGCTACTTTTGATTCGCAAGCCTCTACTGAGACCCATTCGGAGTCTGGTATGCCGCGAGTCACTTTTAAGTATTGAACCCACGGATGTCTCTACCTTAGATGGGTCCAGAGCCACTGAGCAGGCACCGGCTTCTGAGGGTGTTTTCAGGCCTAAAGATTTGCATATTAAACCGATGCCATCTTCAAAACCTAGGCCAAAATCGACTTCTGTGTCTAAAAAACAGACGCATGGGCCACGTGCACAGGCCCCTATGCCTAAAAAACAAATGATCAAAATGGTTGAGAATTTAATTACCTTGATCAGGGGTTCCCAACCCCCTCCTGCTAAGAGGCCTAGGCAAGGCACTGATTATGAATCTTCAGATCATGTTTCCATTTCTTCTGATTCCTCTTCTGATCAGGAATTATCTATTCCACCTTATGAGGACTGTGATGCTGAAGAATCCATCCCTTCTGCTTCTCCTCCTGAAGATTTTTCTTTTGGAGAAACTTTGCATACCTTAAGGGAATATTTTCATTGGGAGAGTCAGGATTTTTCAGAATCTAAAAAGTGGCTTAGCGATTTCCTTCTTCTTCCTCAGCATAGGCCTTTGGCTGTACCTCCTGTTCTAGACATTGTTGATGATGTTTTCTCAGAATCCAGCATGGCTCCTGATTCCCTGCCTCTGGCTCCTAGTAAGCCAGACAGATATTACAGGGTTCCTGACTCCCACAAATTCCTTTTTAAAAACCCTACTGCTGACCCTGAAACCATTTCTCAGGGTCCCAAGGGTGTTAAGGCTTCTACTGCTAAAAATCCTACCCCTTCTGATAGAGACTCCAGGGCGCTGGATAGATGGGGTAAGAAGGTTTACACATCTGCAACCTTGGCAATCAAGGCTTTAAACTGTCAATTTCATATGCTTAAATATGAGCAGCATGTCATGGGCTTACTTAAACAGAAAATGTTGTCGATTTCTGACTGTGTGGAAAATAGGGTTACAGGATTTATTGCATTCAGCTGAACAAGTTGGAAAGCATACTTTGCAATATGGTTTTGATTCCTTGGAGGCCTCTTGCAGGGCCGCTGTAACTGGATCTGTGATAAGAAGGCATGCTTGGCTCAAGGAGCAAAATCTGCCTGGTCATGTTAAAGCAAAATTGTTGGATGCTCCTTTACAACAGGACAGTCTCTTTGGTAATAAGGCAGAAGTTGTTCTGAAAAAGATTGAAAACAAAGCTAAATCTATGCAAACTGTAAAAGATTTCCTACAAGTGCAGCCACCCAGGTTCAGTAGGCACTGGCCTACTAAGAATTGGTCCTTTCCAGTACCCACCAGAGCCAGTCAGGTCAAACCCTGACACTACAAAGGCTCCAAGTTTCAGTCACCAGGAACTTACAGAACAAAACAATGGGGTGCCTCCATCTCCAAATCTGGAAGTAGCAAGGCACCTCCCTACGGTAAACAGTCTCAATGACTTTCCTCTGCCATCTCTGAGCAATTATATTTTGGCAGCCCCTTTGGGGGGGAAACTAGCACTTCATGCACAAAATTGGCATCTAATTACCCAGGACCAGTGGGTTTTAAATATAGTATCCCAGGGGTACAGATTTCATTTCTACACATTGCCATTTCCAAACGGATGGCCAGATCTGCCTCCAAATCAGTGGGCAGTGGCCCAGAAACAAGTTATGTCCCTCACGAATATGGGGCCTATTCAACCAGTACCAGAAAAGGAAAAGGGACAAGGTTTCTATTCAAAACTTTTCCTGCTACCCAGAAAAGACAAATCATGGCGTCCATTTCTGGACTTATCCATTCTAAATACATTCCTGGACATTCCAAAATTCAAGATGCTGACTCTACAACTGTTGCTGCCTATGCTAGGCAAGGATGCCTGGTTGGTAATTGTAGACTTAAAAGAGGCTTACCTGCATATCCCAGTCAGGGAATTTTGCAGAAGATACCTCTGCTTCAAAGCAGGCTATTTGCATTACCAGTTTTTGCACTGCCCTTTGGCTTATCTACTGCACCCAGGGTCTTCCCAAAGTGCCTGGCACCAGTAATTGCATTTTGCAGACAAAGAAACATTCAAATTTATCCTTATCTGGACGATTGTTTAATTCAGGCAGAAAACAAGGACACTCTTCTGCAGCATCTGGCATTTGTAAAAAGGCTTCTAACTTGCCTAGGGTACACCATAAATGAAAAGAAATCACAACTGGTACCCTCTCAAATAATTAAATTCCTGGGTACAAGCTTGAATACAACTGCCCAGATGACTTACCTCACGCCAGAAAAACAAATCCAATTGATGACTTACTTCAAACAAGTGGCCACAAAAACCCAGTTATCTGCAAGACAAATTCTGCAGGCCTTGGGGTTCATGGCTTCCTGCATTCTACTAATTCCATATGCAAGACTGCATATGAGGAAACTTCAAGGGTACCTAAAAAGCTTATGGAGTCAACATTGTCACAGCCTGGAAACAATGAATGTGAAATTGTTCAATCTCGCCGTTTGTTCTTACACACGGGTTCGGAGCCGATCCTCGGCTCCGAGTCGGCCGCATCACTAGCTTGCATCTTCGAGAAAGCTCGAGGCACAGTAATATCCCATGATCCTCCGGTGCTAACCCTCAGATCTAGTTTGCCGCTAGCAGCAGATCACATCGAGAGGCTCAGGCCAGTAGAATTTTTCTTGTTATTTCTCGTTATTTCTTGATATTTACTTCAAATTTTTACTTTTCTGTATAGGTTTAATATCTAGTTGTTGTTTAAAGTAGTTGTAGTCAGGTTGTTACTTAAAATTTTAGTAAGGGCCTTAGGCCATTTTTTTTCTGTAAGAATTTACAGTACTTAAAAAAAAAAAATAATTATATATATACTTTTCTGTCTTTTCATATAGACATATATATACTTTTCTGTCTTTTCATATAGACATATATATATATATATATATATATATATATATATATATATATATATATATATATATATATATATCTTAGTGTGCTGTGTGAGTGTTTTTTACAGTTTGGATATATATTGCATTTAACATATATTATAGAAAATTTTTTCTTAAGAGTGGTGTATTTTTTTTGGATTTTCCTTTATTATTGTAAGAATGTCAGAAAAGACTAAAAGTGGTTTTAAAAGGTGTCAGTGTGGACAGAAGATGTCCATTACTGACAACCACTCATCCTGCGTCTACTGTCTTGGCCCTCTCCACTTGCAGGAAGACTGTTCCATCTGTCATTCCTTTAGTGGGAGGGTCATGATGGAAAGACGCAGGAAGTTGGTGGACAGAGGGTTGCTTAAACCAGAGTTTCAGAAGGCCCTGGACAAGGCTGAACTGATTTCAAAGTCTTCGAAGGGGTCGAAGTCTTCAAGAGTGTCAAAGCCCAAGTCATCGGCTCCGAGCACCTCTTTTCAGATTCAGATTCCTATGACTTCGGTGCCGGCTGTCGAGACTTTATCTCTGCATGAGGCTCAGGTCTTGGAGCCGGTATCAGAGGTACCACCTTCGGCTATCCTTCGCTCAGTGACGGCTTCGATCCCTTTGACCCGTTCTTCGAGGCCACTTTCCGACTCTGATGTGGACCGAGTGGTACAGAAGCTTATGGAGAACTCGGCCTTGTCCAAATTAATCGAGGTTTCGTCCCAGCTGGTTTTGAAACTCGAAGCTATTCAGTTCCCTCAACACTTCCTCCTCCGAGACCCTTCGAGTCATCGGTGTCAGGAGTCGAAGAACCGATGATTGTAGAGCCCTCTATGCCGAAGCCTCCAGTAGTGCTATCGGCTCCGTTGACCTCGACTCCTTCGGAACCAGCCGGAGAGTCTCGGAGCCGAAGATCTTTCCTGGGTTCCGGGGGGATAGTCGAACTGAGATATCGGTTCCGACTCTTCCCCTCGGTGCCTCGGCTCAGATCAGTTCGGATCCGTCCTCGGTGTCGGAGCCCGTGGTTCCAATTCTGGAGAAACGACCCCCTTCTTCGGATCGGGTCGGATCTTCGGGTCAGGGCACCGGTGCCTTTGACATCATGAGGAAGGTCTTGTCTGATCAGACACATACTTCATCGGTATCTTCATCTCCTTCCCCAAAAGGTCCGCGTTCTACTTCTGTGCCTTCGGTTCCTACTAAGCATTGAGACCCAATGCCTCAGAAGTCCCCACAGGGCGACTCTGGTTCCTCGGATGCATCCCCAGAAGCTCCCGCTGAGGATGTTCCGAGTTAACGACTGTGCAAGAGGAGGCACATAGATTTCCCTCAGGAATCTCTCACGTCTGATACTGATTTAGATGAAACAGAAGGGTCCCCATGGTCCACCTCTGAGGATGTCTTGTTTGCAGACATTTTGGAAATCCTGAAGCAAAGAGGGGACTGGCAAACCCTTACCCCTTCTGTGGATGAATTGGTATTACTGAAGGCATTTGGGGCTCAACCTTCTACCTCCTGGGTGACTCCACCCTTTGACGATCTCATGGATCTTATAGCTCGGAGGGCTTGGGAAACACCTGATACAGTGGAACCAGTCCCCCGTAAACCAAATAAATACATGATGGCTCCCCAAGATAAAGCCTATCTTACAAAAGGAGTTCCCGTAGATACTATGGTGGTGGCGGCCACTAAGAAAGAGATGTCTGAATCATCTTCCTCTGTCCATCCTCCTAATAAGGATTCTAGGACAATGGACAGATATGGGAAGCGCATATTTAGTTCGGCGACTTTTTCCATCCGATCGCTCAACTACCTTACGCATTTCACGCGTTTACAGAGAGATCTCATTAAGGAATTAGGAGATACTCTCCAGGGACACACAGATGCTGCTGTCGCCGAGAAAGTGACAGCGCAACTTAACACCCTAAATTCCATAGTCAACTCGTCCATGAGGCTGATTTCATACGCAGCCGAAGGATCGAGTAGAGCAGCAGCTTCAGCGATTGCCCTGAGAAAACAATCCTGGTTGCGCTTATGTTCCTTTGCGGAAGCCTTTAAGTCTTCCATTGCCAACGCCCCCTTCAATGGTGCCTCCTTGTTTGGGCCCAAAGTAAAGGAGACTCTCACAAGGTGTGAACAAGAAGGGAAGACCATGTCTGCCGTAGGGGTCCGTTTTTCCGTTCAATCTAGACCCTACCCTAAAGGGCAACGAGGAGGAAAGATGTGGTTCCGAAAGACTCCGGGATCTTTTCAACACACCCAAAGTGACTCCCCCTCCAGAGGCAGAGGAGAGGGAAGAAACGGAAGACGCCGCCCAGCTGGCAGAGGGGGTCCGCAAAATCAGGGTGACAGAGAGACCTTCTCTGGAAAGCCCTTCCAGCACTCCTGAGTGCAGGCCCGGCTGTCGTACTCTGGAGGCAGTCGGGGGTCGCTTGGCTTTATACCCAGAGGCCGGGCTAAATCTTACATCAGATTACTGGGTAAAAAGCATAGTTACCAGAGGCTACAACATCCCCTTCATAAAAATGCCACCCAACTCCAAAAAAAACTCCCAGACGTTCCACCCAGTCTGCGAGACCAAGCAACCATAGAGATAGGAAGGTTGCTCGAAAACAGAGTCATCCAACCAGTCCCAGCGGACCAAATAGGATCCAGAACTTACTCAAGGTTCTTTTTAGTTCCAAAGAAAACAGGGGACTGGAGGCCAATTTTAGACCTCAGCAAGTTAAATACCTTTGTGAAAAAGGAAAAGTTCCGGATGGTCACGCTTCAGTCAATCCTCCCTTTTCTGCAAAAGGGCAACTGGATGTGCTCTATAGATCTCAAAGACGCATACTACCATATCAAAATGGCCAGGCGTCCAGAGATCACTTGCGCTTCCGGCTGGGAGCCAGTCATTTCCAGTTTCACGCTCTGCCCTTTGGTCTCACCTCAGCCCCCAGGGTGTTCACCAAATGCATGGCAGTAGTAGCGTCTCACTTGAGACGAAACAGATTCCGGGTGTTTCCTTATGTAGATGACTGGCTCCTTTCCACCACCACCGAGTGTCGTCTTCTACAAGCCAGGGACTACACCATCAGTCTTTGCTCTTCACTAGGCATAACGGTGAATTTTGGAAAATCTGTCTTATCGCCGTCACAGAGTATCTTATTTATAGGAGCACAGCTAGACACTTCCCTGGCTCAAGTTACTCTCCCCCCACCAAGAGTATTAGACCTCAGGCATCAAATTTCGCTCCTTCTTCACAACAAGAGAGTCCCATGCATGACAAATATTAAGAGTGCTAGGCTTGATGGCAGCCTCCCTTCTTGTAGTTCCTTTTGGCAGGATGCACATGAGGATTCTTCAGTGGATGCTATTCGCCCAGTGGTCGTATCTACAACTTCCACTATCTCACGAAATCTTGATCACAAATTCTTGCAAGAAGGATCTCTTGTGGTGGATACACAGTCAAGAGCTAACACTAGGATGACCCTTTGTCTTACCCAGTCCGGTAGCAACTCTAACCACAGACGCTTCCCTGATAGGGTGGGGGGGGGATTCTTTCAGGGACAAACAGTCCAAGGTCAATGGTCCACCTTGGAGTACAATCTGCACATCAATGTTCTAGAGCTGAGGGCAGTGTTTCTAGCGTTGCAACACTTTCACAAGTCCTTACCTCGGGGAACAGTGACAGTTCAGACAGACAACATGTCAGTGGTCTGGTACATAAACAAGCAAGGGGGAACCAGATCTTACCCATTATGCAGAGAGGCCCTCAGAATTTGGCAATGGGCAAAGTCCACTGGACGCTTTCTGATAGCAACGCACATCCCGGGGACTTCCAACGTAATCGCGGACAGGTTGAGCAGAGCCATCCTGTTCCCTCACAAGTGGTCCCTCAAACCTCAAGTGGCAGAAGAGATCTTCCGCAGATGGGGCCAGCCTTGCTGTGACCTGTTTGCATCCCCATTGAATGCCAAATGCAGAAGCTACTTTGCCCTGTTACCCGTGTCCCCAGGGACGCACTGGTATACGATTGGCCCCCGGGTCTCCTTTACGCATTTCCTCCTTTTCCACTAATTCCCAGGTTTTTACAGAAAGCCAAACGTCTGGACAGGACCATAATACTGATAGCCCCATTCTGGCCTCGACAAATCTGGTTTCCTTTCCTTCAATCTCATCAAGTGGAGGAACCATGGATACTGGACCCGGAGCCAGACCTGTTGACACATTCGTCGGGAGTTCCTCACACCTTCCTCAAGTCCCTCAAACTGACAGCTTGGCTGCTCCGCTTCCCATCTTAGCCAGGTCGGAGTTACTATCCCCTGCAGTACAACAAATTATTGTATCTTCTCACAAACCATCTACAAGAAAATTGTACATCAGCAAATGGAACCGTTTTGCGCACTGGGCCTCCAAGCAAGGTATAGATCCATTCGGGGCTCCAGTACACAAGATACTAGATTTCCTCACCACACTTTTTCAAGAAGGAGCATCAACATCAACTATAAGGGTTCAACTGGCCGCTATATCCAATTTTCATATTGGCCGTGAGGATGGTTCTCTTATGTCCCACAGGCTTTGTAAAGCCTTCATGAAAGGTACTTTTCACCTCTGTCCCCCCTTTCGTAATCCAATAGCCCCTTGGAATCTTAATCTCATGCTGTCACAACTCATGTTGCCCCCTTTTGAACCAGCAACCACAACTCCGTTAAAATTTCTTTCGTGGAAAACACTTTTCCTGGTTGCCATCACTTCCGCCAGAAGAATTTCAGAGTTACAGGCTCTATCTATCCGACCCCATATGATTTTTCATCCAGATAGAGTAACCTTGCGCACCAATCTGTCCTTCCTTCCGAAGGTTTGTTCAATTCAGAACATCAATCAATCTATCGAACTACCTACCTTCTTTAAAAATCATTCCAGTAAGCTAGAATACACATTGCACAAGTTGGACATTCACAGACAACTAAGATTTTACTTACATAGGACAAAAGAGTACAGAAAGTCAGATCAACTATTTGTCTCATATGCTGACCAAAGAAAAGGGCAGGCAGTAACGAAGGTTACCTTATCCAAATGGCTCTCAGATTGCATAAGTTTGGTATATGCTGAATCCAAACAGCAACTCCCTTTCAAACCCAGAGCTCATTCTACAAGGGTGATTGCTACCTCTTCAGCCCATACCGCTCGTTTGCCTTTAGATACCATTTGTGCAGCGGCAACTTGGGCAAAACCACATACCCTTATCGCCCACTACAAGCTAGACAAGAGCTCCAGGGACAGGGCGACGTTTGGTTCCACTGTACTCAGGAATGTTCTTCTTTGAGCCACCCGGGAAAAAGGAGCTAGGGACGCTACCCGTGTGTAAGAACAAACGGCGAGATTGAACAATTTCACATTAAGAAGTTATGTCTTACCATAACGATCCATGTGAATTGTTCATCTCGCCTTTGTTCTTACATTCCCCCGTCCATCCCCTGTCCTACGGTCTGGGAGAACGGTTTTCAACTAGATTCCTTTTCAGCCTTTTCTAGGTATGGTTGGCATGTTATTGTGCATCAGTAATGGCATCTTTTATCCTCTACTTGGCAGTAAGGTTCCAGACACTTTGTAGTATCTGTTTATAAGTGTTCTAGACACAATTCAAAAAGGGATTCTTCTGGTATAGCAAACTAGGTCTGAGGGTTAGCACCGGAGGATCATGGGATATTACTGTACCTCGAGCTTTCTCGAAGATGCGAGCTAGTGATGCGGCCGACTTGGAGCCGAGGATCGGCTCCGAACCCGTGTGTAAGAACAAAGGCGAGATGAACAATTCACATGGATCGTTATGGTAAGACATAACTTCTTATTCCTATCATTCCTCGCCTGCAGCAAGAGTTCCTATGGTGGGCAGAGGCCTCTCACCAAAACAAGGGACTGTCATTCATTCCACCCCCTGCCACCCAAACCCTTACTACAGACGCATCAGATTATGCTTGGGGGGGGGGGGCGCATTTGGCAGGGAGATGCATTCAGGGCGAATGGAGCCCAAATCAAATGCACCTGCATATCAACCAGAAAGAGATGCTAGCTGTATAGAATGCTCTGACAGCCTTCCAGGATTTTCTTCATCCAGGACAACTACTGATAAAGACGGACAACACCACAGTCATGTGGTACATAAATAAGTGGGGGGGGGTACCCATTCCTACCCCCTTTGCAGACTAGCCATGGCTTTGTGGAACACAGCCTTGACTTACCAAATACATCTACAAGCTCAATTCCTGCCAGGAAAGCAAAATACTCTGGCAGACGAACTAAGCAGAAATCTTATGGACCCACACGAATGGAAACTGGATCCCCAAATCTTCAGCATGTTGACACGCAAATGGGGGAGCCCAGACATAGATCTTTTTGTCTCACCCCAAAACAATCAGTTGGACAAATTCTGCACAAGAATCCATCACAAAAAAGCTTGGAAAGTGGATGCTGTATCCTTCAGCTGGAAAAACCTATCAGTCTATGCCTTTCCCCCTCTGCCTTTGCTCTCCAAGTTATTACTAAAAGTCAGACAGGAAAAAACAAAAAATATTCTGATTACTCCAGACTGGCCTTGCCAACACGGGCACCCGCTCCTATGCAATATGTCACACCTTCCTCCATGGTACCTGCCTCAGACACCTTATCTACTGTCTGAGCAGAACTATCAAATTCTGCACACTCAGCTCCAAACTCTGAATCTTGTAGCATGGCTAATCAACTAATTTCACCAGTTACATCTCTCAGCAAACCTGTGATGGATGTCATTTTGGAGGCTAGAAGGCCTAGTACTAGAAAATCTTATGTTGATAAATGGAAAAGATTCTATGCCTGAAACCAGGCACAAGGAATAAGCACAGCAATGCCTAATATTCCTCAGATTCTGCAATATTTAACTGAGATTCTTCACAAGGGCCTATCTTTCTCTTCCATAAAAATCCATGCCTCTGCCATTTCAGCTCATTACAACACAGAGCCTCCCCTCTTTTCTAATCTCCTGCTAAAGCAGTATCTCAGTGGGGCCAAAAATTTAAGACCGCCCAGGAGAGCACCAACTCCTGCATGGGACCTCAATTTTGTGTTGGAAAAGCTCACCCTACCTCCTTTTTAGCCAGCTGCTATTTCAGACATAAAATTTCTTTCTTGGAAGACAGCTTTTCTTTTAGCAGTCACTTCAGCTAGAAGGATTTCAGAACTACAGGCTTTCATGGCAGTGGAGCCTTTTTATTATTTTCTACCCGGACAGGGTGGTGCTCAGGACCAATCCATCCTTTATGCCTAAAGGGGTATCTAGTGTGGCTCTTAATCAGACCATTCATCTGCCAACTTTTTTCCCAAATCCACAGAACAAGGAGGAGCGGATTCTGCATTCATTGGATATACACAGACAACTAAGATTCTACTTAAACAGGACAAAATCTTTAAGAAAATCTGAACAACTACTGGTAGCATTTGCTGCAGGGGCAGAAGGAAAAGCTATTTCAAAGCAGACTATTTCAAAATGGATAAGCCATTGTATTCGTTTCTGCTACATGCATCATGGTAAACCTGTCCCCAAGAGGATCAGATCCCATTCCACCAGGGCTACATCTACTTCTGCAGCCTTTCTCAGAGGGGTTCCTACCAGAGACATTCTAGAAGCTGCTACCTGGATCTCAATTCATACGTTCAACAAACATTACTGTTTACCTCTCTTCTCTAAATCCAGAGCAGGCTTTGCCACTGCTGTCCTGCAGGGCCTTATAGCTGTTCCTAATGCTGTATAATTCCATCCTCCCAACCATAGCTTTGGGATTCTACCTAAATGTAATGACTGCAACAGTGAAACACGAAGAACATAGTACAGCTGTGTACACTTAGCATAAATGTAGATGTCTGAGTGTATTCACTGTTGCAGTCCTGGTTACCCACCCGCCAGCCCCCTACTTTTCTCTTTTTATACCTCTTCTTTCTTTTACTATGCTCAAAAGCCTTTTTGTTGTATTTGCTTTTATTTGGAGGTATATTTTTTGTGTTCTAAATTACATGCAAATATATATATATATATATATATATATATATATATATATATATATATTTTTTTTTTTTTTTTGCTCCCCATTTGGGGGGCACCTGACATCTGGGGCAAGAAAAACTGATGAAAATGGCATTGGCTGCATGTTTTATACCCCTGACGACCTGACGTCATGGAAGAAGGGACAGCAACTGATGCAGGACCCAAGACTTTGTTAATCAGGCCGACTGAGGGCAACCTGCCAGCAGATTACCCAAATGTAATGACTGCAACAGTGAATACACTCGAGCATCTACATTTATGGTAAATGTACACAACTGTACTTTTGGTTTCTTCAAGGGCAGTTCATGCCTACTCGACCTGGTAAACTTTTCTGAGAAGGTCAACAAAGCAATGGATGAGGGCAAAATGGTTTACACTGCCTACCTTACTTAGCCAAGGCATTTGACACAATACCCCACTTGGGCATTGTTGACATACTTACACTTACACAGACTCAGGAGGTTACGTATAAACACTTATTTCACCCAGTGAATAGCCAGCTGGCTCAAAGACAAAACTCAGAAAGTTAAATTGGGGAGTCCACCTCTACAAAGAGATCAGTCACAGGTGGAGTCCCTCGAGTATTGGTCTTGGGACCTCTGTTTTTTGGCATTTACTTCTCTGAAGTCAAGGCTGATGTCAGTGGCTTCTGGTTGACTGTATTTGCAGATGATTACAGTTTAGAAGCTGCCATTGAATCCTCTACTGACAGAAATGGTCTCCAGGGAGAGCTGAGACAGACAAAAAAATGGTGTCAGGGCCATGGACTAAAACTAAATGCTAAGAAATGCATAATAGTATCCTGTGGGAAGTTGTCCAACCCTGATAACTATCATATTGACAACAAATTCTCTAAGAGCTGACACAATAGTCAGGAACTTGGGGACACGCAGACAGTAATCTGGGCGTTGACCATCACATGTCTAGTAGTGAGGAAATCATTCTGTGCTATGCAACTTATAAACAAAGGTGTGACATCAAGGTCCAAGGAAGTCATTTTTCCACTGTATTCAGCATTTATCAGACCTATCATTGAGTACAATGCTCCTTTTGGTTTGTACCTAACAAGGCATCGCCAACAGTTGGAACATCCACAGAGATTCCTCACTTAAAGAATATAGGGCGTAACATGTCCTATGCAGACCACTTCAAGGCCGTATCCCTTTCCTACAGGCTGTTGAGGGGAGGTCTACGCCTGGCATACAAGGCATTGTCAGACCCCACTCTGATAGACCTTCTGCACATCTGCAAAACAGACAACACCAGAATTACCAATGCTAAAGACTTAAAGCTTGGCTGTGATATAAATAGGCCCTGCTGGAGAGACAGGTATGTATCCCAGAGACCACCCCTTCTCTGGAACAGGCTCCCCATCCATGTGAAGCAGAGTTCCTCCCTAACCCAATTCAAGTGCATCATGGACAGTTGGATGGGAAACAGGTAATTCATCCCTGGTTTGGCACCTATTTCTCTAATGGACACATGCAGCTTGTAAATGGTTCATCTCTCAGGCCCCTGCTTGTAAATGTTTCATCTCCCAAGCCCCTGCTTATACTTATCAGGGGTACCAGAAGTTGTCCGAAATTTGGGATGCATGGCTAGGCTTAAAAAGGCCCTTGTGGTTGTTAGCCTAGTAAACACCCATGAACCTATAATCTCTGAGGTCTTATCACACAAACTTCCACTGTAAAGATTCAGAGACTGTATCGAAGTCATGACTGTTGCTGTAGCTCAGCATGTAAATGAAGTGCCTTTGACATTACTGGTGGTAACAGTTGTGGATTCAAGTCCCCAAAGGGTTGCATATAGGCACGTCATTGTTACAGTAGGGTGGTTGTTTCATGACCTTTGTCTGACAGTTGGTGCACAGTGTTAACACTGTGAGCTGTAATTCCTGGAAATATAACCCTCTGGCAAAAAAGACCAGATGAACCTAAATTTGTAAAGTAATAATTTACACTTGGTTGCATGCTTTTCAATAGTATGTCAACTTAATTCTCCCAATACATCATAGAAGTCAAGAATTTGCAAAGCAGCTGGACCATGTGGTGATTTACACCTTGCCGGTACCCACCCTTAGACCTTCCCTCCTTTTTCAAGAAGTGATAGGCCAGTCATACCTGGGAAAATTTTAAGAATACCCAATTGTCCATACTCGTAGGGTGTTTGTCTGAGTGCACACCATTTTTGTGTTGCCGTCCCTACCCTGAAAGATCTCAGCAGTCGTCCTCCCACTGAATAAATGATCCAAGAGTTGAGGAAAACACAGTTGAAGAGTTGCCAGTTGAATAATAGATATTACCCAGTGGATGGGTCCCTAGGTGTGTCTGCTGTACCACATACTCATGTACTCTGTCAGTCTACCTACCTTTCTATCTATTTTATTTGTTTGTTTACTTGCTTACTGTAGCTGGTGGACCAGGCCTTGGGGGTTTATTTTTAACCACAGCCTTGTTGCAAGCAATAAAATGCATTTAGCAGAAAAATCAAGTACAGAAACTAAGCAAAAATGATAGGCATGAAACACATGTACGAATATAATGTAGGAGATTATGGTATGGTTTGCAGTCATAAGCAAGTTATGTGTTTGAGAAATGGATTCAAGAAACTTGCTTCTAGAGAAGCTGAATTTCTTGAATCCATTTCTTTAAAACATAACTGATGGTTACAGTCTAAGACTGAATCATGCTTCTTTGTTATATGTGGGAGTTTTGCCTTTTCTGATGTGTTATTAGTTTTAAGTAAATAACGTTTTAAATAAAAAAAAAGTTTGGCAGCATTGAGTGCCACTCAGATTTTAAAGCTGTTGGCTGATAAGAGTAGCAGCTCATTTATGGCTTTCATTTGTGTGACAATGCAAAGTGTGTTAAAAGTGGTTACCTATTATATTCTCGAAAGCCGACAATGTCGAATCCGACATTGTCGACACGAGAATAGCGAACGTGCAGAACGTCGAACGGGTAAACGGAAATCTCCGTAAGGGGGGATTTCCATTTACTTCAATGTAGTGCGGTCTCGGAGTTGGTATATTTAAGTAGTGGGGGGGTGCAGCCCCCACGTGGGGGTTGCAGAGGGGCTTGCCCCCCTGCCTACACCTTTTAGATTTTCTTTTTTTGTTTTAATTTATTTTTTTCTGAGCATTTGAAATTTTAATGGTTTGATCATTAAAGGTCGACCTTTAGTGATTTGAACCATTAAACTTTCGATGTTCTAATATAGACCCGTTAAAAGTTTGTAAAACTGTCAGGTGGTTTCTGTGATTGACATGTGGGTGGTTTGCTTAGTTGTAACAGTAAGGTTCATGTGGAAGAACCTTGCTATAACACAGGGGATTATGATCAGATCTACAACTGCAACCACATTATTTGTTCAAGACATGGATGCCAGTGTGTCTTGGCATCCACATTGAGAACACATAATACTAGGTTATGATCCCGATCATAATCCTTTGTAGTGCATGGAGCTTTATCTGCTCCATGTACTACTAGCTACAGAAAAAAAGTGCTAAGTTTTTTTGACGGCTTTCAAAGCCATAAAACACTTAGTGAGCACTGCCAGAAAGAGATTATAAAACATTCTGTTATGTTACTGAAAGTCAGGGCCACATTACTGGCAGTTGGCACAGCAGACAGAAAGATATAGTTTTTTAATTCTGACAGTTTGTTTGTCATTACTAACAGGTTTAACTGTCTAGCGGGATACCCAATCTTAACAACTGAAGCAGGGATCTTTAGCAGTTGTTGAGATCAGGTCTTGCACTATAGAAGAGCTTAACTAGTTTGCCTTTTTTTTTAATATCAGGGCATAGGCACCATACTCCTTACACTACAGGCTTGTTAAAGCACAAACTTTGTTGTAGCAAGGTTACTGTATTTGATTTCGGAGCATAATCAGCACACTCCATAATTCACAGTGTTATTTTCACTCTGTTTACATACAGTATCACCTGTTGAAGTGAAAGATTCTTCCCACAGAAGAACTAAAGATGGTGCCTGCTAGTGCTGCATTTATGAAGGGCGTATTCCAAACCAGGGTCTTTACTTGTATGGTACCAGCACTGGCTTACAGAGCAAGACACAAGACATCTCTGCTAAGAAAAACTTGCCAGGGCTATAGTATAAATATATGAATGATTTCCTGCTACAGTAACTTGCCCCTCAAAGATATGCTGTTGTAAGAAATGTCTAAATTGTATGCATTTTTTAATTGCAGAAAACCTAGCTGAAGTACATAGTTTTGTACAGTAAGTTTCACTGTATTCCCCTTTTTTAGCAGATAAGTTAATTAGAGCAGTCTTATGCTAAGTAACTTAAGTGACTGGAAATATTTTACTACCCTGCAGATATCAGCATTGTTTTTCCAGCTTTCCAATTTGACATTTCTAGCGACAGACCATGTTCCTTCATTATGTTACAAATGTTAGTTTGTGGTAATTTAGTAATATAATGTTTCTTGTGCTGACAATTTCCATGGTGATAGAAGAGTATCACCTAATTAAAATTCTAGCAAGTGTTTATCAGTTTGCCATCATTATTTTTTTTTTGCCCCAGTGTCATACTGTGGAATGTTCTTGAGTATTTCATCCAGTTATTGTGCTTCTATATGCTATCAGTAACCTTCAAATACACTGATTTATTTTTATCATATTTATGATTTTTGTTTAGAAAATGGTACACAGTTCTAGGAAGTGTTATGACTGAACAAACACAGACATTGTTTGCTTTTCTTTGAGTGGTTTCATGTTCAATTTGCAGCCCCTTCTGCTCCTCCACAAAATGTTACCTTATCAGTGATTGGGACTGTTCTACATGTAGCATGGAGTGAGCCACCTGAAGAGAAACTGAATGGTTTTCTGTTGGGATACAAGTTAGTTTACAAGCTGGAGAGCACTACCCTTGATGTGAGTACCATGAATTAATTTTGTTTCGTTTGTATTCCTAACTTAACTGGTGTTTGTATTAATTGCTTTTTTTTTTCTGGGACAAGTAAATGGATGTATGTCAAAGTTTAGTGTTAACAGAAGATGTTATGTGATCCTATCTCGCCTACATTCTGACTGATGGGTTCGGAGCCGATCCCTCGGCTCCGACTCGGCACGCTTATGCCAAAGAGCGAAGTCTCTTATTGGCTGAGCTTACTATATCCCAGGATGCACCACTACCAGTCCCCCAGATCTCGTTTGCCGCTAACTAGCAAAGACGTGGTCTCGAGCTGGCTGAGCTAAGTAGTGTCTTTTCACTAACTTTTTCTGTCAGAAATTTGCTAATTTCTTAACAGAAAGCTGTTTTAACGGCTACTCTGTGCTGTTGTGTGTGTTTGACAACTTTTCTGTGGAAAATTTGTGTGTGATTGGTATTTGTTCTGGTTACAGGCTCCCTTGGTCCGTAGGGCCTTTCCTGTTGATTAATCCCTTTTAAAAACCGTAGGGGTTCTTGATTTCATTTATACAGTTGTTCACTGTTGTTCAATTGGCCTTTATTTTATTGCGGCTATCGGCAAGTTAATCTTGTGGGGTCAGTCTTCCAACTAAGTTTGTCTGTGAGAGAGTACTTAAATTTACTTATAATGTCTCAGGCACCTAGGCCTTCGGGCTTCAAGAAGTGCACTAAATGTAGTTTTAAAATGTCTATCACGGATGACCACTCTCTGTGTGTATATTGTTTGGGCGCCAAACATTTGCAGGAGTCCTGCAGCGTGTGTCACGCTTTTTCCTCGAGGGTCCTCCAAGAGAGGAAAAATAAGCTTATATTGAAAGGCCTTATAAAACCCTCTTTTGAAGAAGCTTTAGCATCCTCTCCTTCTCCTGCTAAAGAAAGGGCGCCGGCTCCGACCAGTCCGTCGGACCCGACCGCCAAAAGACATAGGCAGGCTTCTCCTTCGGCTCCAAGGACTTGGAGCCGAGGGCGAACGTCTGCCTCGATGCCTCCAGTCTCGACTCCTCTGGCTTCGGAGCCGATGGCTGGGGCATCGAGTCACCTTCATCGGCTCCACTGGTCTCGGAGCCGATGAAGGTTGTCCGCTCAGACACTTCCTCCTCGGCGCCTAAGTCCTCCTCGGCACCGATGGAAACTGGTTTGGGTATTCCTTCGGCGCCGATAGTTATCGAGTCGCCGAGCCGGTCCCCTAGCCCCTTGGGGCCGTTGGAGAGGCCAACTCGAACCCGTTCAGTCTCCTCTAGGTCATCGAGGATGTCAGATTCGGACATAGACAGGGTGCTCCAAAGACTGTTCCAGTCCCCAGTCTTTCAAAAATTTGTTTCGGCTCCGACCCAATTGGCTTCGGAGCCGATAGCCCATCCCATTGCCGTTCCTCCTCCGACCGCTTCGGCTCCGTCGGAGCAGGTGCTGTTGGAGCCGGTGGAGATCCTAGGGTCGGCTCCGACCCTTACTCCAACCCCGGCCTTTGGGTCCGAGTTTGGCACGCGGACTTCTTCGGCCGGACCCGGGAGTGACGTTTCGGGACCTATGCTGTCGGTTCCGAGCCTCCCTCTCGGTGCTTCGGCTGCGGCACTTCCGTCTGCTATCATGTCTCCGGGACCGGACACTCCCAGGATTCTGGGGGTCCGGCTTTCAGAGCTATGAGGAGTGCCTTGGCCAAGTCTTCTTCGGCCATCTCTACAGCTTTACCGGCACCTTCCCTGGGCGTGGAGACTGGGTCTTTGGCAGTTCCCCTATCCCTAGGCAGCGGAGCCCCGGGGCCTGAGGTTACCCCCACTGGGGTTCCCCTCCTCCTGAGGGTTCTTGAGTTGTCTTCGGAGGAGCCCCAAGGAAGAGATCGTGCAAGAGGAAGCACGTGGACTCCCCCGAGTCTCTTACATCAGACACTGATCTTGATGATGCGGAGGGGTCCCCAAAGTCGTCCTCGGATGATGTCTCATTCGCAGACATTTTAGAGATCCTAGGCGGCTGGATATCCAAACCCCTCTGCTGATGAGTCAGTGCTTCTCAAGGCCTTTGGGGCTCAGCCCTCCACCTCCTGGGTGTCTCCGCCGACGAGCTCCTGGATTTGGTTTGTCGGAGAGCGTGGGAACATCCAGATACTGTGGAACCAGTGCCTTCTCGCCCTAACAAATTTTTGTCTGCCCCACCCGAGAAGGAGTTCTTGACTAAGGTCGTGGCTGTAGATGCCGTGGTGGTGGCATGTGCTACACAACAGGACGTGGCAGAGGCTTCAACGTCCGTCCATCCTCCTAATAAGGAGGCTAGGAGCATGGACGTGAGCGCACCCCCCTGACTTCAGCGGCCTTTACACTAAGGTCCCTGAATTATTTGGCACATTTTACCAGACTACAGAGGGATCTGGTCAAGGAGCTGTCAGATTCCCTCTCGGGTAACCTACCTGAGCAGCTAGCCCAGTTGGTTAGCTCTCAGTTGGCTGTCCTTACCGCGAGTTCTAACTCGTCCATGAGGCTCATTTCATGGAGCGGCAGGCACAGGCGTGGCTCTATGGAGACAAGCCTGGCTCTTGTGTCATTTTGGAGGCCTTCAAGTCTGACGCTCCCTTTGATGGGTCCTCTTTGTTTGGACCTAAGGTTAAAGACACTCTTACCGCTGTGAGCAAGAGGGAAAAACTTTATCTGCAGGCACGTAGCGTTATTCCACTCCCTTTCGGCCTTATCCCAAGGCTAAAGGAGGAGGGAAGATGTGGTTCCGCAAATCACGTAAGTTTTTCCTCAACAGCAGGAAGATTCCCCTTCCAGAGGCAGAGAAATTTTTCTGGGTCCCAGAGGCGGCAGAGGGCCCGCAATTCTGGAGACGAGTCCTTTCGTGGCTCTTCAGCCTCCCACACTTCATGAGGGATTGCCCGGCTGTGCTGCTCGAGCCAGTCGGGTGCCGTTGCCAAGCACCTAAAAGCCTGGGAGTCTATCACTCAGGACAGATGGGTGCCGGAGGTTACACCATTCCCTTCACACACTCACCCCCACCGTCCAAAATCCCGGACCCACCACCCAGTCAAAGGAAATTGCAGCCGCAGAAGGCCAAAGCTGCTAGAAAGGAGTCATCCAACCGGTCCCCACAGACCAGATCGGATCCGGAAATTACTCAAGGTTCTTTTAGTGCCAAAGACAGGGGACCTGAGACCAATATTGGATCTCAGCAAACTAAACCAGTCCGTCATGAAGTCCAAATTCCGAATGGTCACTTTACAATCCATTCTCCCATTGTTGGAGAAGGATGTTTGGATGTGCTCCATAGATCTCAAGGATGCCTATTATCACATACCGATACATCAGGCGTCCAGGAGGTATCTGCGTTTCAGCCTGGGAGACAGTCATTTCCAATTTTGTGCACTGCCCTTTGGTCTCACCACAGCCCCCAGGGTGTTCACCAAGTGTTTGGCAGTAGTGACTGCTCACCTGAGGAGTCTTGGATTCCAAGTGTTTCCCTATCTGGACGACTGGCTCCTGACTGCCACCACCAGGCATCTACTAATAGACAACTTCAAAGCCACCATCTCCCTGGGTGCTACCCTGGGAATTACATTCAATTGGTCAAAGTCTGTCTTGCTGCCCTCTCAGCGCATAAGATTCATAGGAGCAGAGATAGACTCAAAATTGATGCGCGTCTTTCTTCCTACCGAAAGGATTCAAACTTTACAAAGTCAAGTTCAAGCCCTGCTTCCAAGATCCAAAGCCCCAGCCAGGATGGTCCTGCAACTTTTAGGTTCGATGTCTGCCACGCTTCTCCTAGTTCCACTGGCAAGATTGTACATGAGGATTCTTCAGTGGCTGTTATCGACACAATGGTCCTTTCAGAATCTCCCCCTCAATCACCCCATTCTGATTACAGAAACGTGCAAACGGGACCTCCGCTGGTGGCTTCAGCCATCCAATCTGAATCAGGGAAGACCTTTTGTTATCCCTGGCCACCCTGACGGATGCCTCCCAGACAGGGTGGGGGCATTGTCTGGGCAGGTTAGTTCAGGGTTCCTGGCTTCCAGACGAAACCTTTCTCCATATCAATGTATTGGAAATGAGGGCTGTACTTCTGTCCCTACAGGCCTCCACCAGTTTCTGCCACAATGCATTATCGCTATCCACACAGATAACATGTGGGGGGCCTGGTATCTAAAGAATCAAGGAGGGACCAGATCTTACCCCTTTGCAGAGACGCCATGAGCGTGTGGGAATGGGCTGTAGCTACCAACTGTTTCTTGGTAGCGACCCACATTCCAGGGAAATCCAATATATTGGCAGACAGATTAAGCAGGACAATTCTCTCTCCTCACGAGTGGTCCCGAAACAGTAGCAGCTCAGGTTTTCAGAAGATGGGGACACCGTGCTGCACCTGTTTGCAACACCACAAAACACAAAGTGCAAAAGGTTCTTCTCCTTGACTCCACATCAGGGGGAGGCAGCTACGGATGCTCTAGCCCAACCTTGGCCAACAGGGCTACTTTATGCATTTCCTCCGGTCCCACTTCTCCCCAAAGTCATCCAGAAAGCTTCTCAATTGGGGTCCACAATGATACTAATTGCTCCTGGCCTCGTCAGGTATGGTTCCCCTACCTAAAGAAACATGCGGTGGTCGATCCTTGGTTGTTGGATCTAACTCCGGATCTGCTGATTCATCAGTCGGGACGACAACACCAGTCCCTTCACACTTTGAAATTGACAGCTTGGCTCCTCCACTTCCGACTTTATTCAGAAATCACATTTTAGACCCGGAAGTTGTTCACATTTTATCTTCGGCCCACAAACCCACCACTAAAAAATTGTACCTCAGTAAGTGGAAGAGGTTTGCTATCTGGGCTCAACTCAGGGGCTTAGACCCTATCACTGCCCCGATACCAGAGGTTTTGAAATTTTTAACATCCCTGTTTAATCAAGGATCTTCAGTCTCTACTATTAAAGTCCAACTAGCGGCTATCTCCAAATTCCACGAATCCATGGATCCACCGTTGATGAGCAGCAGATTATGTAAAACCTTCATTAAAGGTGCTGGGCTGTTAAGACCCCAGTTTATCACCCGCGCCTCCGTGGGATCTTGATTTGGTACTCTTAACATCTTCCCCTGCTACATGTAAGTTAAAATACCTGTCTTGGAAAACTGCCTTCTTAGTTGCAATTACCTCTGCAAAAGAGTTTCAGAGCTTCAAGCCCTATCTATCAAACCACCTTGATTTTTCACAAGGATAGAGTATCACTTAGGCCTAACCCATCTTTTGTTCCAAAGGTTTGTTCTAATCTCTGTCTCCAACAATCTCTAGAGCTACCAGTTTTCTTTCCAAAATTCTCCAGCGGAATACACCCTCCATAAATTGGATGTTCACAGGCAATTGCGCTTCTATCTAGACAGGACTCAACAAATTCGAAAATCAGACCAGTTGTTTGTGTCCTTTGCAGATAATAAATTGGGTAAAACCATCACTAAAGCTACTATCTCCAAATGGATTAGAGATTGCATAACTTAGGCTTATTACTCTTCAAATAAGCAACTTACAACATCTATCAAAGCTCACTCTACCAGAGCTATGGCTACTTCTATTGCCTTTCATTCCAAGCTTGCTATTTCTGAGATTCTTGGTCCAACACTTTCATTTCCCACTATAAATTGGATGTGGCATCTAAAGGATCATTTGGTTCCACGGTACTCAGGAGTGTTTTCCAGTGAGCCACCCAGCATCAGTCAGAAGATAGGATCACATAACATCTTTTAGTTATGTACTCACCATAAATTCAGATGTTTGGAATCCATCTCCTTCCCCTGCCTTGGAGTTCAGAAGAGATTGAACGGTTTTGAGTTCTACTGTTTTTCTTTTATCTTGTTTCATCTGACGATGTTATATAAGCAGCATGTGTGTCTGTGTATGTATGCGGACAAACTAGATCTGGGGGACTGGTAGTGGTGCATCCTGGGATATAGTAAGCTCAGCCAATAAGAGACTTCGCTCTTTGGCATATCGGCTCCGAACCCATCAGTCAGAATGTAGGCGAGATGGATCCCAAACATCTGAAGTTATGGTGAGTACATAACTAAAAGTTTTGCTCTAACCTGCAGAATAATAGTTTAACAAGATTTGCTGTTATTTTGAAAAGGCACCTGCAAACCCAAATGGCACTGTACCAGATTGTGATTGGTTTATGTGCAGTACATACAGATGTGTTTATTGCGTGGCTTGCTCCTGCTGTAATATTTTGTATTTAAACAGTTGTAACCTATAATAAATTATAGTAGCTAGGCTGTACTTGCTTAAAGGAAACCCTGCTATGATGAGACATAATGTTCCTGTTGTAAAATATTTGATTATATTCTGGGATTAAGCCATCGTCTTGTTTTTGTTGTAGCTATAATAAGCCTGTTTTCAACAAATCTCAGCAAAGTTTCCTACTTGTGTTCCCCTGTTCAGCTCTTTTCTCCACTGCCTTCTCCTTCTGTCATACAGATATCCTTCTTGTCCTGTTGCCTGACCCTTCATTTTAATAATTGCATTCTGCAGGTTTGTAAAGCTGATGGCATAAGAATCTGCTAAAGCTGATGGCATAATAATCTGAACTGTTTATTTTCCAGTTGTGCCCTTTTCATAGACCTGCTATATGAATGCCTAATTGTTGTCTAGCTGACAAGTTGTCAAAATATTAAATCTGCATCATTGATGTGTTGACCAGTTTATTTTGTGGAGCTGACATAGCCATGGTGGCAAGAAGGCTATGGTACGTATTTTAGTATAGAATTAACTGGAACACAGAAAATAGCAACATTTAAGGAATGAGAGACATCTTTGATACTTCCTGTGAATATCGGTGTTCTGTTGTATGTAGTCAGTATTCTTGTCTTATCTTATCTGAAAGGCTTATTCATAAATTCCGCCACCACTAGTTATGTGAACAAGTTGTCTTATGCCTCACCCTTGAGTTTATCCACTTACACGTTATGCTTCAGCTTTGTTTTTCCACACATTCATCTGATGCTGCTGTTTCTTGGTTTGTCCCCCCCCCCCTTCCCAAGAAGGGTTTATATTTATCTCTAGAGAGAGAGAGGGAGATGGCATATGATCTAGTACTGCTTCAGGCCTGGTTCACTGATGTGGACCTTATCACCAGTGGTTCAAATCCAGGCATTGTTTTTGTTTGTGGCAAATGCTGTGTGAGTTCCTGTTCATTTAACCTTGGGGTAGAACTGGATCCAGCTGTAAGTTCTCTTTGGTTATATTTTCATCAGTCCTCTCATGGGTGTCCTGTGTAGGGTTCAGCATTAGGTCATGCAGCAGGTCTACTCCATTGTTACTTAAGACTTTCTTTTCTCCAAATTGCTGAGAGGAATGGCCTTATATGCCCATACAACTTAGAAAAAAATTCTCAGGATATCACTTACATATGAATTTGTAGATTTGTTCAGCTTTATGTAAAAATAGATTAGGTCCAGATGTCTGTCATTACCATTGCTGATATTTATTTGTTTTTATTTGTGTTTCTTAATTAGATGGGTGGGGTGATGCATCTGGACCCTCATCAGACATCACCCGATGATACATCAAGAGTGATAATAAAAAGAAGCAGGGTGCCCAGGCTATACTTCTAGGTGGGTTATAACCAAGCAAAAGTTGTTTTGTACTATATAATTAGTAAAAATGCAAGATTCCTAGACTTAGCGAAACAGAACAAAAATGTCAACAAGTATAGCAGCATTAAGATATGTTTGACATACAGTGTCCCAGTCCAGTTTGTGTCTTTCGGCTTTTCCCGGTTAGGGGTCGCCACAGCGGAACTCCGGTCCGCTAATCATTGGCAGTAGAGTTTTACGTGCTGGCTTGCCGGGCCTAATGCACAACCTTCAACGAAGAAACGCCCATTCACGCATGTCTCCACACAGAAGACGCTCTAACTGTGAATCGAATGAGTACAACAGCATTTACAGCCATTGTTTGAGTGTCACAGACGGTGTAAACAGACATGTATGGGTTTATGAGCAAATGATTGCTTGGTCGACAGCTGGTTAGTCAACCGTGTATGACTTACAAAGCTGCCTGTTGACAGGTGTTCAAGGTCAAGCAATGGTTTGGGAATATCCCCTTACCCTGTGTTTGTGCTGTCTCAGAGTTATTATATATAATTAGCAGAGGGTACAGGGATGTGGGGAGGGGGACTCCCCCCCCCCTGCAAAAAAGCAATGTTTTTATTTGTTTTTTTTTACATTAAATTTTACATGCGCCAAGGCTGTTTCTTGGTACATGCTTAGTTGCATGCTAACGTGGGCATTTTTGACATTCTGTTGACGTTTAGCATATTAATGTTGGCATATTCGAAGGATAGTAATACAGCCATATATGTATGTGTGTGCGTGTGTATGTATATATATATATATATATATATATATATATATATATATGTGTGTGTGTGTATGGTTACATATTGAAAGCATGAAAGTTACAAAGTGCGAACGCTCAAATGAGCATAAATGCCGCAAATCGAAGTTTGTTTTTTTTTTCATCGCAGTACAGTGAAGATCGGAATATTTGCCCTTTTTTCACTGTAGTGTGATCTCGGAGTTGTAATATATATTTAGCGGGGGGTGTGGGGAGCGCAGCCCCCCACAATAACGTTTTCGAAATGCGGCATTTTCGCTCATCTGAGCGTTCACACTTTGTAACTTTCGTGCTTTCAATAGGTATATATATATATATATATATATATATATATATATATATATATATATGTGTGTGTGTGTGTATGTATATTTGTGTATATATGTGTATATATATATATATATATATATATATATATATATATATATATATATGTCAATGTGTGTATGTATGTATGTGTGTGTGTGTGTGTATATATATATATATATATATATATATAAACTATTATTTATGTGTTAATAGCTATCTCTTGTGAATAACAGACACATTCACAAATGGAATAGAATGACTGATCAGCACTGTGTAAGCAAGAAAGGACTTCTGGTAGTTAGCACAGAGGACTAAAACAATGAGCTGCTTTCTGAATACAGGGTTTGATTACTTCTATCTTTATTTGCCTACTGATTCTAAGCAAGTCACTTAACTAGCCAGTGCTCCTGGGTCACCCCCCAAAAAGGGACAGTTTGTCCTGGTCAACAAATATTTTGATAATCATTAAAGTCTGAGACAAACCAGCCTTACACATAGACAGGAATAACAGTACACAAGGTAGGCAAAAAAGAGACAAGATGCACAAAAGAAAGGGCTAGATTGTATTTACTCTTTTGCCAAACTAAGAATGTGATCTCTTCTAAATTCAAGTTTATGAAGAATTCTCATTACATGTGCATTGGGACAGTCTATGAGGAAACTGCCTTATGTCTGCAGTTTGTTTACAAACACCTTGGGTGGGATATTCATGAAAGATTCAAAGCTGGGTTTTGAATCCAGAATAAATAAATTAAGGCTCAGTGGAAACAACAAATAAAAATGACATAGGCACAAATTAAGTGAAAAAATGTCTTTGTTACATCTTCGTATCTTTCCCAAATTAGGAACAGTTATTTGCTTAGATTCTCTGCCTTCTCATGAATCCATATGTTAAAGATAGATTACAATTATGTGACCTGCAATTTTTTTTTTTTTTGCAGTAGGTTTCAAAACCATGTCAGTGTTTATGTACAAGTCATCTTAATGTAGGCTTATTTCTTGTTTTCATCATCTTAAGTAGCATAAAGGGTTGGCATTAGTATAGACTATAAATGTTTTGCAACAAATGCATAGTCATGTCAGTTGTCTGTTATATAGGCTAAGCATCCTTTTTGTAGGAACATTCTTTTCTTCGCCATAAAATTGTTTTTCTGCTGAGAAACGACACTGGCATGTTAAACCCCACCCCTGCCCTTGGGTTTAGGGCTCCAGTACAAAGGCAGTTTATTCAAATGCCATTTCAGAGAAATAAAATAGTAGTGCAAAATGCATTTCTGCAAAACTTTAAAAGTTTTTTCTTTTTTTCCCTGTGGGGGAACAAAGTGTCCTCACCCTATTACTTTGTGTAAAATCAGTGTACCTAAGTAGCCAGTTTTGAGCATGCAAATAATCATTTGTATATGTTGGTTTCCTGTGAATTTTTGATTGCATAGTACCTTTGTTTATGTACATTTTAACATCTTAAAAACAGTACTTTTCAGAGACCAATCTGCAGTAAAATGGAGAAGTACTTGTGTAATTGTTTTTCATTTCCCAACCAAACAGCAAATACATCTTCTATAAAGTGGACTTAGAAACAAGTCTGAGAAAAATAAAATCATTTTTTTCAGTTCTGCCAGGACAAAATTAGCAAAGACAGGAGCTGTGATGGTGCTCATTACTATACCTTAGTGCATATTTGTATATAAAATGGGGCTCTGAAAGGAGTGTATCAGGCTACTGCAGAATCTTTATGGGGGGATTTCCAGAGTGAAATTTCAGGCCTTAGGTCATTCAGAGGGACCGGACAACGATGTCCACTTTCCACATTATTTGCTGTATGTCTTGAATCTCTGATAGAACTTGTTAGGAAAGTAGATGTTGAGGATTAGAGGTAGGACACACAGCAGACCAAGCCTGCACTATTTGTGGATGACATTTTGATGGATACGTTTGAAAAAATATTGGGTTATAAAGCCACCTGGAGTAAATCTAAAGCAAGAGCAGTCAGCACAGGTTGTCTACCTAGTTTGTTCGAAAGAGTCCATGGTCTTTGGACAATAAGATATAGTTCCTGGAGGTTTACTTGAGGGTGTTGGTAAAAGGAGCTCTTAAATATTTATTAGAAGAGTGTTTTTAGAAAGTTAGTTAAAAATATGTTTAATAGATAGAGAATTCCTCTCTTGGAGTTATATCAGAGAGCCCCATTTGGTCTGGTTACATGTTTTACCACAGTTTTTTTTGTGTGGTACAAGCATTTTGGTAGATACCCCCCAGTGGTGTATTTAAAAAAAAGTTAAACAAGAGTTGATAAAATTCTTGAGGGATAGTAGAAACCTAGAATGGTTTAGGAGATTGTGGTTGTGCCACATGATTCGGGTAGTCAGGGGGGAGGGGGGGTCCAGACATTGAAATTCTCTTTATGGTGCCTCAAATGCAGTTGGTCATTAGGTGCTTGGACAGAATATACTGGCTGCAGTGTAAAAAAAATAATTTGGGAGCAGTGCTTGACTGGATTTGATACAGGTACAATCCTTATGGTCTTTTCAGGAAGAGCAGGGTCTAGAATGAGTGAACTGTTGGGAGATTTGCAGAGAATGGTGGCCCAAATATTTCAACATGTTCATTCATTTATTTATTTACATTTGTTTACCGGGAAATTCCGACTGGATGCAGGTCCTTTTCAGCCTTAACTCACAAAAAAAAAAAATTTTGTGTTTTGATATTATATTGTTTGGCTAGTTCTACCCTATGACCTCACTTAATTAGTTAAGATATTTAATATTTGTACTTATATTTCTTCCCTTTCTATAATACAATTGTATTTCCTATAACTGTTTCAATCCTCTGGAGCTTTTCTCCCCGGGCCTCCACTGAAAATGGACATTAATCCAGCTGGACTAGCCCGGTCAACAAATGTAAAATAAAATAAAATAAAAATAGTTCCTGGAGGTTTACTTGAGGGTGTTGGTAAAAGGAGCTCTTAAATATTTATTAGAAGAGTGTTTTTAGAAAGTTAGTTAAAAATATGTTTAATAGATAGAGAATTCCTCTCTTGGAGTTATATCAGAGAGCCCCATTTGGTCCGGTTACATGATGTTCTTCGTCTCACATTGCTGCAGTCATAACCTGTGGGTAGTCCGCTGTCCTCGGTCGGCCCGAATACCAAAGAGTTAGGCTGGTGTCGGTCATGGACGCCCGGAGCTGACGTCAGTACGTAGTAGTACTTAAGCGCATGACCGACGCCATATCCTCAATCTTTCTTGCCGCGTGGTCCGAAGCAGAAGCAGCGTTTGCAAGTGCCATTCGGCGTTCTGAAATTTTCAATTATCGAGTTTCAGACTGAAGACCAAGTTGGGCTAAGTACCCCGTTGGGAAAATTTTTGTCTTTTCTTGCCTCAGTTAATCCGGATGTCAGAAAAAGTTAATAATTGTATTTCTTGTGGGAAACAGATACCTCATAGGGACTATCATTCTCTGTATTCCTTGCTTGGGGCCTGAACACGGCGTAGTCGGGTGTCGCTTTCGCTAGATTTAATAAGCGCACCATTAAACGAAGATTAGACTGTGCCAGGCTTGTTTTCGGTAAGCTGTGTAACTACAACATGCCGTCGGATCCTCCGACGCCCGCTACCGCTAAAAAACGTAAAGATAAATCTTTAAGGTCTAAACCGGATGAGTCGTCCGTTGCGGACGCCGGTTCTATGGAACCTCGGTTGAATCTGTGGATCGGCCGAGGTCTCGGCTGAATCCCAGGGGGAACCTTTACTTTTGCAGGAGTTGGCCTCTCAGGAGTTAGGCCAGGCCGAGGGTGCTTCTCGGGTATCTGTAGTTCCATCCTTACAAAAGGTTATTAGGCCTTCTACCTCAGTGGCTAAAGGCCATGCTAAGGCTAAACCTGGTCTTACTGGTACTGGCCATAGCCCTAGTTCTTCAGCTTCTGTTCCTAAAAAACATATGTTGAAAATGGCAGAGGATTTGATTACTTTGATCAGGGGATCTTTGCCCCCCCCAGAGAAGAGGCCTAGGGTGGAGACAGATTTAGAGGGAATGGAGCATTCTTCAGACTACTCTGTGTCCTCAGCTGAGGATATTCAGGATTACCCTCCCTATTCAGATTCGGATGCAGAGGATTCCTGTCCTTCTGCTTCTCCTCCAGAGGATTTTTCCTTTTCTGAAACTTTACATTCCATGAGGAAACATTTCAAGTGGGAAGGTCAGGATTTTTCAGATTCTCGAAAAAGGCTTAGGGAATTTTGTTTTACCACAACATAGGCCTTTGGCTATTCCCCCTGTCTTAGATGTTGTTCAGGATGTTTTTTTCTGAAGCTTCACTTAATCCTGATTCTTTACCCCCTGCCCTGTCAAGCCAGACAGATATTACAGAGTTCCAGAAGCACATAAATATTTGTATAAGAGTCCTAGAGCTGACCCGAAACTATTATTCAAGCGGCGAAGGGTGTCAGGGCTTCTGTGGTTAAGAATCCAGTTCCTTTGGATAAAGATTCTAGAGCGTTGGATAGGTGGGGGAAAAAGTGTACACCTCTTCTCGTTAGCTATGAGGGCTTTAAATTGCCAGTTTCATATGCTGAAGTATCAGAACTTTTTGTTAGGCCAATTGAAATCTAAGGTGGATGCTTTATCTGAGGGTGTAGAGTGTAAGGAATTGCAGGAGTTGGTTCATGCTTCAGATCAAGTTGGAAAACATTCTTTGCAGTGTGGTTTCGATGCTCTTCAGGCTTCATCCAGGGTGGCTGCTACTGGTTCAGTTATTCGTAGACATGCCTGGCAGGATCAAAATTTGTCAGAGCATGTTAAAGCTCGGATTTTGGATGCTCCTCTTCAATCTGAAGTTCTTTTTGGTTCTCCTGTGGAGTCAGTTTTGAAAAAGATGGAAGATAAAGCTAAGTCTATGCAGATGGTCAAGGATTTTTTGCAGGTGCAGCCCCCTAAGTTTAACAGGAATTGGCCTGCTAGAGGATGGTCCTACCCTTCTTTGGATTTTCAGTCTAAGGGCAGGTCTAGACGTGGTAGAGGCAGGGCTCACGCTCAGGGTTCTTTCAGACCTAGGACTTGGAGTTCTCCTGCACAGTCTTCTGGTGAGGGCAGGGGTCAGCCTTTTCGTAAACAGACCCAATGACCTGTATCTTCAGCTGCCAGATCCTTCTTTTCTGGCAGCTCCTCTAGGAGGAAAGTTGGCACTTTTCAAACAAAACTGGCATTTGGTCACCCAGGACAAATGGGTGTTGGAAATAATAAATCAAGGTTACAAGTTTTACTTTCACACTTTTCCTCCTTTCAAAGGCATGCCGGATGTGCCTCCTCAGCAAAGGCTGGAGGCTCAGGAGCAAATTTCTTTGCTTTTACAGATGGGAGCTATCCAGGTGGTACCTCCGTCAGAAGTAGGCCTAGGGTTTTATTCCCGTCTATTCCTAGTGCCAAAGAAAGGAAACACTTGGAGGCCAATTCTGGATTTGTCCATTCTCAATACCTACCTAGACATTCCAAAGTTCAAGATGTTAACATTACAACAACTTCTGCCTATGCTAGGTAAAGATCACTGGATGGTAACCCTGGATCTCAAAGAGGCCTATCTTCACATTCCTATCAGGCCCAGCTGCAGGAGATTCCTGCGATTTCGGGCTGGTACTTCTCATTATCAGTTCTCTGCATTGCCCTTTGGTTTATCTACTGCCCAGGGTGTTCACAAAGTTCTGGCTCCTGTAATAGCTTTCTTCAGACAGAGGAATACAAATTTATCCTTATCTGGACGATTGCCTGATTCTTGCTCAAGACAAAGACAAGTTACTTCAACATCTGCAGTATGTAATGGCAGTTTTAAGGTGCCTAGGGTATTCTGTGAACGAAATAAAGTCCAGTCTAGTACCCTCTCAGGACATGTGCTTTCTGGGTGTGAGACTGAATTCAGCTTCTCAGATGGCTTTTCTGACCCCGGACAAACAAAGAACTCTTCACCTATACTTCCAGCAGTTATCAGTACTGTCCAGGCTGACTGCAAGGACAGTCCTTCAAGTCTTGGGGTTCATGGCATCTTGCATTCTAGTACTTCCCAATGCCAAACTGCATATGAGGAAGCTACAATGGTATCTCAAAACTGTATGGACTCAACACTGCCACGATTTGGACACTGTCATTCGGATAATACCTTGCATCCAGAAGGAATTCTTGTGGTGGGCGTAGGAATGTCACCTAAACAAGGGACTCTCTGTGACCCGACCAGAGGCGAGTCAGATCATAACGACGGATGCCTCGGACTTAGCTTGGGGAGCACACTTCAATGGGAAATGGATTCAAGACATGTGGCCTCCCAGACTACAACATTTGCATATCAACATGAAGGAGATGTTAGCAGTCCAATTTGCCCTGATGGCCTTCAAGGACCTACTTCAACCAGGACAGGTGTTGATTCGAACAGACAACACAACAGTCATGTGGTACATCAACAAGCAGGGGGGAACCCATTCTTACCCTCTTTGCAGACAAGCAATGATATTGTGGGAGACTGCTCTGAGTTTGCACATCACTCTTCAAGCACGGTTTCTGCCAGGAGCACAGAACTCCCTAGCAGATGTATTGAGCAGACAAATTGTGGACCCCCACGAGTGGAAATTGGATCCTCAGGTATTCCAACAGTTGACAGTGGCTTGGGGAACTCCAGACATAGATCTGTTCGCTTCTCCACTAAATTTCCAACTAACAAAATTTTGCACAAAGATGTTTCACCCAAAAGCTTGGAAAGTGGATGCTCTATCTTTCAGTTGGAACAACCTTCACGTCTATGCTTTCCTCCTCTGCCTCTCCTTCCCAAGGTACTCTTGAAAGTCAGGCGGGACAAGCCTTGCATGATTCTAATAGCACCAGATTGGCCACGTCAGCACTGATATCCTCTGCTGAGGAGTTTAATTCAGGAGCCTCCTTGGCCTTTGCCACAGATTCCTCACTTGTTGTCCCAGTCAAGCAATCATTTGCTCAATGTCAGGGTGCAGTCCCTGCATCTAACAGCCTGGCGTATTCTGTTTTAGAGCCTGTGGGGTCTCAGCTTCCTCAACAGGTTTTAGATGTCATTTTGGAAGCCAAGCCCAGTACTAGAAAAGTTTATGCTGATAAATGGAGGAGATTTTTTCTTTGGAGCACAGCAAAGGGCTTTGATGTCTCAGTACCTAATGTGAGTTTTACGCTACAGTACCTTACTGAATTACTAGACAAGGGTTTGTCATTTTCCTCTGTGAAGGTTCATGCTGCAGCCATTTCTGCTCATCTGCTCACTATGATTGTGACCCTCCTTTATTTTCTCATCCTTTGTTTAAGCAATTTCTTAGAGGGGCAAAAAATATAAGACCCCCACGTAGAGCTCCTACTCCTTCCTGGGATCTCAATTTTGTGTTGGAGAAGCTTACTTTACCTCCTTTCGAACCTGCAGCTACGTCTGAGCTGAAGTTTTTGTCTTGGAAAACTGCTTTTTTGTTGGCCATTACCTCTGCTAGGAGGGTCTCTGAATTGCAGGCACTCATGGCAGTTGAATGGTATTCCATAAGGATAGGGTGTCTTTGCGTACTAACCCTACTTTTATGCCTAAAGTGATTTCTAATGTGGCCTTGAACCAGCCTATTCATTTGCCTACTTTTTATGCTGATCCCCAAAATAAGGGGGAAAAAGTCTTGCATTCTTTGGACATTCACAGGCAGCTACGTTATTATTCGAGCAGAACTAAAGAGTTCAGGCAGACTCAACAGTTATTTATTTCTTTTGCTCTGGCTTCTCAAGGGAAAGCTGTTTCAAAGCAAACTATTTCTAAGTGGATTGGTCATTGTATTGCTTTTGTTATTCTCATCATGGGAAGAATGTTCCTGCTGGGATCAGACCTCATTCCACTAGGGCTACTGCCACATCTACTGCCTTTTGAGGGGTAGCTACTAAGGATATTTTGGAAGCAGCTACTTGGAGTTCAGTACACACTTTTACTAAGCATTACCATCTCCCTCTTTATTCCAAGTCTAGGGCTGGGTTTGCCACTGCAGTTTTACAGGGCATGTTAGCAGCTCCTAATGCTTTTTAGTTTGCCATCCTCCCTTTTCCTTTGCTTTGGGATTCTACCCACAGGTTATGACTGCAGCAATGTGAGATGAAGAACATAGTACAGTTTTGTACCTACCATAAATGTAGATGTTCGAGGATCCACATTGCTGCAGTCCTATTCCCTCCCTCCTTCCCCTCTATAGTTTGGGGTTGCTGTTGTTCCTTTGGGATAATTGTTATTTTCTCACTTGTGGTTGTTGGGTATTTACTATTTTGGCTCTGGCCTTTCCTTTTTAAGGCCTTCTGACATCTGGGGCAAGAAAGACTGAGGATATGGCGTCGGTCATGCGCTTAAGTACTACTGCGTACTGACGTCAGCTCCGGGCGTCCATGACCGACGCCAGCCTAACTCTTTGGTATTCGGGCCGACCGAGGACAGCGGACTACCCACAGGTTATGACTGCAGCAATGTGGATCCTCGAACATCTACATTTATGGTAGGTACAAAACTGTACTTTTTGCCACAGTTTTTTTGTGTGGTGCAAGCATTTTGGTAGATACCCCCCAGTGGTGTATTTAAAAAAAAGTTAAACAAGAGTTGATAAAATTCTTGAGGGATAGTAGAAACCTAGAATGGTTTAGGAGATTGTGGTTGTGCCACATGATTCGGGTAGTCGGGGGGGGGGGGTCCAGACATTGAAATTCTCTTTATGGTGCCTCAAATGCAGTTGGTCATTAGGTGCTTGGACAGAATATACTGGCTGCAGTGTAAAAAAAATAATTTGGGAGCAGTGCTCGACTGGATTTGATACAGGTACAATCCTTATGGTCTTTTCAGGAAGAGCAGGGTCTAGATTGAGTGAACTGTTGGGAGATTTGCAGAGAATGGTGGCCCAAATATTTCAACATGTTCATTTATTTATTTATTTACATTTGTTTACCGGGAAATTCCGACTGGATGCAGGTCCTTTTTCAGCGGATGCCCGGGGAGAAAAGCTCCACATCATGTACATGATAAATAGAGATACAAAGCTGCAGCAATAGTAAGTAGTAGTAAGTGTTCAGTTGGAAGTTTGGAGAGAAGAGTTATTACCAGTTGGGGAAACAGGGGAGGATATTTGGGAAGAGAATATGCAGTGGCTTTGGCGAAAATGGGTTAGATTTTTTTACACTAAATTGTAAGGAATAGAGAAGTACTCCTATCATAACCTTTCAGCTGTACAGATTTTAGCAGAATGTCCAGATTTTTGCTTTATATTTTTGGTCTCTTTTTCATAAAATTGTTTTTCTGGCAAATTAGTGGCAAATCTTTAAAGGTTAAAGTTAGAAAATAATGGCAGACATTTGAATTTCAGACTTCATGCCCTTCAGAAAATTCATGCTAATGGAAAACCAGTTATTCTATCAACTTTCTAAGTTTGTAAGCGCAATATTTAAAAATTGACCCAACTTCTGGGCCTTTGTGGCACTTTTATTTATGGCTTTCTCCAGATTTCTTGCTCTACGAAGTTGAGAGGTATGACTGCCATGGTAGGAAGCAAGTTAGAGTACTTTAGTGAATAAGGTAAATAAGTTGACATAGAAGAGAGTAGAAATACATGAGATCCTAGCCCTATTAAAATGGGTGAATAAAGTGAGAGACAAGAATATAGGGCATAAATCAGTAGCTAAGGCTTGCAGGTTGTTAAGTTGCCTAAAAACAAACACAGTTCAGAAGATAACTACTTCATGGGAAAGGTTACGTGAGATTCCAATCATTTAGTCATATCTGAGTAAGAATATGCTGGTTAGCAAGATGCACAAAAAAGTCTTAAAATTAAACATTTTTACATAGAAATATTTAATTTTGTACTTTTACACATTGCATGGGATAGTAGGAATATTTCTGGTAGTAATACAGCTTGCTAAAGATGCAGAATTAATCAGATACAGGGTTGGACTCGTATATTCTGGGAGTGCCAAATGTTACAGACTTTTAAGAAACAACTGGAGAATTTGATTAATAAAGCTATGGAAACTCATATTGAGTTTAGAAAAGGATTATTTGACAGATTGTCAAAATATTCCAAGACATAGTCAGGTTTTTCTTTGGATAATTTTAATATTAACCAAGAAAATGATAACAAGAAGGTGGAAGGTGATATAGTCTTCAACAATTCAGGACCTTATCAAGTGAGTTAACAAAATTACAAAAAGTAGGAAGTGGCATGCCTAGGAGAGAAAAGAAGAGGTTTCCGAAGTAAATGTTTGCCCTGGTTAAATTATATGGATAGGAGGAGAATTAAGGAAAAGAAAAGATGAATGTAGGCCTTCTCATATTCTGAGATGCAGGATGATGTGGTTAAAATAAAATGCTTACTTTTGTATCTGTTCTTTTTATACCTAATTTTTATTTGGGCAGCAATAATAAAAATAGTGTATTAGTCTAATGTATCATGAATAACATTTGTAGTCAGAAGGGTGATGTTATGTAAAATGCTGCTTATAGTAATCCTATGGTGGGAAGGATTAACCTGTTTGAAAAATGTATATATCTGTGACAGTTTTTTCTTTTTTTTTTTAATGTTGTTATTGGTGAATCAGTTTTTTTCTTTCTTATACATGTGTGGACTTATTGCAATGAATAAAGTGTTTTTTATATTTTCTAGAATAAGTTCTCCAAGACGGCATTATAAGTCCATCATCTTCCGCAGAAGAGTTTTTAACATTAGTAATAAAGCTCTGTAATATTTCTACACCTTCCTTTTTGTCGTGCAGTAAAATAAAGTGCTAAATTATCAGCAGTAACCATTATGTAACCATTGTACCACTAGAGAGATCTAAGCTTTTGTAGAAAACTCCATTAGTCTGTGGTGTCTGTTCCCTGGATAATATTTAGATTTCATTTGAGGCATCTAGCTAGTACAGTTATGGATTAAATACCTAAAAGTATTAACCTAAATGGTAGACTTATGACAGCCTTGTGAATTTTGGGATGCTAAACAATGCATCAAGTGTTGTGTGTTACGTATAAAAAAAAAACAGCCAGTAAGAAATCTGATTATTGTTTTAACAAGTCTGAAAAAATGTGTGTTCGTGGGTGTGTGTGTGTATGTGTGTGTGTGTGTGTGTGTGTGTGTGTATTTTAGTCAAAAATGAAAAAAAAATTGTAGGAGTAGTATAAGTAGCGCCATAGACTTATCTAAAATGTTTGCTACATTCTAGCTACTGGATTATTACAGTTACATCCACATCTACTGAAGAGCAAAAAAAAAAAAAAACACTTCCTGTAGTAACCCAATCGCTACAGTTATGTCCACACCCCCAACAAATATATTTGTTAATAGAGGTTATGATCAAGAAGTGCTACTTAACACTATAAATAAAGCCAGAGGTGCTAGGTCTGCTGAATATGTATCTGTTTCAAGCAACAGAGTACCATAGGTTCAAGCTAATGGACAAAGCCAATAATGAAACGCTGTTTACTGTAATCAAGTTATAGTGTTGTTTTCACCTCCATTTGCTTGCTGTGTGACTCTGAATAAGACATTTAACCAAACAGTGCTCCTGCGTTGCCCCTAAAAAGGGAGCCTGGTTAACAAATGTATAAACAAAACTGTATAGAGAGAATGTTGTATAAATTAAAAATACTGTGCAAGATAGTTTGTAAATTAAAGGTAATCAGATCTAGTCTATATAACAGTACAAGAGTGTGTTCATAAAAGAGGTGGCAATTTACAAGGTTTAGTAGAAAATGACGTGACAGTTTTTTATAGGTGAAAAAATCAGCACATGTATTCTTCTTTGCCTTGTTTGGATAGTATAGTTATATTAAGAATGGACCTTTATTGCATTTGTCATATACTACCAAAACTTATGTACTTAACTGCGACTTTAGTATGATTACTAGTAGTATGGATATGTATGTTGCCTCTAAAATATGTGAAGACTTCTTAGAAGAAAAAACAGAAAGATTTTATAATGAAGATATGAACATGTATAATCCATTAAAGCAACGCAGTCTACTAATGTCTTATCCAGGCATTATTTTGTTGTTGACAAGTCTTTTTGTAGAGAATGTTTCTAGTTATTAAAGACATGGGGATTTAGACTCTTTCCAAGCTTTTGCTGTAAAACAGTTCTGTTTCTGCTTCAGTTGCATTTTATGGATGCCTCTGTGAAAGATTGGAAGGATGCTCTGGCTGTTGTGTATTGTAATAGTGCGGATAAGAGCTAATTAACAACTGCATAAGTATTTATTTTAAATTTTAAGTGTTGTGTGATAGTCATTGATTTTTTGTCTGACAGCTTAATGCTTTCATACTACTTTTTTGTTAAAAAAGTAAAGAAATCTTACTATTGTATTGCATTATTGACTCTGTTTAACTTTCCTTTGTTGAAAGATTTTCATGTATTCTTGCACACCCTTTCTAGATTTCTAGCTCTTCTCACTCTTGCACCCAGGAGTAAAGAAACATCTCAGATGAAATTTATTTTTATGTGAAAGTCTGTTGGTATCTTTCCTCTTACTGCAAGAATTTCTCTTTTGTGCTTTTTTAGTAGCTTTCTAGTAGCTGTATTTTTCAGAGTAGCAGTCAACATGTGGTTACTGTGAGAAGGAGAATTCATGCACTTGATCATGGGCTTTTTTCTTTATGTGCTTGCATGTCTTTGGAGAGCCTTCACCAAGTTTCACTTCTGTTTCTTTAAGTCTTATAAGTCTCTTCAAGAACATTTTAGAAAGTCATGTTAATCGAGGGTAAATATTTTCACAGTGGAGCTTGGGAAAAGACGGGAAAGTTTGATTAATCAAGTTCATAGGTGACTAATCCCAATGTTCAAACCATACAGCCATGTAGGAACACTGACATTTTGTTCAAATCCACAAATTGCCTGATCTAGCACCTAGCACTCCACCATAGTAATCATTTCCAAAACAAGCTTAGTGTTTTGTCTGACAGAACACTTTTTTAACAACTTGAACTATTTTTGGTACTTCAAATGGTTATCTAAAGCAGTACATGTTTTGATGTTTTGTATGTTTGTGTCTTTCGGCTTTTCCCTCTTAGGGGTCGCCACAGCAGAACTCCGGTCTGCTAATGATTGGAGTAGATTTTTACGTGCCGAGTTGCCGGCTCTGACGCACAACCTTCAACGAAGGTACGCCCATTCACGCATGTCTCCACACAGAAGACGCTCTAGCTGAGAATCGAACAGGACAACGTCTTACTGTGAGGCGACAACGCTACCACAGCACCACCACCACAGTCTTGTATGCTCTTGAGATTTTAGAGCCAGACACTTTGAGGTATGTGTTTTGTAAAATACATTAACTTTTTCAGTGTGTGTGCACCTAAATATTATAGCTGATCCCTTTTTTCTAGGTTTTCATTTGTGTGGAAATTAAAAAGTATCAACATGAAGTTAATTCAAGCTCCTTAATGTCCAGTAGTTTGTAAACTTGTCATTTGTGCCTGTAAGCCTACATATACTTCAGTGCCTGATACTACAAACTGAAAGATGCAGCATCTGAATTTTCTGCCGTGAGTGACAGATCATATGTTTCTTGAAGATCTGCATGCATGAACATTTTCCCCTAGCTGTCTTATCTTCTACCAGATTTATCTGGCGTTCCATCTTCTGCATATGTGTCCGAATGTTTTCTGTTGCTGTTTTTATTATCCAGTCTGTTCACTAGGGTGCAAGTTGGGAGGTTGCTGAGCTCTGGAATGACTGTCAGTCTAGCTTTCAAAAAGTATGAATTAGTGAGTCTTTTAAAGTGCTTGAAGGACAAAGTTTGCCACTTTTTTCACATGACCTGTCAATTCTGTAATTGAAGTCATGGGTAACAGAATCAATAAATCTGTAATACAGCTGGGTGAGCATAATCCTTATAGCATTTGTCACTCTTATTATAGACAAAGGGAAATACTACATAAAAAAGACAATTGCTGCGTTCTAAAGGGAAATAAGGGAGTATTTGGATAATATGCATGAGTTTAGAAAAGTTGCTGTTAAGCAGGTATTTTTAATATCAAATGGAAACCAACAGAAGATAGAAAGGGATATTAGTTCATAGGTGGTTACTAAACTTTCAGCTAAAGAGCTATTTTAAGCCTAGCCAAGCTTACCCCAAATTTATCAAAATATTGCTGACGTCAATTCTCCCAAGGAATTTTATGGTTATGATATAGGCTTGTACACATTAAGCATTCACAGGCTGCCACAGTCTTAGGGAGCCTGTGACTAGTGAAATAGCCAGAGAACCGTATGGAGGTATTACAGATATTTTGGAAATTCTTTGAAAACCTGTATAAAGCAGAAGAATGGGGAAACAAATAAAACACATAAATGGAAATATTTGTGGAAGACTTAAATATGGTAGGGTTAGAGGAAGATGAGATTAGAATTAAAACCTAAGATTGGAGGGGATGAGATAACAATAGGGAAGTCTCCATGAACAGATGGTATTCCTGTGGATGTTAAGAAATTAGGAAAGAAAAAATAAAAGAGAACTGGAATATATTGTTTAACAATATTCTAAAAGGAAGGATAGTACAGTATATTGGAAAAAGCCATGTCTGTACTACCCAAAGAGGGAAAGACCCTTTAATTCCAAGTTCATTTAGACCAGTTTCAATTAGAACCGTGATCCCTTTAAATCCAACTTCATATAGACTTATTTAAATGTTGAACCATGATTGTAAAGCATTTACGTCTATAGTAGCTAAGAGAATGGGTAAGGTGTTGCAAAACTGATAGATTTGGATCAGTGTGGTTTTTTTGGGGGAGACCAACTTTTGATAACATTAATAAAACGATGGTGACCCAGATGGAAGCAGAGTACAAGAAGATGGCACTAATGTTGGTGGGTCTTTAAGCACAGATGGCATTCTAGAGAACTAGCTGCGATTTTATAGGTAGGGTAATGGTTGCATTTTAGTGTCCTGATAGAATAATGAGGTTAATTAGGGAAATATTATGTGGGTTAGAGGCAAGAATCAAAACAGGATGGTTCCTCTCAGACAGGCTGTGTTTGAACATAGTAACCAGGCAGTGATGCCCTCTTTCCCCTTTGTTATTTGCTTTATTCTTAGAGCCATTGGCAAAGAAAATAAAATAAAGGATTCACAAATTCCAGGGTATAACTGGTATGGATGGGAGATAGGAAATTCACCCCAGGGATCACTTCTGTGGTTCTGCTTGACAGGGGCACAGGAAAATAATTTTCTTGGGTGGCAAAAGCCAGGGTACCATTTGGCTAGGCTTATATAGATAGGCCCTAGGGCCAATAGCCTAGTACCTACCTATGAACCTATGGTACTCAAGAAAAATTAGCATTATTTGCAGATGATTTTAAAAGGATATTTCAGTGTTGTGCAGTATATTGAGACAGTTTCATTTTTTTTCCGGGATATAAAAAAATTAAGATAAAACAAATGCTATAACAGTAAACTGTGTTCCCACACATGAAGTGGTTCGGCAATGTCCATATTTATGGGGACATGATAAAAGGAAGTATTTAGATGCAAGGATTAAAAAGGATTCTATTGTGGCAGCTAAGGATATGTGGGAAGGAGTTGAACAAAATTTAATACAAAAGCTAAGAAGCTGAACGCTGTTGACTATGGATGTGGATAGTAAGGTACAAGCAGTGAAAATATTTCTAGTGCAAGGACCAGTTACAAGTTGTTATGGGCAATACCATAGTGATGTGTGACATAAACAAGCAAGGATTAACTAATTCCTACCCCCCTATACAGACTAGCCATGCTAGCATGGAATATAGCTTTACAGCACAATGTCAATCTGCAGGCTTCTTACATCCTCTCAGAGCAAAATTGTATGGCAAACAAGCTGAGCAGCACAAAGGCAGACCATTTCAAAGGGAAACTAGAAGGGGGGGGGGTCTTCTAAGATTTGATCCATCTATGGGGAGTTCCTACAATAGGCCTTTTTGCCTCCTTGGTGAACAGTCAGTTGGCAAAATTCTGCTCCAGGACTGCATGCAAAAAGGCCAGGAAGACGGATTCCTTTTCAGGGTACTTCTGAAGATTTAGTAGGAATCCCCCAAGATCATTGTGGTGACTCCATTCTGGCCTGGGCAACAGTGGATCCAATGTCTTTTTTCATTAGATTAAACATTTGGGTCATCAGATCTGACCTCAGTACCTTTTGGATACTGTGGATCCAGGGCTCTGACTCCTCCTCTAACATCTCTTCTTACGGATTCCTCAGATCTTGTTTGTCATCTCGTCAAGAAGGAAGCGTTTCTGAGGACTCTTCATTTACAGCTATGTCTTTAAGGTTCCTTGTCTCAGTGCTATTTCCAGCAGCTTTTTCCTACTTTCATCTCCTCCCCTATTAATATCTGTGTGTGTATGTGTACGTATATATATATATATATATATATATATATATATATATATATATAAATGCATAGACACACACACGCACACACACACACACACACACACACACATATATATATATATATATATATATATATATATATATATATATATATATATATATATATGGACTGTATATATAGCCACCCAGTGGTGTAAACCTTGGCTGTAGATGATTTTCACTGTTGAAGTGACACCCCGACTCCATGTGCAAAAAAATGGGAAAAAGGGGTTGTGAATATATGGATATATAGTACTTAAAAAAATTTAACTTCTCTCTCGTCCTAGCACTGTTTGCTATACTTCAGTTTCTTTACTTAAAAGTAATCATCTCTCTCTCTCTCTCTACATATATATATATATATATATATATATATATATATATATATATATATAGTTTGTTGTTGTTAAATATAGTTAGCTAGTCTTTTCTTTGTGACAGGACTGTATTGTGTTTATCATTTACCATGCTTTTCAATGGCAGACAAGGTTCAAGGGTTCAAAAAGTATAGGGCCAGCAGCCACAAGATTCCACCACAGGACCTGCACTTGAATGCAAGGCTTGTGCCTCATTTGGTACCAGGATCCTACTGGGATGTAGGAACAAATTAGTAGTAAAAGGCCTTATCTCTGCCGAACCAGGTGTATTAATCCAGTCTTCAGCCTGCATTTCTACATGTTTTGTGTCTCCAGCCAAATCAGGGAAAAACAAGGCAAAAAGAGAGAGAGAGAGAAATCAAAGGAAAATAAATGGAATTAGGTAAAATATCAGAAAAAAAAGTCAGACAAGACCAGGAAATGGTCTCTGGTCCCATCAGAACCCATGGGTGCAGCACCAAAAATTTCTAGACAGATGGATCTGACTCCTGCTCAGATGACTGACATCGCCTCCTCAATTCTCAGTGGAGCTGGTAAGCCCTCACCCATACTGCAGAAGATGCAGTCATTGGGACCACCTTCATTGGGTTCATCTTCCAGGTCTTTTCATTCATTGAGGAGCCTTACCAAGACAGATGTTAATAGGATGAGGCGGAGATTCCTTTGGACGCAAATTCAACTAGGGGTTCTCCTGGTACCATCAACACTGGACATTCCAAGAATGGTTCCAACAACCCCTCCATTGCTGTCTGCTCTTCCATACTGTACTTAGGATAAGAGGCCCACTAGTCTGAGCCTCCCAAGAGTACCCATGTCAGAGCCGACAGTCTTGTCGACTTTGACTTCATCAGTATCTCTAACTTTTGGGACTTCGATGGCTTCAGATGGTGGTGAGTCTCATAGCTGAAGCATCAGTGTTGGAGCTCGAGATGTGGATTTGACACTGAAACTTTCAGAGCCATCTTTCCCCCTTGGTGCCTCAATGCTCTAGCTCAGCTCCATTGTCGACTACAGATCCCAGCCAGGTCAGGTTCAGGGAGCCTCTTCTTACATACTGTTCTGAGAGTAGGAAATGCTCCTCAGCCCTGATCACTGGCTAGCATTTGAGGCTTTCAAAAGGGTTCTTACCAGGTGCTTTCTACATGCTCAGCTGCCAACCCCTTTTGAATATTGTGTCTGAATATCTAGGTCATCAAGGATGATCATTTTCATTCAGTCTCAGGGCTGTTCATGCCCGCAAGCTGATTTTGACTCATCTCTAAAAGTGCCATCAAGGCAGGGTCCCAGAAAACAGACTTGTAATAGGAGACATTTAGATTTATCCCTGGAGTCAGTCACAGAAGACACAGATTTGGATGACTGGGAAGGATCCCCAGGATCCCCTCTAGAGGATGTCATATTTGGTAACATTTTGGAACTGATGAAACAACAAGATTTTTGCTCCACCAATATACTCCTCCCTGAGCAGTCTGTGTTTTTCGAGGCTTTTAGAGCTGGCTCTTTTACATGCTGGGTTGTACCACCTGCTGATGCACATATAGACCTGGTAGCACAGCAGGCTTGGGATGATCATGATATGGAAGAGCCAATTCTTAAGTCTTGGTCACACCAAAGGACAGAGCATCCTGTAGCAAGTTTCCTACATGCCATGGCTGTGGTGACTGCCACTAAAAGGAACTCTGAGGAGTGTACATCTATTCACCCCCTAACAGGCAATCAAGAGCATTGGACAGGTTTGGGGAACAGAGGCATGCTTCAGTGACTTTCACACTTAGAGGGCTGAACTGTCTGGATGACATGACACATTTCCATAGGGATTTTACTAAGGAACTCACCGAGCCTCTCTCAGGTAACCTACCTACTGCTATCCAAAAAACAGAGTCCCAGTTGTCTACCTTACAGTCAATCTCCAGTGTTTCCATGCATCTGCTTTCTAATGTAGCTAACAGTATAGAGAGAGTTACAGAAACTGGCATAGCCATCTGCCAGCGTGCCTGGATGTGATTGGGTGACTTTGCAGAAGGCTTCAAGACAACCTTCCTTAACAGCCCTTTTGATGGTTTGAAACTCTTCAGACTAAAGTTTAAGGAAACTTTCACCAGGATTAAGCAAGATGGTAAGACCCTTTCTGCCAATTGAATCCACTTCTATAGCCCTCAGAAAACCTTTTGAACCAGAGGGGTGGTAAGATGATGTCCTCCTGAGGTGGAGGGGGGGTGCAGTTTCAATAGACGTTGCCTTAGGGGCAGAGGTGGACTGCAGAATCAGGGATTTTGTGGTCCTTTTACTAGGAAATCCTTCTAGTGCTTCTCATAGATTCCTGAGTGCCACACTCTTGATGCAGTCGGTGAAGGAGGGGGGTGCTTATCTCTGCACCCTCAAGTCTGGCAGGCCATCAAAATGTTTGGGTGCTGAGGATAATCACCAGAGACTAAATTATTCCCTTTGTTCCCCTCATCTAAAGAAAAGAAGGATTCCCACAGTGCAACCCAGTCAGATGTAGTCTACAACAGCAGAAGTCATAAAGCTGTTGGAAAAAACGAGTCATCCAGCCCCCGACCAGTTAAAATCTGGAGTCTATTCCAGGTTCTTTTAGTCCCAGAAAAGACCAACTTTGGACCTCAATTATCTCAGTCAGTTTGTAAGGCATACAAAGTTCTGGGTGGTTATGGTTCAGTCCATTCTACCTCTTCTGGGGAAGGGTGACTGGATGTGCCCTGTAGATCTCCGGGATGCCTGCTACCATATTAAGATAGCAAGGTAATCCAGGAGATTTCTCCATTTCTGGCTCAGAGCCAGCCACTTCCAATTCAGGGCACTGCACTTTGGTCTCACCACAGTCCCCCTGGTGTTCATCAAATGGATGACAGTGTATAAGGCGTAGCTCAGACTGCTAGGGTTCTGGGTGTTCCCATATTTAGACAATTGACTTCACTGCCCTAGCCAGGGATCTTCTGGTCCAGCAACAGGTCCTCTTGCTCCAAGTTTTTCAGGAATTGGGAGTCAGTCAGCCAAGCAAAGAGACAATTGACAACCACACAACAGACAGAGTTCATTGGATGCAACCTGAAAATGAGCAGTTGGACAGTCAGCCCCCCAGAGTCCAGGATTTTATCTCTCTGACAGATAGCCTTTCAGTTTCTCCAACACCTCTTGCCCTCCCCCAGGACTTATTCTGTGACTGCTGGGGTTGATGACTTTGACAATAATATTGGTTTCCCTTTTCAGATACCACATGAAAGCTGTTCAGTGGACACTTTCTTGTACAGCGGTCTCCGTTTTCGCATTCTCTTCATGCTGAAATAAATCTGACACCATTTGCAGGTCTTGCATAAGATGGAAGTTGACCTAGTTAGCTCTCCTTGAAAGTCTGCCCTTTTCTCCACAACCCCCCATGTCCATAATAACCACAGATGCTTCCTTCCTGGGGTGGGGGTGAGTCATTTTGAAAGGAAGGTACTCCAAGGTTTGTGGTCGCACATGGAGGCCAGTCTCCACATCAGTGTCCTGAAGATGAGAGCAGTTCTCCTAGCATTGCAGGCTTTCCTGGACTGTCTCCACAAGGGTGCAATCTCCATCCAGACAGACAACATGACAGTAGTCTGGCACGTCAACAAACAAGGCAGAATCTGTTTGTATCCTTTATGCTGGGGGGGCCATGAGGGTGTGCTAACAGGCAATGTCTTCCCATTGCTTTCTTATAGCAATGCATATCCCAGGGACTTCCAGTGTATTAGTGGACAAATTGAACAGATCCATCCTTCTGCCCCACAAGTGGTCCCTCAGTCAGGCAGTGGCAAATCAAATCTTCAGCCACTGGGTTCCACCATGCTGTGATCTTTTTGCTTTATACCTAAACAAGTGGCAGCAGTTACTTTGCCCATTTTCCTCTGCAGGGGCAGTCACCAAGGGATGCTGTAGTCCCCATTTGACTCCCAAGTCTCCTATATGCCCTCCCCCCACCCCCTTTTTCTCTAATAACAAAGTTAATTCAGAAAACAAGAAGGTGCAAGGCAGAGGTAATCCTTATGGCTCCTTTTTGCCCCTGGCAAGTTTGGTTCCCATTCCCCTGGCCTCATCTAGTACTTCCTCCCTGTATGTTGGACTACCATCCAGATCTTCTGACTCACTAATCCAGGCAGCCTCTCCCGGACCCAGAGACACTGAAGCTAACAGAGTAGTTCCTGCAATTTTAATGGTGGCTAGAGATGCCGGGCTTTCCATTCAAGTGGTTCATATTTTGTCAGTTTCACAAAGGTCAACTACCGGGAAAGTTACTTCAGCATATGGAAGATGTTTTCAGTCTGGGCAAGCCCCTAAAGTTATAGATCCCTTTTCAGCTCTTCTCCCTTCTATTTTAGACTTCATTTTGGATCTTTTCCAAAAAGACTTTAGCTTTTCACAATCAAGGTACAATTAGCGGCTATTTCCAGTTTCCATATTAGACACAACCAGACTACTATATCTTCACTAAAGATTTCAAAGGCCTTTCTGGAAGGAACCTTTTTATTGAGACCACCTATAAGGGATCCAGTCCCTCCGTTGTACATAGCTGTCATGCTTCAAGCCTTAACAAAGCCTGTTTGAACCTACAACAGCAGCAGATTTAAAATATCTTTCTTGAAAACCACCTTCCTGGTGGCTATCACTTCAGTGAGAAGGATTTCGAGTTGCCAGCACTTTCTTGTAAACCCCGTTACTTATTCTTCTGTAAGGATAGGGTTTCTTTGAGAACAAATACCATGTTTATTCTAAAGATGGCATCCAAAATTAACCTTAATCAAACCATTAATTTACCAGTATTCTTTCCAAAAAAGGAGAGTATACTCTGCATTTATTAGATATCCACAGACAACTTAGATTTTAGCTCCATGGGACTAAACATTATAGGAGATCTGATCAGCTGTTCTTAGCTTTCTCTAGAGGTAAGTTAGGCCAAAGTGTTTCTAAAGTCACACTGTCAAGGTGGCTTTCAGATTGTATAGCTTTTGTCTACAAAAAATGGATCTTTCTTTAACCAAGAAACCCAAAGCTCATTCAACAAGGTCTTTTGCTACTTTTGCTGCCTTTATGTATAGAGTTCCTATCGACAAAATCTGTTCTGTAGCAACTTGGTCCGCATTCCATAAATTGATATCCAGTTACAAGCTGGATGCACAATCTAGATCCCATACATCTTTTGGCTCCATTATACTCGGGAATAGCTTTTCCTTCATACCTCCCACGGATTTTTGATAGCTAGGGAATCTGTCCCAAAGGCTGAATCGAATGAAAAAAGACAACATCAGATGCAAAAGTTATATACTCACCATAACAACAGATCTGTGTTGTCTTCTTTTCTTCCAGTTCAACATCCCTCCCTCCTTCCCCTTTCCAAATTTCTCACCTGGTGCTCTACTTTGAATGGATCTAACCAGGAAACTTGTCATTATACATCCTCAACTGGTTGCAGTTTCTCTGAGTCATGTGTTGGTATAGATTATCAGGTATTTCTCAATTAGATAATAAAAAAAATGTTTATTGATAAGTAAGCAAACTTGACCGGAGGTATTTGGAGGAAAGAGGGAATTGTGGGTAGGGGAAGAGTCAGATCTCTGGATCCACATCTTCTAAAAGCCATCTAGGTAAGATTCAAGGCTGAGATGCTAACACTTGCTTCATTTGGACTAGCATATCTGTCTGATGTGAGGTTCTTAACATGGAAAACAGTTTTACTGGTTGCTCTGACCTCTACAAGAAGAATATCTGAGTTGCAAGCTCTTATGGTGGGTCAGCCTTATCTCATTTTCCAGAGAGACAGAGTTTCCTTGAGAACTAATCTTCTTTTATGCCTAAAGCAATATCTGAGTTTACTTTAAGCCAAACTTTCTTTCCTGAACTCCAAAATGGAGAAAGGATACTTCATACATTGGATGTCCACAGACAACTTGTCTACTACAATCTTGACAGAACAAAGTTTTTCAGAACTTCTGATCAGTTCATTTCTTGTGAAGGTAAGAAGAAGGGACAATCTGTGTCAGACTATTTCCAAATAGCTCTCTTGGGCTGTTACTTTTGTTATTCCCATCACAACAAAACTGTTTCAGGCAGGGTTAAGGCACAGAAAGTAAATAATTACCATCTCGGGTCTCCCCTGAAAAGAGGCTGCTGGCCTAGTGGAACTAACCCAGTCAACAAATGATAATTAAAAATGAATAAAATACATTTTGTAAAGGACTAGACTCTAAAGTTTTCTAGAAGCAGCAACTTTGCCCTCTGTACATACATTTAAAAAGCACTACAGGCTAGATTCCTTCTCCAGGTCTAGGTCAGGCTTTGCTAGGACCATTTACCAGGGGATCCTGGACCCTTCTTCTTCCACCTCCCAGGTATTCTAAGCTATGGCAATCTACCCATGTAACTTAGGCCAATTCAACAGTGATCAATGTGAAGAACATAGTACACTTGTGTAAGTAAACTTACAATAACAGTAGATGTTCGAATGATCACTCCTACAGTAGTCACTCCCTTCCCCGCTGTTTCTTGGTGTGTTTTTTTTATGCCTGGCTGTGGGCATTTATTTTTTGTTGGTCCTAGCAATGTCCTCAAAGGGGTGAGTCTCCATCTCTCAGTTGGTATGAAAGCTTTGAAGGGCTTGACACCCAAACCTGTCTTTTCAGTCAGCTTAGCTCAAACTCACTAATGGTTTGAGCACATGAAATGTGCTGTGAAACTTTGGAAGTTGGCCAGCTGTTTTATCCTTTGCAGCATGTGACTCGTTTAGCTTAGGCTACTTCAGCAGTATCATCTGAACATCTACGGTTATGGTAAGTTTACCTATAAAGAGTGGTCCTTTTAGATTGAGTATTAAAAGATCAAATAAGAAAAAAAAAACAAGAAAAAACATTTTTTGCAAGGGGCAAGTCCCCTTGTGCCCCCACACCTCCTGCTAATTGTATATAGCAGCTTCAGGATTGCACAGTAGCAGGGTAAGAGCAAGTTCCCAGGCTCCACCATAATCTGATCTGACATAGAAAGCAGCCAGCAGGTTGAAAAAGCTGTGTGTAGTAATGATGTTCATCGTGCATACAGCTGCAGTCATAACAGATGGGTTCTCCTGCCGTCAGGCGGGTCCTCGGTTGGCCGAATTCCAAAGTCTAGGTCCGGCGTCGGGTGTCGTCGCTTTCTTTCCTGACGTCATTGCGACAGGGGTATATAAGACACAGCCGATGCCATTTTCTTCAGTCTTTTTTGCCGCGGTGCCCGAAGCAGAAGCAGTTCGCAAGTGCCGGTCGGCCAGCTCCTGAAATTACGAAAATTTGGAAATTTAAGTCTTCTTTAAAGCTAAGTACCCCGTTGGGGAAACTTTTCTTGCCTCAGACCGATGTCAGACAAAGTTAATAATTGTATTTCTTGTGGGAAGCAAATACCGCATAAGGATTTCCATTCCCTCTGTATACCTTGTTTAGGCCCAGACCACGACATCTCGGGCTGTCGCTTTTGCGCTACTTTCAATAAATGCACTATTAAGCGTCGGGCAGAGTTTGCCCAGCACATTTTTGGTAAAGCTTTTGATTATAAAATGTCGTCGGAGACTCCAACTACCGTTTTGTCCAAAAAACGCAAGGACAAAGACCGACACGCGAGGTCCGCGGTCTCCACCGACACCACGCCAAAACCAGCTACACGTGGTCCGGTTCTCAGCGAGGTGCCTACGCAGCCCCTGACTACCGACGACACTTCTCTGGCGGTGTCTTCTGTAACCGAGACCGCAGGTGCCTCGCCCATACCCAGACTACAGCTACCGAAGCCACTGTGAGTGTTGAGCCTCCTAATGTGGACAGGTCCACTTCCACCCATGGTGTCTTTAGACCCTCATCTTCCTTTTCCATAAAGGCCATTACTAAGTCCAAATCAGCCATGCATCCCAAGAGGCCTGTTGCACAGGGCCCATCTCCAGGCCCCATGCCTAAAAAGCAGATGCTAAAAATGGCTGAGGATTTAATTACTCTTATCAGGGGTTCCCAACCCCCTCCAGACAAGAGACCCAGAGTGGAGGAAGATACTCCCTCTGACCAGGGCTCCATTATTTCAGAACATTCTGATGAAGAGGAACACTCGTACTCCCCTTTTGAAGATACTGATGCAGAGCAGTCCATTCCTTCTGTATCTCCCCCAGAGGATTTTTCTTTTGGGGAAACCTTGCATACCTTGAGGGAACACTTCCATTGGGAAGGCCAAGACTTTTCTGATTCCAAGAAAAGACTTAGGGAATTTATTTTGCTACCTCAGCACAGACCTCTGGCGATACCTCCTGTCTTGGACATACTTGATGATGTGTACTCGGAGGCTTGCCTTAATCCGGATTCCCTGCCTCCTGCCCCAGTCAAGCCTGTTAGGTACTACAGAGTTCCTAACTCTCACCAATTTCTTTACAAAAGCCATAATGCTGACCCTGAAACCATTTCTCAAGGCCCCAAGGGAATGAAGGCCTCTACTGCTAAGAATCCACTACCTTCCGAAAGAGAGTCTAGATCCTTAGAAAGGTGGGGAAAAAGGTATATACCTCGCCACCCTAGCCATGAGGGCCTTAAATTGTCAGTTCCATATGCTTAAATATCAGCAGTTTCTGTTATCACAATTAAGGAATAAAATGTCACAACCTGAACAACCAGATTTGAAGGAGTTGCAGGATATGATGCATAGTGCAGAACAAGTGGGTAAACACACCTTACAATGTGGCTATGATGCTCTAGAGGCCTCAAGCAGAGCTGCTGTTACAGGATCAGTCATTCGTAGACATGCCTGGCTTAGGGAACAAACCTTGCCTGATCATGTTAAAGCTAAACTACTAGATGCTCCTTTACAAAAGGATGTATTATTTGGTACTAATGCTGAGGAGATGCTACGGAAAATGGAAGAAAAAGCTAAATCTATGCAAACTGTCAAAGCTTTTCTACAGGTTCAACCACCACGTTTTAGCAGAAATTGGCCTTCAAAAAACTGGTCCTTTCCAGCCATGGACAAGCCCCAAAGAGGTAGATGCAGGCACACAAGGGGCAGAGGACAATCTCAAGGATCATATAGAGGCAGACAATGGCAAACTCCAGCACCAAGAGGTGGCGAAGACAGTGCACAACAATACAGGAAACAAACCCAATGACTTTCCTCTTTTCATGCCAAGCAAGTCTCAGCTGGCAGCACCCTTGGGAGGAAAGCTGGCATTATTTACAAAAAATTGGCATATTATCACAACAGACAAATGGATCCTGGACATTATAAACAGAGGCTACAGATTTCATTTTCACACTCTTCCAAAAATGAGAGGCATGCCGAACCTGCCACACAATCAAAGGGCAGAGGCTCAAATACAAATTTCAAAGCTCATGGACATGAAAGCTATTCAAGAGGTACCTACTCACGAACAAGGTCAAGGTTTTTATTCCAGACTATTCCTGGTACCAAGGAAAGGAACCGACTGGAGATCCATTTTGGACTTATCCATCCTAAACACATTTCTACTCATACCAAAATTCAAGATGCTCACCTTACAGCAGCTTCTTCCCATGCTGGGCAAGGAGTCTTGGCTGGTAACATTGGACCTCAAGGAGGCATACCTGCATGTCCCAATCAGACAAAGCTGCAGAAGATACCTCAGATTTCTTGCAGGTTCAATCCACTATCAATTCTCTGCATTGCCCTTTGGCTTATCTACTGCGCCCAGAGTATTCACGAAATGCCTGGCATCAGTAATTGCCTACTGCAGACTTCAAGGGATACAAATTTACCCTTATTTGGACGATTGCCTGATCCAAGCGGACAGCAAACACATACTTCTGGAACATCTGGCTTATGTAACACGGTTATTGAATTCTCTGGGATACACAGTCAACAAAGAGAAATCCAGGCTAACACCATCTCAGAAAATAACTTTCCTGGGTGCCAACTTGGACACAAACACCCAGATGGCCTATCTTGAGCCAGAAAAACAGGGGCAACTAACTCAGTACTTCAAAATACTAGCAAATTGTACCAGGCTAACTGCAAGGAAAATCCTGCAGGCTCTGGGCTTCATGGCATCTTGCATTCTTCTAATCCCATGTGCAAAGTTGCATATGAGGAAACTTCAGTGGTACCTAAAAAACCTTTAGTCTCAACACAGCCACAGTTTGGAAACAATAATACCAATAATCCCATGTTTGCAAAAGGAATTTCTATGGTGGGCCCAAGCATGCCAAACAAACACAGGTCTACCATTCTGCAAGCCTCAAGCAACTCAAGTCATCACAACAGACGCCTCAGACTACGCCTGGGGGGTACACATGACAGACAGGTGCATTCAGGGCAAATGGTCCCAAAAGGAAAAGCACCTTCACATCAATCAAAAGGAAATGCTAGCAGTGATAAATGCAATTACAGCTTTCAAGGACCTCCTGCATCCAGGGCAATTATTGATAAGAACAGACAACACCACAGTAATGTGGTACATAAACAAACAAGAAGGAACACATTCATACCCCCTGTGCAGGCTAGCCATGTCACTTTGGAACTTGGCTCTGGAATGGCAGATCGAACTTCAAGCACAGTACCTGCCAGGATTGGAAAACACGCTGGCAGACAATCTAAGCAGAAATATGACAGACCCACACGAATGGAAGTTACATCCTCAAGTGTTTACAAAGATAATCCAAGCGTGGGGAAGGCCAGACATAGATCTCTTTGCCTCCCACAGGAATCATCAATTGACAAAGTTCTGCTCAAGGACCTTCCATCCAAAGGCCTGGAGAGTGGACGCCCTTTCTTTCAGTTGGGCAGCACGGACAGTTTACGCCTTCCCACCTTTGCCTCTTCTGCCCAAGGTGCTCTTGAAAGCAAGAGCAGACAGACCGAAGATGATACTGATTGCTCCAGACTGGCCAAGACAACACTGGTACCCACTCCTGAGAAGCTTAACACATACTCCTCCCTGGACCCTACCTCTAATGCCTCTTCTACTGACTCAGCACAGCTACAAAAAACTCTTCACAGTCAGCTGAAAACACTCAATCTGGCTGCATGGAAAATTCCTTAACACCACAACAGACCCTACTCTCCAAAGAGGTGCAGGATGTCATTTTGGAGGCCAGAAGGCCATCTACTAGAAAGGCTTACTCCGCAAAATGGAAACGGTTTTGCTTGGAATGAGAAAAAAGGCCAGGATCCTAGAAAACTGAATTTGCCTCAGATATTACAGTATCTAGCTGAGCTGTTGAACAGTGGACTTTCATTTTCCTCCATCAAAATTCATGCCTCAGACATTTCTGCAGAATACAACACTGATCCACCCTTATTCTCTCACCCACTCTTAAGACAGTTCCTCAGAGGGGCTAAGAATATAAGACCTCCAAGGAAACAACCAATACCAGCCTGGGATCTTAATTACATTCTAGAAAAATGAACATTGCCTCCCTTTGAACCAGCTGCCTCAACATATTTGCAGTATTTGTCCTGGAAAACAGCTTTCCTTCTGGCCATTACCTCAGCTCGTAGGGTTTCGGAACTACAAGCCTTCATGGCTGTGCAGCCCTTTCTCATCTTCCATCTGGACAGGGTTTCCCTACGAACCAACCCGTCATTTATGCCTAAGGTAGTATCCAGGGTAGCTTTAAATCAGGCCATACACTTACCTACCTTTTACCCCAATCCTCAAAACAAAGGGGAAAGGCTGCTACATTCCTTAGACATCCATAGACAGCTACGTTACTATTTGGACAGAACAAAGCCTTTCAGGAAATCAGAACAACTCTTTGTGTCCTATGCTGTAGGAGCTCAAGGGAAGCCAATTTCCAAGCAGACAATTTCAAAATGGATAGGCCACTGCATACGGTTTTGTTACTCCTTTCATGGTAAATCTGTACCTGCAGGCATCAGATCCCACTCCACAAGGGCCACAGCTACCTCTGCAGCCTTCCTCAGAGGAGTCCCTACCAAAGATATTTTGGAGGCAGCCACTTGGAGTTCTGTGCATACCTTCACTAAACACTACCACTTACCTTTATACTCCAAAACTAGAGCAGGCTTTGCTACTGCTGTGTTGCAGGGCATTCTGGCTCCTCCCAGTTCCACCTAGTGCCTACCACCCTGTGCGTAGCTTTGGGATTCTACCCATCTGTTATGACTTCAGCTGTATGCACGATGAACATAGTACAGTTTTGTACCTACCATAAATGTAGATGTTCGAGTGCTAATACAGCTGCAGTCCAGGTTTCCCTCCCTCCTTCCCCTCTGGGTACAGACCTAGTGGCTAACTCCTCATCTTACAACTTGATTGGGTTATCCTTCTATGGTGTATTTGCTTGCAACTACTGATTATTGATTATATTGTAATGCATGATTATATATTTTATATATATATATATATATATATATATATATATATATATATATATATATTGCCTTCCTTCTGGGGGCACCTGACATCTGGGGCAAGAAAGACTGAAGAAAATGGCGTCGGCTGTGTCTTATATACCCCTGTCGCAATGATGTCAGGAAAGAAAGCGACGACAACCGACGCCGGACCTAGACTTTGGAATTCGGCCGACCGAGGACCCGCCTGACGGCAGGAGAACCCATCTGTTATGACTGCATCTGTATTAGCACTTGAACATCTACATTTATGGTAGGTACAAAACTGTACTTTTGCCCTTTTGAGCTTTCAGTCTTGCAGACTGTAACTGTGTATAATGTAAAGCATTGCTTGGCCCTCTGAGACTGAACTTCTGTGTTTACAGTGGAAGTTTATGAAGAAAAGTAAGTTAAATGCATTGCTCATGGTTACAGTACATGTAAGTGGATAAAATTTAACAATGTGTATCGGTCTGTATCTTTACATTATGTGTTTACTGTATACTGCAGTGTGTGGTAATTTCGTATGGAAAATTGTAAATGCGTATTTTTAATCAAGTTCTACAAAATAAAAGTTTAAATTAAGCAGTGTCTGGTACATTGGGCAAGTTGCTGACTTGTCACTTGCTGAGTGTGATGAACTGAAGTTAGCATATTTAGTTCCTTGACCTGGGATAACGTCTTAAAGCTTTTTTCTCCTAGTTTCTCCAGGTCACTGTTAAACCTGATGTAATTTACTCAAGACGGCTTTTGACTTATTTGTAACTTATTTTACAGAACCTTTTTTATTTTGTCTCTTGGAATGTTAGTACTGATTTGTAGTGTATTTTGAAATAACCTGTGTTTTTTTTGTGGTAACTTTGGTTTGTAGTGGAGTACAGATATTTCAAGTTATAAACAACACCAACAGTTTTAGTATGAACAGTGCAAAGTAGACCGTGTGCAGGATTATTTTTTCCAGTTGCGTAACATGTTTTCAAACTGATTGCCAAATCAGTGTCAGCTCTGTTTTTATAGCTGGCACAGATCTCGGAAATTCTGCATCATTTATGTAACTACAATTACTATTTAAATGACATAGTTGTTTTCATGAAGAGCTGGTACTCAGCAGTAATTTGTTTGACAATATGATAACTTGTTAGAAGAAAATAACTGATGCATCAGCACATTATGTGGTTAACCACAGCAACTTTTGAACTTACACACTCTACTTGTCTGTCTTTCAGAGAAGCATTGCCAGTATTGTTTTGCAGAGGTACATCTGGAACAACAACTAAGTGGTGCCTGTTTTATTATGATTGTTGGAAATGTGGAAGAGGAGAGAGCAAAAGGCTAGTTCTAGCAATTCTGGCCATTGTTTTCTGAAATCATAAGTGAGTCAGTTGTATAGCTGCCCACTGTTTTTGTTCAAGGTGTATTTTTTCATATTGACCTTTTCTGAAAGCAGTCTTACCTTTAACTCACATCACACCTGCAAACAGTATTCCATGATCTCTGCCTTTCTTAGGCATGTTTATTCCATGGTCTTTCACTTTCTTAGGCATGATGCATCTTTCCTGTGCAAGCCATGTGTGTAAAAACAAAATATTCATTACATGTCTGTGTTTTAGCTAAGCTGTGGCCAGGAAAAGCTAACTTTTAAAGGATGGATTTAGCTGTTTTCAGGGTCTCCAGAAGTCATTCTTTTAGGACAGTAACCTTTTCAACAATAAGACCATACAGTTCCAGTTGTGTGGGGAAGGGAAGTAAATCCCTGAATGGACCACATTCTGTCCAAGATCGAATAATGATCCTGACATCGGTGAGGACTAAGCTTTGGTATCAGCTCACCCGTCAAAAGAAGAGGGTTATGACAAGACTTTGCTTTTTAGGGGTTACCTTTTAGACGGCAAACAGCTTGGCAGTTGACATCATGGACAATATTGAGGTGCTACCAACCAGTGCTTTGCATTGTAGCCATAAACTCATTCTGGCTGCTTTGCACTGTAGCCAGAATGAGTTTATGGAAGCACATTCCTATGCCCCAGGAATGTATGTCCTTTCTTCAACATGTGTGCTCTCTGGCTGCAAAAGGAAGGAGAGTTGAGTTAATGAAAAATGCCTAAACTATTAAGATAACTTCTGCAAAAGCCAGCTCTGTGTCCCTCTACCAACTTACATGATGCGGAGTGAAGGAACCAGTTGTTCATCAGGTATGTAAGGGGGGGGGGGTGATGGTCAGCAAATTGAGGAATAAAATATAGTAAAAAAAAAAAAAACAGTATGACCTTGTAACATCAGATACAGCTGTCTGCCTGAGAAAGCTTGAAATAAGGTATTTTTAGTCTGTCAAGTAGTACTGATCACACTGTAGCCCAGAATTTTGTCTGGGAGCATGCACTCACAGCCTAATATTCTAAATCCAGGGCTCACCAACCATCAAGGGGAAGGGGGGTGATTAGGACTCGTTAAAAAAGCCTGAGTGGTGCAAAAGTTAACATTACATCATAACAATCCAGATTTCCCAATGTGAAAATTCTGACCCTAGGTTCCCCTCTTTCAAGGACTGACACAGTGTAGAGGGCAAGGCAGACTATGTTCAAGTCATGGGGAAGAGGCTGCTGATGGTTATGATTTTGTTGGATCCAAAAACGCATAAAGAAAAAAAATATGACCATAGAACAGCTATAAAAGCACAAAATGATCATCTGTCAGTAATTCTGTTAAGTACTGCAAATTGGATACCACCTTCATGAGAAGTTTTGGAAGAATGTTTAAGTAGGTTCTCGTGGCCTTTTCCACTAGTCTGGATATGGTGTTTAGCTACTGCTTGATTACCTTTTCATCAGAAATATCTGCACAGATCACAGTGTCATCTGCAAACATCATAGTCCATGGGGACTCCTGTCTGATCTCATCTGTCCATTACCATTGCAAATAACAAAGGGCTCAGAGCTGATCCTTGATGTAATCCCACCTCCACCTTAAACGTATCCATCACTCCCACCGCAGACCTCACCGCTGTCACACTACCCTCGTACATATCCTGTACCACTCTTACATACTTCTCTGACACTCCCGACTTCCTCATACAATACCACAACTCCTCTCTAGGCACCCTGTCATATGCTTTCTCTAAGTCTACAAAAACACAATGCAACTCCTTCTGACCTCCTCTGTACTTCTCTATCAACAGTGTCAGAGCAAACATCGCATCTGTAGTGCCCTTTCCTGGCATGAAACCATACTGCTGATCACTAATCATCACGTCCCTTCTTAAACTAGCTTCCTCTACTCTTTCCCATAACTTCATCAGCTTCTGTTCTGTAGTTGACTAAAAACCCCACCAGAGCCGGTCTTTGACTTAAGATTCTCTTATCCCTTTCTCTTTGCCTATACTCTGATATGTATCTCTGGTAGGAAAGACAGTCTCTAGCCTGCAGTCCAAACATCTTCTTGGCTTCATCCCAGTGTATTACTTTTCTCTCTGTATAGTTATTTGCTCCCAATAGCTTAGTTCCTTTACCAGTTTTCTCCACTAAATTCTATCCCTCCCACCCTCTTGTCTATTTTCTGTACCTCTTCTTGCAGTCATCCCTATTGGTGTAATCTCTTTTCTCCAGTCTTGTGTTGTCTTAGTTCTTATAATATTTTCTGCTACTTTATGAATATAATGTCCTGTATGGTTTTATTATTCTCCTTTAAGGATATGCATCCAAGATCCCACTCTGTTTTTATTTCTTGAACTCCCCCACCTGCTTCTTCCATCATCCCTTTCCATTTTGAATTGTATCCTTCTGCTTATCTTGTGTATATAAGCCTTAACTATGTACCTCTAAAATATCCCTTCAAATGAGGTAATCCTAAACCACCTTGTTCTGTTTGAAGACTCAACTTATCCCACCTAAGTCTTGCCCTCTTCCCCTCCAGATAAATTCCTTCAACTCTTTATTAATTTTTCTCCACAACTTCTCATCTGATTGATAAAATATGCCTATCCCTCTTATGTAAAATTAAAGGGACTAAACACATTTTTGCTGTTTGTGTCTTACTCTTCATATCCATAAACAAGAGCTTCCAGTTTTCCAGTTTTTGTATTATTTTTTGTTTAGTCTCTTCCCACGTATCCTTAGCTGCCATAACAGAAGACTAATGCATATTTCTAAATACTTCACTTTACTGTATCCCCATAATTGTGGCTATTGCTGAACCAATTCATGTGTAGGTATATAATTTACGGCTATAGCCTTTGTTGTATCTTCATTAATTTTGTATCCTAAAAGACTTGAAACCGTCTCAAAATGTTTCACAACAATGGGAAGTCTTTTTCTGGATTTATCAGGTACAAAATAGTATTATATGCAAATAAAGCCAACGTTTCATGATTACCATGCTGATTATATCCTTACATTTCTGAACCATGCTGATTATAGCCTTACATTTTTAAGTCCCTTATTTTCTTTGCCAGTGACTCTAAATATAAGGCTACAAGGCATTCTCCGATGCAGCCCTGATGGATCTGCTACACATTTGCAAAACAAACAGCACTAGAGTTACCCGATCTAAGGATCTAATCCTCGTCTGTGACATTAACAAAATATGTTGGGGGGATAGGTATGCATCTCAGAGATTACTCTTTCTCTGGAGCAGACTCCCCATTCATGTGAAACAGAGCTCTTCCCTAAGCTTATTCAAATGCAGTTTGGACCAGTGGATGGGAAATCGCAAATTCATCCCTAGTTTGTTGCCTGTGGCCCTTATGGACAGGGGCAGTTTGTAGATGCCCTAAGTAACAGGCATATACCAAACCAATTCTAGCCCATGAGTATTGATAATTGGGAAAGTTGGGGCATGAGTGGCTAGGCTGAAAAAGGCTCTAGGGCCATTAGCTTAGTAACCTTCTATGATCCTATAAAGCAAATGACAAGGGGGAAAGAGGACACCTCTTTCTGGTTCCTCTGTTTAAACACAACTTATCAGAGAGGAACACTGCCACTTTAATTCTTGCATTTGATTCTTCATATATAGGTTCATAGGTGTGTATTGGCTAATAACCACAAGGGCCTTTTTAAAGCTAGCCATGTAGTCCAAATCTCTAACAAGATCTGACACCCTTAATAAGTATAAACAGGGGCTTGTGAGATTAAACATTTACAGAATATCCTTTTAATTAATCATAGTACTGTATCAGGGAATACATATGCTTCCATTGCCCTACTCATAAAATCCCAGTGTACTCTGTCGAATACTTTCTTTGCATCAAGACCCTCCAACAACAGCAGTATTTTCTTACGTTCTGCTTCCCTCTGGATCATCATTGTTTTATTAATGTTGTCAAATATTTGCCTCCCCTCCACAAAACCACATCAATCCATATTTATCAATTTTGGCAACACCTTTGCCATTCTTTTAGCTAGTATAGACATAAACACATAATAGACATGATCCTCTGCCAAAAATTTAAATGAGCGTGCATGAAGCTGGGTCTGATGGGTCTTTACTGTTCTTGGGTAATATAGCCACCACAACTTTCTTCCAAGACATCGGTGCTTCCCCTCCGTTTAAAATACTGTTAAAATCTTCCAGGTCTTTATCACTTTCTTCCCTCCTAACTTCCAAACTTCCACAGGAGTACAGTCTGTTGCTGAAAAATTTTCTGAAGATTATACATCACCTTTTTTTTTATCTCATCCCCTCCTAGCTAAGTTGTTCAGCCTCATCTGTCCCTAACCTTGGCATAATTAAATCTTCCGCAAATGTTTCCATTTATGTTCTTTCTTGATTTCCAAATGTTTCTACTTTATACAGATTTTCATAAAATTCCTGAAATATTTGTAAAACCTCTACAGGATTATGGCTATTTTTCTTGTTACAGGCTCCTGAGTTTGGCAGTAACCCTTTCTACTTTTTGATGCCTAAAATCATTGTGCTAATAATTTTTGTGCTGTGGAGTTATTATCAAAAAAAAAAAATTTGCTCATCACCAGTCTCCCTAAACTCATTCATATCATCCAGATTCTTTCATATTTTCTCTTAAGCGCTGTGCATTTGCACCTCTTCTTGTTCTGGGAGTTTCAAAAAACAAACACCAAATGAGGTCCCACTTAGTCCAAAGCAGAAATTACCATTACCCACTTTGTTGGTCTTGTATTTGTCCCTTTTTGCACCCCTGCTTTCAAATGTCTCCTTAATATTGGAGCATCTTTTGTATGCAAATAACTCATTGGTGGTGTTATCATATTCAATAACCTTTTAGTTGTTCTTTATTATTTGTTTAATGGTATTACTTTTGCTTCATATTTTAGTATGTTCATAATTATCATTCAACTCTTCAACTCTCCTGTCTGTGTTTGTTTACATGGTATATCCCCTTCCCCATAGAACTCTCACTTTTCTTACTGAACACCTCCTCTTTAATTCCTAACAATTTTCAGGGTAACCCCTATTAATAAATATGTTAATCAAAGTATTGATTTAATTGACTGATCTTCAGATACTATTCTTGCTATCCATGCCATCTGTCTTTTAACTGAAACTTTCTTTTGGCATAAAGGGTGGCTACTGGTGTAGTGCAGAAACATATTGGAAAGGGTTGGTTTCCTTTGTAACCTAGCTATAAACTTTTGATGGATAAAAATATTTAACAATTATAACATCTAAATGATTAATACTTTCTTTGGAATATGTAAAAGCAAATCTTAAAAATTCAATAGTGCTATTCACAAATTTAATAAAATCATTTAATTGTAATAAATTAACCTTCCAAATAATAAAATATATCATCCATAAAACTTAAGAATGTAATGACATATTGCATAAGAATGTAATATCATATTGCATATGCTCAAAGAATGTAACCACATAATGTTAAGTTGTCAATCTCGCCTTCATTCTTGCTGGATGGGTTGGCTCCAACTCGGCCAGTACTAAAGCTCGAGAGCTAATTCCACCGGCTCGAGGCTCCCCTATATCCCACAATGCTAGGCGGTAACTACTCAGATCTCTTTTGCCGCTTAGCTGACGAGGTGCTTCTTCTACCGGCTCTGGCAGGTTAGTAAGTTTTCTTGTTTAGAAACTTCTATTTCAACCCCTATTTTTTCCTATTAGCATAGTTTTATTTATAGTATTTCATTAGTTTAAATCGGGTCCCCCTCTAGTGTCAGAAATCCCTTTTTATTCCCTTCTTAACTTTTAGGCCTTTGGCCCTCTCCTCTCCTTCCCGTAGTCCTTTAGTGTGACTGGATTTTTATTTTGCTTAAGGTTGTATTTGTGTGTTGTGTTTGTGTTTTTACACTGAGTTTAGGATGTCTAAAGACTCCAAGGTCTCAGGCTTCAAGAAGTGTGATTTGTACTGTCAGAAAATGTCTCTGACAGATGGTCACACTTCTTGTGTATATTGCCTGGGACCTTTGCACCTGCAGGACTCGTGCTGTGTGCCATGCATTCAGCCCTAGAGTCCTGCAGGAACGCAAAAATAAATTGATATTACGTGGCTTGTTAAAGCCTGAAGGCCCCCCGACCCAGTCTGTGTTGGGGAAGCCTTCTAAGACTTCCAGACCGTCGGCTCCAGTTTCAGAGCCGTCCCCTGGAAGCATTAAATCGGCTTTGACATCGGCTCCGGCTGGAGCCGATGTTTCCAAACCTCATACCATCACCTCGGCTCCGGCTGGAGCCGAGGTTGACAAGACTCAGTCAGCTCCGATAGTCTTATCGGAGCCACCTACTAAGAAGAGGTCTAGGTCCCCTTCCATCAGCTCCATCCATTCGGCGCCGGGATCTCCTCTTCTATCAGAACGGAGCCATAGGTCTCATTCCTCTCGGTCCTCCAGGCTGTCCGACCATGATTTACAAAGGGTGGTGAGTAGACTTCTCAAGTCTGTGGCACTGGCCCAAATGCTACATAGCCCTACTCAACAGTCAGCGGCTATTTCCATCCCTGATTTTATTCCTCCTCCGACTCCTTTGAGTTCGGAGCCAGGGCTCATCGGAGCCGTGACTGTCGGTGCTTCGGAGCTGATACCTTCCCTTTCGGCTCCGTCGTCTGCTCCGATTTCTTCATTGGAGGGATCTCGGCGCCGGGCTTCCCTCGTCGGTTCCGAGGGGGTGAGTGGCATCAGACCCTTGTCCGACCCCGTTCTCCCTCTCGGAGTGTCGGCGCTGGTGAGTTCGGCTCCAACATCGGCCTCGGAGCCGTCCCTGTCGGTGCCGGGGGGGGTCCTTGTCTCCTCGGAGCGGGGACCTCCGGCCTTGCCTGATAAGGGCGCCTTCGAGGTCATGCGGAGCGTGATAGACCCAGTGTCTACCCCACAGTCGGCTCCGTCAGCTCCTCCCTCTTCAGTGCCTGCAGTGATTTCTACCCATCCCCTTGTATCAGACCGCAGAGAGCCAGCTCCTCAGGTTTCCCCATTGGAAATTTCCTCCTCTTCCGAGGCCTCTCCTGATCCGATAGGAGAACCCCCTCAGAAGAGACAGTGCAAGAGGAAGCACATTGACTCCCTTGAGTGTATCACCTCTGACACTGACTTGAAGGAATCTGAAGGTTCCCCTCGGTCCCCGTCTGAGGATGTCTCCTTTGCTGACATCCTTGAAATCCTGAAACAGAGGGGGAACTGGCCCACCCTTAACCCTTCAGAGGACGAGTCAGTTTACCTTGAGGCGTTTGGCTCTCACCCTTCCACCTCCTGGGTGTCCCCTCCCTTTGACCCCCTTATGGAAGTGGTGGCAAGGAAGGCTTGGATGGCCCCTGATTCAGTGGAACCTACCCCAAGGAGGCCGTCAAAATTTATTACTGCCCCTAAGGAGAAAGAGTTTCTATCAAAAGGTGTCTCTGTTGATGCCATGGTGGTGGCCGCAGCCACTAAGAAGGAGTTAGCCGATCCTTCGGTACCTGTCCATCCTCCTAATAAGGAGTCTAGGACCATGGACAGGTACGGTAAGCGGATGTTTTCGTCAGCGACTTTTTCAATGCGGTCGCTGAACTACTTATGTCACTTCACCCGTCTCCAGAGAGATTTACTCAAAGATATGGGTGAGGCTATACAGGATTCAACATCTGAGGGGTTCCAAGACAAAATGAACTCCCAGTTGGCAACCCTGAATTCGATTGTTAACTCCTCCATGCAGCTTATCTCATATGCTGCTGATGGGGCGAGTAGAGCCGCAGGCACAGGTGTAGCTGTACGACGTCAGGCCTGGATGTGGCTTTGCAATTTTGCAAACCCTTTCAAGGCATCCTTCACCAATTCCCCCTGTGATGTCTCAACATTGTTTGGTCCTCAGGCGAAGGATACATTGACTAGGTGCGAGGTGGAAGGTAAGACTCTCTCTGCCGTGGGAGTCCATTTTTCTACCCCTTCTAGACCTTATCCAAAGGGTCAGAGGGGAGGAAAAATGTGGTTCCGCAAGCCTCAGGGAGTCTCATCTGACGCACAATGTCGATTCCCCTCTAGAGGCAGAGGGGGGAATAACAATAGACGCCGCCCTAGAGGCAGAGGAGGTCCACAAAACCAGGGTAGCAGAGAAACTTTCTCTGATAAACCCTTTCAGCATCCCTGAGGAGCTGCCTGGCTATCCACCTTCAGAGGCAGTTGGGGGAAGATTGTCACTGTACCCAAAAGCCTGGCTTTCCCTCACCCAAGACAAATGGGTACAGTCAATCATATCCGAGGGTTACAAAATTCCCTTTATTCACATCCCTTCCCAACCCAAAGGATCCCTTCCAGACGTTCCACCCAGTCTAAGGGAACAAGCAGCACTAGAAATATCAAAGCTGCTATCAAAAAGAGCTAGCCAATCAGTCCCAGCAGACCAGCAAGGATCTGGAATATACTCCAGATTCTTTTTGGTACCAAAAAAAAGGGGACTGGAGACCTATACTGGATCTCAGCAAGTTAAACAATTATATCAAAAAAACAAAATTCCGGATGGTCACGCTACAGTCCATTCTACCCTTCTTGGGTCAGGACAATTGGATGTGCTCGATAGACCTTCAGGATGCTTACTACCATATCAAAATGCACAGACGCTCCAGGAGGTTTCTCCGCTTCAAGCTGGGAGCCAGTCACTACCAGTTCAGAGCCCTGCCCTTTGGTCTCACTACAGCCCCCCGAGTGTTTACCAAATGCATGGCAGTGGTTGCGGCTCACTTGAGACGTCAAGGATTCCAGGTGTTTCTATATTTAGACGACTGGCTCCTTACCGCCACCACCAGACATCAACTGCTTCTAGCCAGAGACGTCACCATCCAAACTTGCCAAGCTCTAAGCATCTCAACAAATTTCGAAAAATCTGCCTTGTCGCCTTGTCAATCTATTACCTTTATAGGCGCCACCTTAGACACACTCAGTCTTTCCGCCAGACTTACAGAGCAAAGAGTGTTAGATATCCGCAAACAAGTTTACCTTCTATTACAATGCAACAAGGTCAAAGCCAGGGTAGTCTTGAAGGTATTAGGACTCATGGCAGCTACTATCACCCTTCTCCCCTTAGTTCATTTCCACATGAGGATCCTCCAATGGATGCTGTTTACTCAATGGTCCTTCCAACAGCTCCCGATGTCTCACATCATATTAATAACTCAATCATGCAAGAATCACCTGTCTTGGTGGATCACATCACCTCAAGTTCTCCAAGGCAGACCTTTCATCCCCCCCCCCCAGTCGCCACGGTGACAACGGACGCCTCCCTGATCAGGTGGGGGGGGCATTATCAGGGCAGGACAGTCCAGGGCACGTGGCAACCTTTCGAGTGCCACTTGCACATAAATGTCTTAGAGATGAGAGCAGTGCTTTTAGCGTTGCAAGCCCTTCAGGATTCTCTTCCCACGGGGACTATTGCAATTCAGACGGACAACATGTCCGTAGTGTGGTACATCAACAAACAGGGCGGAACCAGATCCTACCCCTTATGTCAAGAGGCACTCAGACTTTGGCAGTGGGCGATTTCTTCTCAGCGTTTTCTGATAGCAACGCACATTCCCGGGAAGACCAACGTGATTGCGGACAGGTTGAGCAGGGCCATTCTCATGCCCCACGAGTGGTCTCTGAAGAAATCGGTGCTGGAAGAAGTCTTCCAAAGATGGGGCCAGCCTTGCTGCGATCTTTTTGCTACTCCCCAAAACAGCAAGTGTCACGACTTCTTCACTCTCTTCCCGTTACCAGGCCATCCCACCAGAGACGCTCTAGTCCACGATTGGCCCCGGGGACTTCTGTATGCTTTTCCCCCTTTTCCACTGATATCTCAATTAATTCAGAAAGCTATCGCCTTGAGAGTTACAATGATCCTCATTGCCCCTTACTGGCCTCGACAGATATGGTTTCCGTTCCTCCATCATTACCTGTTGGAGCAGCCTTGGCATCTGGACCCAGTGCCAGATCTGTTGACCCACCAGTCGGGCCAGCTGCACCACTCCCTTCATTCTCTCAACCTCACAGCGTGGTTTCTCCAATTCCTACCCTAGCCAGGCTTCCTTTAATCTCTCATTTGGTCCAGAACATCCTGATAGCCTCTCACAAATCTTCTACCAGGAAGATTTATAATAGTAAATGGAAACGTTTTTCCTTCTGGGCAGCATCAAAAAATATAGACCCCTTCACTGCACCTATCCAGTCTATCCTAGACTTTCTGGCAGAGCTCTTCTTCATCTACCATTAGAGTACAACTAGCTGCTATATCTAATTTTCGTGTAGGAGTCTCAGACTCCAGTATCATGTCCCATAAGCTCTGCAAAGCCTTTTTAAGAGGTGTTTTTCTGCTCAAGCCCCCAATCAAAGATCCCCCACCTCAATGGGACTTGAATTTGGTTCTGGCATCCTTGATCCTCCCCCACTTCGAACCAGCGGCTTCATGCCCTCTTAAGCTGCTCTCATGGAAAACACTTTTTCTAGTAGCCATAACTTCAGCTAGAAGGGTATCTGAACTTCATGCTCTGTGCAGTCGTCCTCCTTACTTAGTTTTCCACAAAGATAGGGTGTCCCTCCGGACTAATCCGTCCTTCTTACCTAAAGTTTCCTCTGAGACAAATCTGAACCAAACGATTGATCTCCCCGTCTTCTTCCCTGACTATTCCAACAGGTCGGAACAAAAGTTACATTTTCTAGATGTTCACCGCCAACTTAGATATTATTTAGACAGGACTAAACAGTTCAGGAAATCTGATCAGCTTTTCCTGTCTTATGCGGAAGGGAAATTGGGCCTTCCAGTTACTAAGGTGTCCCTTTCAAGATGGCTTACCTCTATAATTACCTTCATCTATGAAATCAGACATCAAAAACTGCCTTCAAGACCTAGAGCTCATTCAACTAGGGCATTAGCTACATCTGTAGCTTTTCAGGACAGGCTGCCAATAGATTCCATTTGTGCAGCAGCCACTTGGGCTTCTCCTCATACCTTCATTTTACATTACAAATTGGATATAGTCTCCAGAAACCGTGCCAACTTTGGTTCCACTGTTCTCAAGAATGTGTTCCGATAGGCCACCCGGAATAAGGTGCTAGGGACGCGGTCCCATCCAGCAAGAATGAAGGCGAGATTGACAACTTAACATTAAGAAGTTATGTACCTACCATAACGTTCCATGTTAGTTGTCTTCTTCTCGCCTTCTTTCTTGCGTCCCACCCTAGCCTGGACAGACCGATAGCAAATTTTGGGATCTTCCTTTGGAGTTTCCTTCCCACATGTTCTACCACCTCTATTCCCCCTTTTATGTTTGTGGTAGCTTACATTCAGGTTTATATAGAGGTGGGTTCTTTTTTCTCCATTCTGTGGAGACCAGAACTGCTTGGCTTAGCTATCAAACGAGATCTGAGTAGTTACCGCCTAGCATTGTGGGATATAGGGGAGCCTCGAGCCGGTGGAATTAGCTCTCGAGCTTTAGTATTGGCCGAGTCGGAGCCGAGGATCGGCTCCGAACCCATCCAGCAAGAAAGAAGGCGAGAAGAAGACAACTAACATGGAACGTTATGGTAGGTACATAACTTCTTATTGCATATGCTCAGATTTAAACACATAGTTTTGTTCCCAATACCGTGAAACTGTATTAGTATGTAACGAAGAGCAGGCCGGTCCCATAGCCACCCCCTTCATTTGCTTAAAATAGTCGACTTTAAAGTAAATAAAGTTGTTGTGATGGACCAGTTCCATAAAATCACCCATCATGTTCATCTCTGTATTGTCTAAAAAACATCATAGAAGAAGAACCTCTCTGAACCAAGTGGTTCCTGCTTCATGTAGGATACATGAAAATAAGTCCACCACATCCAATGTAACTGACAACCAATTTGCATTGTAAAATTCCTCTATTTCACACAGAAGGGTGTCAAAGGGGACCAAGGATGTGGTGGAGGCTACTATGTTATTCACTTTCCATAATTTCAAACTTTATTTTTCACTGAACTGTTTGCCATTGTACCTTTAAATTTTGCATTTCCCTCAGCAAAGAATGCTCATAACTCTCGAGATTAATTGCTTGCACCTGCAGACAAAAATAGCTGCCTTCAGCAGCAGACGTTTTGACTTCCACTGAACATTTCGTAATGGAAACAAAAGCTAATGTCTTTGCAGTTGGAAGAAACTTAGCATTTTTCATGACATTTATTATTTTGTCTTATTTTTTAAGCCTTTTTGATTACAAAAAACTCAATTCCTTAAGCCAAAGGCATTAATCTAGACATTCACCCTTGTAAAAATAAGGGAAAATGTCAACTCTACATACAGTATAGTTAGTGCACTTTTACACCGCACCCCCACCCCAAGATCACAGCATGTTAACATCAAACTTGCTTTTGTCCAGCCTTTCTTTTCTTGTTATACTGTAAAACCTATATTTCTTACAACTAAAAATAAGTACATATTTACTTTAATATGTTCAACACATACAGCAGTCACTGAAAAGACTCCCCCCACATTTAAAATACCCTTGACTGCACACTACACAAAACTACTTTACTATATGTAACATGCAGTTTTATCATGAACTGTTTTATATAAATACTAAGATCAATTGTTTTAATTATACTTACTGTTTCCCCATTTAATGTCCTTCTAGCCATTAATAACATAAAGTGAGGTATGTGTTTTACAGTCCACCTACAAGTTTAACAAAATCAACAGATGTCTGTTTTTAAGCCACTTTTTCTTGCAAAGCCAAATTTCAGAAATGTGATTGATACTTCATAGTCTCCCATTTATTCACTAATTTCTATGTTGCTTGTCTTTTTCATTTTTGGTTTTCTAGTTTTTAGCTTATTTATTTTTTCTTGCAAATCAATTAACTCTTTGTCCTATAACTTTTTTATGACAGAAAGTGCAGCACATGAAAATTGTACTGTATTTCTTCAATTTGTTTTTTTTTTTCTGGTTGCTTGAGTTCCAGTCAACTGAGAGTTTACTGTAGCGTCAAATTAAACACCACTTTCTCTATTGATAAAAAACAGCAAATATATTGCTAGGTTTACATAAATGAATCATATGAACAGCCCCTTTTACTTTGATTGGCAGTTAAACTTTCAAGCTTACTCATGGATTGACAGCAGCGGGAAGCTTAAACTGCCAAAGTAGTTTGCAGTGAAAGACCCTTGAAAAAGAAATAAGTAACAGACTCCAACAGCATCCGTGACACACAGACCACACTCAGTCTTCAACCTCCCTGACAAACAAAATTGTCAGTTCGTAAGCACCTTCCCCTCATTCAACCACAAAAAACATCCAATCCCCACCCACTTCAGCAATCACGAAAGAAACCAAGCAAGTCTAAGTCAGTGCTTAGACATGTCATTCAAAACAAATGCAACAGTCAGTTCTCCTGAAAAAGAACAACAGAATGTATCATATCAGTCACAGCAATGAAGACTAAATTGAGCCCCAAGTCAGCGATTTCACTCACTAACGTTTACAGCTACATCACAAGAAAATACCAATGCACCAATCTCTTCTAGCTAATGACTACATGTGTATAAGCGGACATCACACAACATCAGCCCTCAAAACATCTCTCTTGCAACTACTTTAGGTGCCTCGCCCACTGTTGGCATTCACACAAAAAAGACAGGCTTCAGATAATGTACAGAAAACATCAGGCATTCAACAACTGGAAACTAACAAAATAACTCAGTCACACTGCACGTCAGTCACGTCACAACGCATATTCATCCAGACAGCATGTCAGTGTCACTAGTCGATCATTCAACAAAGAAACAAAAAAAACTTATAGTTGTGATTTGTATATATGATTTATTATGAAATAAAATGTTTGTCTAAATATTCATCATGTCTAGATGTGACAGTTTACCAAACACAAAGGCCAGAACACACAGGTTCAAATGACTGAAGTAGAGAACACCCAGTTTTCCCAAAAAAAAAAAAAAAAAAAAACAATGTTATATTACCAGTTTAGTAACAATGCTAAGTTTTTAATTATCTTTTTTTCAAAATATATCAGGTCTGTTATAAATAATCTAGTATTTTATGTTTATAATGTTAAGTTATATTTGATTACCTTTTTCTTTGGAGGTCTCTGGGTTCTTCTTACTTCAAGTAATGCAGTTAAATGAAATTATTATATTATTAATAACTTAAAATTAAAATTAAATATTAGATTATTGTTGTTTTCTATAAAGATAAAAAATGTTAATTTGTCTCTTAATTTCTTCTTTTTCTCATTAGTCTTCCAACCTGTCTTCTCAGACTGTCTCTTCAGGGAAATACTGTTCAAATCCATATCTTCCACGTGTCTTAAGATGTTTTTTTTTTTACTCCCTTTTTAAGCACAGTCTGGATAACTGGATGGGAAATAGAAAATACATCCCTGGGATTCCACCCGTGCCCATGCTGGACAGGGGAATCTGGTGCTGATTTGTCTATGCATGGGCTAAGCGCTTGGCTAGGCTTTTAAGGGCTTCATTACCAATAACCTAGTAACTTCCTGTGATCCTATGACGGTATGTAAGGGCAGCATCTGGATATTCAAAAAGCTTGTCATCACATCATCAGGAAGTAACACCTTCAGTCTTGCAGGAAAAACAGATGAACTTTAATTTGTTCTTTCTTAAGTTCCTTAATTAAAGGCAGAAAACATTTTCTGTTCAAGATGACAGCTAAGGAATAGTCATTATCAAAACATATTGTTTTGTCATCTGTTTTGAGTGGAGATTTTGCCCATGCTGTCTTTAGTATTAGTTTCTTGTCTTGGGAGGAAAAAAAATTCAGAATTGTAGATCTAGGATTTAAGGAATTTTATGTCCATTTTCAAAGATAATTCCTGTATATTTGTAAGTACTGATTGCAGTTCCTTTTGGAAGGATGAGTCCTATATATTTGTCTTTGAATGACTCATTTTTAGACTGGATATTTGAAGAATTTTCAGATACATTTTTGACGGGAAAATATTTGATAATCAAAAAAATTTTGATATAATTCTAGAAAACACTTTAAATTAATAGAAAATACTGTTTTTAGATGTTTAGGATTATTTATAAGATGTATTTCCTGTCAGAAATATAAAAAGTAACAGAGCAAAGGAGATGTTCTTCGTGTTTCACTGTTGCAGTCATCACATTTGGGTTATCCCTGCCAGGGTAGACCTCGGCCAGTCCGAATACCGGAGGCTTAATATTTCTGTGTCGGTTGCTGTTGCTTCAGGACTGGTGTCAGGTCACCAGTAATATAAAGTAAGGCAGCCAACGCCATTACGTCAGTCTTTCTTGCCAAGGAGCCCGAAGCAGAAGCAGCTCGCATGAGTGCCGGTCGGCTGCTACATGAGTTTCATTTTCTGAATTGAAGCTGAAGTCTTCTAAAGCTAAGTACCCCATTGGGGATCCTTTTTTTCTTGCACTAACTGATGTCAGAAAAAGTTAACAGTTGTGTCGCTTGTGGAAAGCAGATACCACACCGAGACTTTCATTCTTACTGCGTCACTTGCTTAGGCCCAGACCACGACATCCCTCACTATTGCTTTTGTACTTTGTTTAACGCCAGAACTATACATCGTCGTGCCCTTATTGTAGCTAGATATTATCGCTTACAGTCCTCGAATTCCGATATAGCTTAGGTAAGCCATCCGACAGCAGATCTTCTGAAAAAACGTAAGGATAAAGACAGAGACAGACTGCACAGGTCCAAACCTACCGACGACGCTTCCGTTAACCTAGTCGTCAGTTCACTCGTCCTCAGTGAGATGCTTTTGCAGCCCCTGATGCCCGCTTCTGTGGATTCGCATGCCGCTACCGAGATGCTTTCGGAGTCCGTATGCCGCAAAACTCTTCTTCGACTAAGAATCCTGCGGTTGTCTCTCCCTTGGATGGGTCCAGAGCCACTGAGCAGGCATCGGCTTCTGAGGAAGTACTTCATACTACCGATTCTCGACACAAACCAACAACTTCTTTTGCATCTACCTTTCTTTCAAAAACTACCGAGTTTCTAAGGCCCAGGGTACGAACCACACCCAAGAAACCGACGACCCACTCTCAGGCACCTCCTTCCTTGCCTCAGTCTCAAATGCTTAAAATGGCAGAAGACCTTATCATGCTGATCAGGGGAAGCCAAGCTACCCCTTCCAAAAGAAAGAGATCTGTCCCCAGTAGTTTTGTCTGAACAGGAGTCTGATAACTCTGATGTCTCTGAATATGAAGACATGCAACCCCTGTCTGCTTATGAGGGTTCTGATGCAGAGGATTCCATTCCTTCAGCCTCTCCACCCAAGGACTTTTCCTTTGGGGAAACCCTTCATACCTTAAGGGACCATTTCCAATAGGAATATCAGGACTACCCTCAGTCTAAAAAGAGACTTGGGGAATTCTTAGATCTTCCACAGCACAGTTCCCTGGCCATTCCCCCAGTTCTGGATATTGTGGACAATGTTTTCCTGGAATCCAGTTTGACTCCTGACACCCTCCCTTCTGCACCCAGGAAAACCTGACAGGTGTTACAGAATCCTTGACTCACACAAATTTCTTTTCAAAAATCCTACTGCTGACCGTGAGGTAATTTTTCAAGGGCCTAAAGGAATTAAAGCAACCTCTGCTAAGAATCCCACCCCCTCAGATAGGGATTCTCGAGCACTAGACAGATGGGGTAAAAAAGTATACACCTGCTACTCTTGCTATCAGAGCACTAAATTGCCAGTTCCATGGTATGTTGCTGAAATTTTAGCATATGGAACTCCTCAAACAAAAAGTGTCTTCCTTTCCTGCTTGTGCAGAATCTAAAGAGTTACAAGAGTTAATGCATTCTGCAAATCAAGTGACTAAGCATACCTTACAACTGTGGTTTTGATGCCCTAGAAGCTTCTTGCAGGGCAGCAGTCACCGGTTCTGTCCTTAGAAGGCATGCATGGCTTAAGGAACAGCCATTGCCAGACCATGTTAAATCTAAATTATTGGATGCACCCTTGCACAAAGACAACTTATTTGGCACTAAGGCAGAGGAGGTCTTAAAAAAGATGGAAGAAAAAGCTAAATCTATGCAGACAGTTTAGGATTTCCTACAGGTCCAGCCACCCAGGTTCAGCAGGCATTGCCCCTCCAAGCACTGGTCCTTTCCTGCTCCCACCAGGTCAGTTCAGCCCAGACCCCGAGGAAGCAGACCTCCCAGACAGCAGCCACAGGGAATGTAGAGATTAAAACAGTGGGATTCCTACACTTCCAAACCAGGGAGTTCTAAGCCACCCCCTCATGGTAAGAACTCACACTGTCTCTCCTCCCCAACCCCTCCCTCTGCCCACCTGCGTTTACCCCTAGGAGGAAAACTCTCCTTTCACGCAAGCACCTGGGCCACCATTACCAACGACTGCTGGGTCCTCAACATAGTGTCCCAGGGATAAAAAATTTTCTTTCCACACTCTTCCAACCCCAAAAGGGTTCCCAGATCTACCTCCAAACCAGTGGGAGAGGCGAAAAAGTAAGTCCTTTCCCTGCTCTCTGTGAGGGCAGTAGAGCTTTCATATGATGGCAAGAAAAGACGGAAAATAATTTTTGTATGCTCTATGTGGAGCAGAGGCCCAAAATTCAAAATGCTGACCCTACAGCAACTGCAACCCATGCTCTCCAAGGATGCTTGGCTAGCCACCCTAGACCTAAAAGACGCCTACATCCACATTCCTATCAGGGACTCATGCAGGAAATATCTACATTTCAGGGCAGGATCTCTGCACTTTCAGTTCTCACCACAGACGCATCAGACTATGCCTGGGGTGCACACCTGGACAGCAGGTGCATACAGGGCCAATGGAACCCACAGCAAATCCATCTGCACATCAACCAAAAAGAGATTTTAGCTGTCCAGCACGCATTGTCAGCTTTCAGGCTCCTTCTCTCCCCAGGGGCTCTCCTGATCAAAACAGACAACACCACTGTGATGTGGTATATCAACAAGCAGGGAGGGACTCACTCCTACCCTCTGTGCAGGCTGGCCATGACCCTTTGGCACACAGCCTCTGCCTTGCAATTCTACCTGTTAGCACAATTCCTGCCAAGTTATCCAAACTCTCTGGCAGACCGCTTAAGCAGAAATCTGCTGGACCCACACAAGTGGCAGCTAGACAAAAAAAACTTCACCCTAATAATTCAGAAATGGGACCTCTTTGCCTCCCACATCAACCATCAGCTCATCAAGTTCTGCACCAGGGAGCATCACTGCATGGCTTGGAAAGTGGATGCCCTATCCTTCCCCTGGGTCAGTCTATTGGTCTATGCATTTCCTCCACTATCTCCATCACCAAGGTACTGCTCAAAATAAGGGAAGAAAAACCAAGGACAATTCTTATTGCTCCAGACTGGCCTCGGCAGCACTGGTACCCACTGCTGTGCAGCCTGTTCCCACTGCCACCATAGCATCTCACTCAGACCCCAACCCTCCTGACCCAGAGGGAAGGAGAATTCATGCATCCCCAATTGCAGACCCTCAGATAGGCAGCCCTCGGTCGGCCAGATTCCAAAGTCTGGGTCCGACGTCGGCTGATGTCGCATTTCTCTCCGACGTCAGAGCGGCTGGAGTACATAAGCATCAGCCAACGCCATTTTCTTCAGTCTTTCTTGCCGCACGGTGCCCGAAGCAGAAGCAGTTCGCAAGTGCCGGTCGGTCAGCTCCTGTATTCTTCGAATCCGAAGTCATCAAAAGCTAAGTACCCGTTGGGGACCTTTTCTTGCCTCAGCCGATGTCAGAAATTACTGAAAAAGTTAACAATTGTCTGTCTTGTGGTAAACAAATACCTCATAAGGATTTCCACTCTTACTGTCTTCCTTGCCTTGGCCCAGACCACGACGTCTCGGCCTGTGTCGCCTGTGCTCGCTTCAATAAGCGCACTCTTAGGCACCGGGCAGAGTTCGCTGAAGACTTTTTCGGCGATAAATTTGCTTATACAATGCCGTCGGAACTTCCGACATCGCAGACTCCTAAGAAACGAAAAGACCGGGACCGACATCCTCGGCCCGCGTCTTCCACTGACTCCACGCCAAAACCTACCACGAGTGCCCCGGTTCCCCCTGAGACGGTTATTTCACCGCTCCGAACCGAAGACACCGCTTTACCGACACCTCCGATACCGGAGGCCACACCGACGCCAGTTATAGATTTTCCTCCGGATACTGAAACCGAGGAAATGCCCGAGCCCATTGCTGTAGATAAGGTCACTCCTGCACGTGGAGCTGCTAGGCCTCCTATGGCCATGTCTATTAAGGCCTACACATGTGCTAAGGCAGCCAGCAAGACCAAGCACCTTACTGCTAAGGCCTTACCTCAGCCTACTCCTGAAACACAAATCATGACTATGGCCGCAGATTTAATTTCCATGATTAGAGGTTCACAGGCCCATCCTGAGAGAGGATCCCAGCCTCCTCCTGATAAGAGGCCCAGGGGTGAACCCTCTGACCCTATCCCTTCAGATGAAGATTCTGAGGACTCTGTTCACTCCGATGGCCAGGAAGAGCCCTTCCAGACCTATAAGGACTCGGATGCAGAGGATTCCATCCCCTCGGCCTCCCTCCTGAGGATATTTCTTTTGGGGAAGTTCTGCATACCATGAGGGAACATTTTAAGTGGCAAGGCCAGGAATATTCTGATTCCAGAAAGCGCCTTTGAACCTTCCTTAAAAAGCCCCAACACAGGCCCCTGGCTATACCTCCTGTGCTTGATGTTTTGGATGACCTATACTCTGACTCCAGTGTTACCCCGATACTCTTCCTCCTGCCCCAGCCAAGCCAGACAGATATTATAGGGTCCCAGAAACACATTCTCATTTCTTTAAGGCCCATGCTGTTGATTTAGAAACTATTTCTCAGGGACCTAAAGGGGTTTCAGCATCCACCTCCAAAAATCCCTTGCCTTCCAACAGGGAAGCTAGGTCATTAGAGATGGGGAAAAGGTCTACACCTCCACTACTTTATCTATGAGAGCTCTGAATTGCCTCTTTCATATGTTTCAATATCAGGATTACCTGTTAGATGATTTACAGAAAACATTGGCCTCTCCTGAACCTTTAGACAGGAAGTCTTTGCAGGAAGCTGTACATAATTCTCAGCAAGTCAGCAATCACTTTCTGCAGTGTGGATATGATGCATTGGAAGCTTCATGTAGGGCAGCTATGACAGGGGCGGTCATTCGTAGACATGCATGGTTAAAAGAACAACCTCTACCAGATCATGTTAAGGCAAAACTTCTTGATGCACCTTTGGAAAAGAACAAGCTTTTTGGTACTAATGCTAAAGATGTGTTAAAGTCCATCGAGGAAAAAGCAAAATCAGTTCAGACGGTCAAAAATTTCCTCCAGGTTCAACCACCCAGATTCAGCAGGAATTGGCCTTCTAAAAACTGGTCCTTTCCTAATCCTGAAAGATTTCAAAGGGGTAAAACAGGCGTGGCGAGGAAGAGGACAATACAGAGGTTCTTACAGGGGCGACAATGGCAACCAGCAAACCAAAGAAGTGACACAGGGGTCTCCCCTGCCACACAGGGACAATCTCAATGACTTTCCTCTACTTCCGCTGACCAAGGAGCAAATAGAAGCTCCCTTGGGTGGAAAATTATCTCTGTTTTCAGACAATTGGCACAGATTGACAAAGGACAAATGGATTTTGGACATTATAGACCAAGGTTACAGGTTCCACTTTCATACCTTACCAAGAAAACAAGGCATGCCAAACCTACCACAAAACCAGAGGGCAGAGGCTATCAAGCAAATTTCTCTGCTTGCTCAGATCAAAGCAATAGAAAGAGTTCCACAACAAGAACAAGGCCAGGGGTTTTACTCAAGACTGTTCCTTGTTCCAAGAAAAGAAAATCAATGGAGACCAATACTGGATTTGTCCGCATGAAACACTTTTCTCATAGTACCAAAGTTCAAAATGCTGACTCTACAGCAACTCCTTCCCATGCTGGGCAAGGGGTCTTGGCTGATTACTCTGGACCTCAAGGAGGCATACCTGCATGTCCCTATCAGACACAGCTGCAGAAGATACCTCAGATTTCTTGCAGGGCCAGAGCATTATCAATTCTCAGCATTGCCATTTGGCTTATCTACTGTGCCCAGAGTATTTACAAAATGCCTGGCTTCAGTAATTGCTCATTGCAGGCTCCAGGGGATCCAAATTTACCCATACCTGGGCGACTGCCTCATACAAGCGGACGACAAATTGATTTTGACAAAAAACTTGAACTATGTCATACAATTGCTACAGGCTCTGGGATACACAGTCAACTTCCAAAAGTCAAGACTTCAGCCATCCCAGCAAATTACCTTCTTAGGAGCCAATCTAGACACAGCCTCTCAAATGGCTTACCTGATAGAAGACAAGCAAGAGAAGTTAACTCATTATTTCAAAGGTTTGGCAAAACTCACCCAGATGACTGCAAGGGGATTCCTACAGGCCCTGGGTTCAAGGGCGCCCGCAGGCAGGTGCAAGGGGGTGCACTTGCACCCCCCTGGAATCGGCCATCGGCTGAATACAGCATTTCAAAGTTTTTCTGACTACAGCAAAGTTTTTCTTTTGTGCGTTCTTCTTTAAGAAGATCGCAGGTAGGCATGCTGACATCATCGCGGGAACTTAGATGGGCTGACATCATCACTATGTGAAAGCGGGAACTTAGACAGGGTATTCGAGCGGGAACGGAACTCAGACGGAGTATGCAGGAACAGAAGATGGGGAGTCAGATGGAGTATGCAGGAACGGAAGATGGAGAGTCTGACGGAGTATTCAGGAACAGAAGATGGGACCCATTCAGGTAGTGTGTGTGTGTGTGTGTGTGTGTGTGTGTGTGTGTGAAATGCCCCAGGTGTACATGGTGGTGGGTAGAGAATAAGGCTTGAACCCTGTACCTTGGGCCCAAGTGGCAAGAGCCTGAATTCCCTACCCACCACCATTTGTAAAAATATTGTAGGATTTTCCCTCATACCTTTTCTGTTCCTCATAAAATCTGTGGTTTCTGCATTTGTGTCCTTGTTGCCTGATATTCTTGGCTGTCTGGAGTGTTTCTCCCTGGGCCTCTGCTAAATAAATTAGCTTTTTTTTTTTCAAAGTCAGACTTTCCTGGTTAATAAATGTAAATATTGGACTTCTTTTCTTCAGAAAGTGTATGGTAACAAAAGCAAGCTTTTATTCTAGCAATTTTCTAAGTGTACAAGATGGATATTTGAAATGTATCCCTGTGTTTGGGACTGTATTCCCCCCATTATTGGCTTCATCCAGGTTTTGTGCTAGGGTTGAGAGTTATGGTAAGAACTGAATTCACTGAATATGTTTGGGGGCTGTATTCACCCAGTGTTGACTTTGTTCAGGTATTTATTGGCTTCATCCAGGTATTTATTGGCTTCATCCAGGTTTTTTGCTAATGTTGAGAGCTATGGTAAGAACTGATTTCACTGAAAATGTTTGGGGCTATATTCTCTCATTACTGGCTTTGTCCGGTGTTATTTGCTAAGAGGTTGAGAGCTATGGTGAGAACTGAATTCACTGAATGTTTGGTGGTTGTAGTCACCCATTATTGGCTTTGTTCAGGTCTTTTGTGCTAAGAGGTTGACAGCTGTGCTATGGTGAGAACTGAATTCACTAAATGGTAAAGTTTCAGTCTTCTTCTTTCACAAAACTGATTTGGCGTAGTGGTATGTTGCTTTGACTTTTGCACGGGGTCCCCTGGGTTCAAGACGTGGCAGTGAAATGTATGGTGGTAATGCAGCATTTTATTCTAGCAACTTTCAAACATTATACAAGCAATGTTTAAAATGTGTCCCTGTTGTTTGGCCTTTTGCCCCCAATAAATTTGCTGTTTCCAGATTTCTTGTGCTGCAAAGTTCAGAGATACAGCTGAGTGTCAAGTAGATTTTACAAGGAGCTGAGAGCTGCAGGGGAGCAAAAGTTTAGTGCTGATTATGTTTAGTCTGCTTACATTAATAGCACAACAGATAGTGTATTTGCTTTAAATGCTGAAGGCTGTGGGTTCTACTCCCGCAGTAGGTAAATGCATTGCTGATGCTGTATTGTGTTGTAAAGGGGGTGGATGCTGCAGTCCTTTTGGCAAAGATACCTAGTAACTATGAACCTGTTAACAGTTTGCTATCCATTCTCTATTGTATTACTAGCTTTTCATTTTACTGCATGCAACAAAGGCAATTTATTCTTCAAGGGTAACGGGCACTTTATTTGTAGATTAAATAATGACAAAGTGTTTGCTAGCAGCAACCTCTATTAGTTACAAATTTCTTCAATGTGGATTTTACTACAGAGATTGTGTATATTTTTACTGATACTAGTGGACTTGAGTAGACGTTATGATGGAAATGTTCTGAATTGGGCAATTTTGTCATTGGTGGATGCTTTTGTTTCTTTGTTTACTGGAAAAATTTTCAAAACAATAAATTTAAAATGCCCTTTAACAACTGTACTGTATTGTACAAGGAACATAATGTAATACAGTCAGGAAGGTGTATCAAAGAGCATGTGTATGTTATGTTCGAGGGGCCTATGATTTTGAAGACAGCCCAGAGTTAATATTTGCAATTGGCAAAATGTATTTTCTCTGAAAGTGGGTTTCGGTGCTGTTTCAATGCATGTGAGTTTCAAGGGCAGAGAAGTATTAATGTTATTCTATTTTAAATGGGGCAAAATAACCAAGGAATGGGACATTGGAATGGCTGCAGGGGGGGGGGGGGGGCTCCATTTGACCATGATTTTGTGAGGGGGGGGGTAGCAAACTCGACAGCCCCGGTTGAACTATACCTCTCAGTTGTCCATATCTTTGCAGAATTAATAGATATTTGCTGCTTATTTTTGGTTTGTTTCTCAAAATTTGTGGTTTTCTAGCAAATCATTTAGGAATTAAGCCATTAAATGACAGACATTGAGTTTCAGATGTCATAATCTTCAGAAAAATGCATGCTAATTCAAGACTGTCTAAGTTTATACAAGAGAAATTTTTAGTAGTGTTTCTATGTTCCCCAATATATTTGGCCTTGTTCAGATTTCCTGCATTAAAGGAAAACAACGGGATATCAAATCAAATATCTCTACCTGATGTCTCCCTAAAATCCTGTTATGTGATACAGCCTCAAAAAAACATAACCGCAGCTTTAAAAAAAAATCCACTATTCTCTTTTACTGCTTAGGCTTCATACTTTTCCATACTGTTTGACTTTCAGTTTTAAAACCAAGATGAAAACTGTCTAGTCGTCTCTTAAATAATGATGTCACATCTGCCATAGCTCTTGCTGAAGATCCTGGGAGGGTTCCTCCCCCAAAGTGACGTAAACACTGCCTTATTTGCATGCTGTACAGAATCCCTGTGATCCTCCCACATTGTGATGTCAACACTGCCTTTCCCAGCACACTGTTAACCTAATAAATGGACTAGGTGCTGTGTGGAACTCCTTTTCTGTGTTAGCAAATCTGGTCGACTCTATTCATGTGAAGCACTTCTTCACCAGCGTTTTGCTACTTCATAAGTAAGGTAAGTCTTATTACTTCTTAATAGTGTATCCTAAATGTAATTTGTCCCTGTTTCTATGCCTCCCTAGCCCTGATATTGTGTCCTCCCAAGTTTTTAATTGCACATTAGTGGAGTTAATCTTTTTCTGTTTGTAAGGGTGCCACGTGCTTCCCTTTCACAGCTGCATTTTTAGCTTAGCCTACTTATTTTCATTTTGATCCAGGGTTTATATTTCCCCAGTTATGTTTAATGCTTGATGAGTTATGGCGGATACTATTTGCTAACAGAAGGGAATAAGAGAAAGTGGAATGTGTGTGTGTGTGTGTGTGTGTGGTGGTGGGGGGGGCTGCTTACAAGCCAAAGCAGAGTGCTCTCCAGGGGAAAATGAATATTGGCTCAAACAGGTAGACACATCCTCAAAGTTAACTGTAGCTGTTTGCAGACAGTTCAGACCCAGACTGCGCTTTTCCGTTTGTGCCTTTGTCCCACTTCTATGTATGGCTTTGTCCTAATTTCTTGCGCTGAGGTTCATAGGTATTTCAGGATCAATTTATCCTTGCTTTTGAACCAGATTTCTCTGCTTGGTTAGTACACTGCTATAAAATGTAAAAATCTAAATCATTGTAGAAGTAAAGCAGTGTGTGTGTCTGTATGTATGCACTACCATAATTTTTTTTTAAATATTGACTCAAAAAAGCATGTGGGTGCTGTCATGCAAGTCTAAAATATTTCAAGTTTATAGTGCATCATTTGTTAGCTATTTAAACAGGAAGGGAAAATAAGTGGCAGACTGCTTTGCAAAGTAGGGATTATTGCCAGTGCTATGTTGCTTGGTTTTAAATTTGACAGGAGTAGTGCAACAGTCTCCCACTGTAAGGAGGAAAAGGCAGACAAGCAAACAGTACATTAGTCTGGTCACCTGCTGTGACGAGCTGTCAATCACATGCAGATAATGGGTCAAATTACCCTTGGCTCTTTGACAGCTAGGGAAGGTAGGTGTGAAGTGGGAGGGGAGATTCCTTGAAGAGCTAGATTTCAGCCTTCACAAAAGAAAGCAATTTAGCATTTCTAAGATGAAAGGGCTAGAAAATGCACCTTTCAGTTCTGTTCTGTAGCATTTACACTGCTTGTGTTTTAAGTGGTCATTCAAAAAGGATAACATTTTAACCAAAAGTAGGGGATTTTAAGCCTGCAGTGAATGCCTGTTAAGTCAATGAAGTGACAGCAGCTTAAGGCAAAACGTGGCAGATCTGATGCAATTTTTTGGAGACTAAGTATCCCAGAATGCATTATTTGAGGCAGAGTAAACAGTCTGAATTTTTTCAATATGCCAGACTCCATGTGGTCAGAGTCAGAAATTGCATCTAAAAATATCTAAAAAGCTCAAAATAGTCTCAGAGTGCTATTAAAATGTAGGAAACATCAAACCATGATGAAATTAATATGTTTTTTGAGTCTGAGGGCGCGGTTGTCCTTTAAGAGGTTGAGAGGTACGTGCAAATCACTTTGTAGATTAGGAATATCCAAACATCTCAATTGTCCCCAATTCTGGCTCAAAATGTTGCTCTCCCCTAATAATGCCTCCTCCAAAATGGCAATTTTGGAAGAAAATGTGGAGGGTTTACAATTATAACTGTAATGATCAGTTGTAGATTACCTTTATTTCAGTGCATGTGGATGCTCTTATTTTGTTAGCTGCTTCAAGTTAACTGTTAATATTAAAAAGGTGTCCCTTTTTTGACAGGTATTTTTGCATCACATTTTGGTCTGTTTTTCATAAAATTGTGGTTTCTGGCAAATTAGGGGCAAGTCATTAAAGATTGAAGTTAGAAAATAATGGCAGACATTTGAGTTTCAGATTTTATACCCTTCAGAAAATTTGTACTAATGCAAGATTTACCTGTTCTATTAAGTTAATAAGAGCAATATTTAAAAATTGGCCTTATTTTTGGGCCTATGTCCCACTTCTAGTTCTATGTATGGCTTTGTCCAGATTTCTTGCTCTGAAGTTGAGAGGTAGGAGTGTCAGAACCTTCAAATTATGACATACTTATTGCACCCCAGCCCCCATTGTAGTGGCTCGGGATGTGTCCAAGGAAGGCAAGAAGCAGTTATGCAGTAAGTGTGCAGAGTATTCCCCCATCCAAAGTAGATCACAAATATGACCGTGGCTTTTCATCTGTCCTTGATTTTGCAAAATGTTCTGGTTTTCTATCAGATATTTATACTGTTGATTTATGCTTCTTATTATTCAGGAACTGCATGCTATCAGTGTCCTGTTGCTCTTTTTAAGTAGCCATGGTTTAATGAACATCAGGTAAGCTTGTCAGACATTGTAAGATGCAAGTAAGCTTTAGTAAGCATATTGTTAAAGAATTGCTAGCATTGAAAGCCTTTTCGTTGTTGCCATGCAGAGAATATTTACATAGCTAGATAATGTATAAGCCTTAGGTAGTGAAATGCATATGACAGTATTTGTAATAAAAGGACAGGATTACAGTATTTTCAGAAGCTCATTACATTTTATTGGAGACCAGTGTCCTATAGCAGTGTCTGTGTGTTAGTACACTTGTAGTTGGGTGGCTTTAATGGTATATGGTAAATAAGCATTGCTACCTTACTTAAAGCTAAGCCCTGCAACAACTAGCTCCACAATGAAGTCAAAACACAATAGCTCTGGTGGGTAAATGTACTCTGTAGTAATAAAAAGGCAAATGTTTGAGATGACTCCTGCTTATGTGCAGACACAATAGGTAGTGATGAAACAATGCTCTGCTAAAATGCTTTAATGCTCCACATTGCTGAGCTGCAATCACTAGCTACCAGGATTTCACCCACTTCAGATCAAGCACGGTGCCATTCAGTGCAACCTTCCCAGAACTAATTCAAGTCTGACCAGAATTATTTGGTGTGTGTATGAGGGAGGTAGCATACCCCTCAGCTGTCCAGATTTTTGCCCCATATTCCTCTTAAAAGGATTGAAGTTGCTAAATAATGAGACTGCATACTAACACAAATCCTGTTACTCTTGCAATTTTCTGAGAGCCATATTTATAATTTGTCCCTATTTATTTTAGGCTTTGTCAAGATTTCTTGCACTAAGGGTGAAGCCTTAAGGTGTGGTATCTTTGTAAGAGAGAGAGAAAGTGAAATGCCCAAGTTAGAGTTAGCAGGTGGAATTTTCAAGTGCATTTTCAAGGAACTGTGAGTTTTAAGGAGTTCACTGCTGCTCATACCAAGTCTATTTACAATGTGCAACCATTTTGTTTAGCAAATGGTATCTCAATTGTGGTATAAAGTTTTAAAGCTATGTTAGTAGCACCACAAGTAGAATACTTGCATCTTAATGTAAAGGCTTGAGGTTCTATTCCTACAGCATATACATTTGTATGCTGCAGTCCTCAGGATGTCCTCCTTTGGATGAGATGCCTAATAACTATGAACCTGTTTTTCAGCTTGTCATCCATTTTCTATTGCAATATACCAGCTTACCATTTTTTAATTTAACCTAGGCAATTTATTCTTTGACAGCAGGCACTGAATTTGTAGATGAAACACTGAAATATACAAGTGTTGCTGTCTAATACAACGGATATAATTCAATTATATATTATAATTAATACAATCAGGTAAATCAAATAACTTTTGCATGGCCCTAACGGTGTGCAAGGAGCCTATTGCTTGAAAACAGTTCAAAGGTAAATAACCTGCCACTGGCCAGATGCATTTTCTTTGAATGTGGGTTTCAATGCCGTTTCATTGAATGTGAGTTTCAAAAGTAGAGAAGCTTTAATGCCAAGTCTGTTTTCATTGCAAGACTATTGCTTTGTTTAGGTTTAGTAAATGTCTCAGTGTTTGGGCTATAATGTTTGAAATAAAAGTTGTAAATTTAAATCCAACTGCCTGTAATCGTTGTAGAACTAAAGCATAACACAGTATGCACACAGATTTGAACAGTGTCTACAGTAAATGGGGAGAAATAGCCAAGTAATGGGACACTGGAATGGCTGTGTGGGCGGGGCTTGGGTGGGTGGACTTGGGCGGGGCTGTGTTGGCAGGGGGCGGGGTGAGCTATGTGGGTGGGGCTCTGGGTTTGCACCCCACTGCAAAAAATCTTGCGGGCTCCCTTGCCTGGGTTACATGGCATCCTGCATTCTCCTGGTTCCATTAGCAAGACTACACATGAGAAAGCTTCAATGGTACCTAAAAAGCCTATAGTCTCAGCACAGCAACAACCTAGAGACAACCATACCGCTCATTCCATGCCTACAAAAGGAATTCCTATGGTGGGCCTCGGTAAGCCAGGCAAACACAGGTATGTCATTCAAAAAAACCTCAGATAACACAGACCATGACCACAGACGCCTCAGACCTTGGATGGGGGGCGCACATGGAGGGCAGATGTATACAAGGACAATGGTCTCCAAAGGAAACACATCTGCATATAAACCAGAAGGAAATGCTGGCAATAATGCATGCCATCGAGGCCTTTCGACAACAACTTCAGCAAGGCCATCTACTGATACGGACAGACAACACCACTGTGATGTGGTACATAAACAAGCAAGGGGGCACCCATTCCTACCCCCTTTGCAGACTGACAATGAATCTTTGGGAAAAATCACTGAGCCTAAACATACAGTTGCAATCCCAGTTTGTTCCAGGCAAAGACAATGTGCTGGCAGACAGCCTAAGCAGGAATTTCATAGATACACACGAGTGGAGGTTACATCCGAAAATCTTCACACCACTCACCTCGACATGGGGCAGGCCAGAAGTAGACCTATTTGCCTCCCACCTCAACCATCATCTACAAAAATTCTGATGTTATGTGATCCTATCTCGCCTACATTCTGTACTGATGGGCTCGGAGCCGATCCCTCGGCTCCGACTCGGCACGCTATGCTATAGAGCGAGGCCTCTTATTGGCTGAGCTATTTCTTATCCCAGGATGCACCACCACTAATCCCCCAGATCTCGTTTGCCACTTACAAGCTAAGACGTGGTCTCAACTTGGCTGGGCTAAGTACTAATTTATTTAGGCTTTTCCTGTCAGGAATTTGTTGCTTTTGAATCCAAAAGCTGTTTTAACAGCTATTATTGTGATACGTGTGTGTATTTGGTGAATTGGTTGAGAAATTTGTCTTTTCGTGAAGGGAAGGTTTCCCGTTTTTAGTTAGAGGGGCCTTCCCCTTTGCTATTTGTTTTTTGTTACTATTCTAGCGTTTATTTGTGGGTCAAGTACCCGTTTAAGTTAGAGGGTCTTGACTCTCTCTTCTGTGTCTTTTTGTACAACTGCTTTTTTGTTAAAAAAAAAAAAAAAAACTTTATTTTGAACTTAAACTCCTAGTTTGCTGTTATCTTTAGATAAGTGTGTTTTATCTCTTTAGAACATGTCCAAAGAGCATAGACCCTCCGGGTTTAAAAAATGCACGAGGTGTGGTTATAAGATGTCCATAACGGACGACCACTCCTCATGCGTTTATTGTTTAGGTGCCAAGCACCTACAAGAGTCATGTAGCGTGCGTCACGCCTTCTCATCAAGGGTCCTCCAGGAGAGGAAAAACAAATTAATCCTTAAGGGGTTAATTAAGCCATCCTTCGAGGAGGCTTTATCTTCTTCTCCCTCTCCTTCAGAAAAGAAGAAAGCGTCGGCTCTGACCAGTCAGTCGGAACCGACTGCCAAAAAACCTAGGCAGACTTCTCCATCGGCTCCACGGACTTGGGCGGGGAAGCAGGGCGGAACGGTCTGCCTCGATGCCTCCAGTCTCGACCCCTCTGGTTTCGGAGCCGAGGACTGGGGCATCGAGAGGCAGGTCACCTTCATCGGCTCCACTGATATTGGAGCCGGTGAGGGTTGCCGGCTCAGACTCTTCCTCATCGGCACCAAGGGAAATTGCCTTGAGATCTCCCTTGGAGCCGATAATTGTAGAATCCATTTGGAGCCGGTCCCCTAGTCCTTTGGAGCCGATGGAGAAATCGGTTCGGACCCGATCGGTATCGTCCAGATCATCCAAAATGTCTGATTCGGACATCGACAGGGTGCTCCTAAGACTATTCCAGTCTCCGGTGTTCCAAAAGTTAGTTTCGGCTCCAGCCCATCCGGCTTCGGAGCCGATGGTCCACCTTGCCACTATAGTTCCTCCTCCAACAGCCTCGGCACCATTGGAGCCGGTGCTGGTTGAACCGGTGGAGGTTTTAGGGTCGGACCCCAACTCCGGCTCTTGGGTCGGAGTTCGCACGCTGGACTTCTTCCGCCGCCCCGGGGATGCTTCGGGATTGATGTTTTGGTCCCAAGTCTCCTCTCGGAGGAGGTGGGACCCTCCCAGGATTCTGGTGGTCCCGCCTTCAGGGCTATGAGGAGTGCGTTAGCCAAATCATCTTTGGCTACCTCCACGGTTTCCCCAGCTCCTTCCCTGCATACCGAGACTGGGTCTTTGGCAGTCCCCCTGTCCTTAGACAGTGGAGCCCCGGGGCCTGAGGTTACCCCCCTGGAGGTCCTTCTGAAGCTTCTTCAGAAGAACCCCCCAGGAAAAGATCGTGCAAGAGGAAGCACGTTGACTCCCCTGATGAGTCTCTTACATCAAGTCGTCCTCGGATGATGTCTCCTTTGCAGACATCCTGGAAGCCCTCAAACAACGAGGCGGCTGGCAGTCCAAACCCCCTTCTGCTGATGAGTCGGTGTTCCTTAAGGCCTTCGGGGCTCAGTCCTCCGCCTCCTGGGTGTCTCCGCCCTTCAACGAGCTCTTAAATTTGACCTGTCGAAGGGCGTGGGAACACCCAGACTCTGTGGAACCGGTGCCTGCTCGTCCTAATAAGTTCCTCTCGACACCCCCTGAAAAAGAGTTCCTGACTAAAGGTGTGGCTGTAGATGCTTTGGTGGTGGCATCTGCTACCCAGCAAGATGTAGCAGAGGCCCATCCTCCTAATAAGGAGTCTAGGAGCATGGATCGGTATGGAAAGCGCACCCTAAGTTCAGCGGCCTTTACATTAAGGTCCTTGAACTACCTTACGCACTTTACTAGATTTCAGAGGGATCTGATTAAAGAACTTTCCGATACCCACTTGGGTAACCTGCCTGAGGAGCTGGCCCAGACGGTTGGCTCTCAGCTGGCTACATTGTCGTCCATTTCAAACCCGTCCATGAGGCTCATTTCTTATGCGGCGGTACAGGCATTGCTCTACGGAGACAAGCCTGGCTCCGCCTGTGTCATTTCGCGGAGGCCTTTAAGTCTTCCTTTGCCAACGCCTTTGATGGGTCCTCCTGTTTGGACCCAAGGTAAAGTACACACTGACCCACTGAACAGGAGGGTAAGACTCTGACTGCAGGGGCACGATTTTCCACTCCCTTTCGGCCTTATCCCAAGGCTAAAAGAGGAGGGAAAATGTGGTTCAGATCTCAAGCCTTACCCCTCTCAGCAGGATGATCCCCCTTCCAGAGGCAGGGAATTCTTCCAGAAGACGCCGTCCCAGAGGCGGCAGAGGCCCTCGCAACACTGGAGACCGCGAGTCCTTTCGTGGCTCTTCAGCCTTTCACAGTCCCTGAGGGATTGCCCGACTGTGCAGCTCCGAGCCAGTCGGGGTCGTTCAAGCACCTAAAAGCCTGGGAAGGTATCACTCAGGACTGATGGGTGTCAATTATCGCCGGAGCTTACACCATCCCTTTGTCTCTCTCTCCACCTCAGTCCAAAAAAATCCCGGACCCGCCACCCAGTCAACGGGAAACAGCAGCCTCAGAAGTTTCAAAGCTGCTGCAAAAAGGAGTCATCCAACCGGTCCCCGCAGACCAGATCGGATAAGGGACTTACTCAAGATTCTTTTGGTGCCAAAAGACCGGGACTTGAGACCCATTTTGGACCTCAGCATTCTAAACCGTTCAGTCGAAAAGTCCAAGTTCCGAATGGTCACCCTACAAACCATTCTCCCATTGCTGGAGAAAGGTGTTTGGATGTGCTCCATAGATCTCAAGGACGCTTATTACCATATCATGGTACATCAAGCGCCCAGGAGACACAGCCTAGGAGGCAGTCATTTTCAGTTCCGCTGCCCTTTGGTCTCACCACAGCCCCAGGGTGTTCACCAAGTGTTTGGCGGTCGTGACTGCTCACCTGAGAAGTCTAGGATTCCAGGTGTTTGACGACTGGCTCCTAACTGCCACCTCCAAGCATCTACTAATGGAGCCTACAAGCCACTATATCACTGGGCAATTCCCTTGGAATCACCTTCAATTGGCCAAAGTCTGTGTTGCTGCCATCTCAACGCATAAGATTCATAGGGTAGAGATAGACTCAAACAATCTACCTACAGACAGAATACAAACCATACAGACTCAAGTTCGAGCCTTACTTCCCAGGTCCAAAGCCCCAGCCAGAATGGTCCTGCAGCTATTGGGATCCATGTCCGCCACGGTTCTTCTAGTCCCCTGGGCAAGGTTGCACATGAGAATTCTCCAGTGGCTTCTTTCAACTCAGTGGTCCTTTCAGGAACTCCCTCTCAGTCACCTTATATGGATCACGGAAACCTGCAAGGGACCTTCGCTGGTGGCTAGTGCCCTCCAATTTGGATCAGGGACGACCCTTTGTTCCACCTCCTCCTGCGGCCACTTTGACCACGGACACCTCCCAGATGGGGTGGGGGGGCATTCCCTGGGCAGGTCAGTCCAAGGCAAATGGCACCCAGAAGAGACCCTACTTCATATCAACATCCTAGAAATGAGGGCGGTGCTTCTGTCCCTTCAAGCCCTTCACGATTACCTTCCTCAGGGCGTAATTGCCGTTCACTCAGACAACATGTCAGTTGTCTGGTACCTGAACAAACAGGGAGGGACCAGATCCTATCCTCTTTGCAGAGAGGCCATGAGAGTCTGGGAATGGGCAGTCTCGACCAAACGCTTTCTAGTGGCTACTCATATTCCGGGCAAGTCCAGTGTGGTAGCTGACAGACTGAGCAGAACCATCCTCTCTCCTCATGAATGGTCTCTGAACATGACGGTTGCGAGTCAGATTTTCAGCAAGTGGGGAGTTCTGTGTTGTGACCTTTTCGCGACTCCACTGAATGCGAAGTGCAAAAAATTCTTCTCAAGAGCCCCATGGATGCACTAGCCCGTCCTTGGCCCACCGGCTTGCTTTATGCCTTCCCCCCAGTTCCTCTCCTTCCCAGGGTGATCCAAAAGGCATCTCTCTTGGGGAGCAAAATGATCTTAGTTGCTCCTTACTGGCCTCGTCAAGTATGGTTTCCCTATCTTCAAAAATATGCTCTGGAAGGTCCATGGTTCCTGGATCAGATTCCAGACCTTTTGGTTCATCAGTCGGGACTATTCCACCAGTCCCTACACACCTTAAAATTGACGGCTTGGCTCCTCCTCTTCCGACTATAGTCAGGAGTCATACATTGGATCCAGAGGTTGTACACATCTTATCTTCGGCCCATAAGTCTGCTACAAAGAAGGTATATTCTAGCAAATGGAAAAGATTTGCTATTTGGGCTCAACTCCGGGGCCTGGATCCCATCACTATTTCTGTATCAGAGGTACTAAAATTTTTAACTTCTCTTTTCAATCAAGGCTCTTCAGTCTCTACCATCAAGGTTCAATTGGCAGCGATTTCCAATTTTCACGAATCTATAAACCCACCTTTAATGAGCAACAGATTGTGTAAGACCTTCTTGAAAGGTGCTGCGCTCTTAAGACCTCCGATTTTTCATCCTGCTCCTCCATGGGATCTCGATGTGGTGTTAAACTTCCTCCCTTCGAACCGCAGCGACATGTGATCTAAAATTTCTATCGTGGAAGACTGCCTTTCTGGTGGCATTACTTCTGCCAGAAGAGTTTCAGAGCTTCAAGCTTTGTCTGTAAAACCCCGCTTGGTTTTTCACAAAGACAGAGTATCTCTCAGGCCAAATCCTTCCTTTGTCCCTAAAGTTTGTTCCAGTTTCTGCCTACAACAATCATTAGAACTTCCAGTCTTTTTCCAAATATTCTAACAAAGCGGAATTCATATTCCACACATTAGATGTCCACAGGCAGTTGCTTTTATTTAGACAGGACCAAACAAACAAGGAAAACAGATCAGTTGTTTGTATCCTTTGCAGACAATAAATTGGGCAAAGCTGTCACAAAGGTCACTATTGCCAAATGGATCAGGGACTGTATAACTCAAGCTTATTCTTATTCTAACAAAGAGCTTACCACCTCTGTCAAAGCTCATTCTACAAGGGCTATGGCTACTTATAGCATTTCATTCTAAGCTTGCCATTAGTGACATTTGTGCTGCGGCTACATGATCTTCCCTGCACACTTTCATTTCCCACTACAAATTGGACGTGGCATCGGCCATTTGGTTCCACAGTGCTCAGGAGTGTTTTCCAATGAGCCACCCAGGATTTAGGTGCTAGGGCTGTCCCATCAGTACAGAATGTAGGCAGATAGGATCACATAACATCTTTTAGTTATGTACTTACCATAACTTTAGATGTTTGGGATCCATCTTCCTTCCCCTTCCTTGGAGATCAGAGGATATCAGAAGGTCCGAATCCTGTTGTTTCATCTTGAAACATCTAACAATGTTATATAAACAAGTTGTGCATGTGTGCATGAATGCGGGCAAACAAGATCTGGGGGATTAGTGGTGGTGCATCCTGGGATAAGAAATAGCTCAGCCAATAAGAGGCCTCGCTCTATAGCATATGTGCAGGTCGGAGCCGAGGGATCGGCTCCGAGCCCATCAGTACAGAATGTAGGCGAGATGGATCCCAAGCATCTAAAGTTATGGTAAGTACATAACTAAAAGTTCAAGGACATACCATCCACAAGCTTGGAAAATAGATGCTCTTTCATTCAACTGGAACTTTCTAAAAATCTATGCATTCCTACCTCTGCCACTCATGACCACAGTATTACTAAAGATCAAAGCAGAGAGGCCCAAGGGGATCCTAATAGCTCCAGACTGGTCAAGACAACATTGGTACCCACTACTACGGAGCATATGTCACAACAAAAAGTGGGCCCTTCCCCAATGGCCCCTACTTTTGACTCAACACAACTTCAAAACAGTGCATCCAAACCTTCAGACACTGCAGCTAACAGCCTGGGAGATCCCATGAATAACCTCAATCTATCTCTCTCCAAGGAAGTCCAGCGGATATTAACAGAAGCTCGAAGACCATCCACCAGTAAGGTTTACTTAGCAAAATGGAAGAGATTCAGCATTTGGAATACCAGCAAGGGACATGATGCATCATTATTGAATATCCCACTCATCCTGGAATATTTGGCAGATATGCTACAGAATGGACTCTCATATTCTTCCATAAAGATACATGCTTCAGCTATCTCAGCTAGATATAACACTGATCCGCCTGTGTTTTCACATCCTTTGTTAAGGCAATTCCTCAGGGGAATCAAGAACATTAAGCCACCAAGAAAGGCTCCAGTGCCAGCTTGGGACCTCAACTTTGTCCTAGAAAAACTGACTCTACCTCCCTTTGAGCCAGCAGCTTCAGTGGACTTACAATTTTATCATGGAAGACAGCTTTCCTGTTGGCAATTACCTCAGCAAGAAGGGTTTCGGAACTACAGGCCCTAATGGCAACACCACCGTTCATAATCTTTCACAGAGACAGGGTCTCCTTAAGAACCAACCCTACTTTTATGCCAAAGGTGGTATCTAGGGTTTCTTTAAATCAGGCCATTCACCTGCCTACTTTGTTCCCCAATCCTGAGAGCAAAGGGGAAAGACTGTTGCATACCTTGGACATTCACAGACAACTTCGCTACTACCTGGACAGAACCAAGACCAGTAGGAAGTCTGATCAGCTTTTGTAGCTTACGCCCTGGAGTACAAGGAAAAGCAATTTCCAAACAGACTATTTCAAAATGGATTGGACATTGCATCAGATTTTGTTATTCCTTCCATGGGAAGAATGTTCCAGCCAATGTCAGACCACACTCCACCAGAGCTACAGCCACCTCTACAGCATTCTTAAGAGGGGTGCCTACAAAAGACATTCTAGAAGCTGCTACATGGAGCTCCGTGCATACATTCTCCAAACACTACAATCTCCCTTTATATTCCAGATCCAGAGCAGGCCTTGCTTCGGCAGTCCTGCAGGGTTTGATTGCCACACCATCTCTTTCCTAGAGCATTCCTCCTCCCCCAGCTAAGCTATGGTATTCAACCCATATGTTATGACTGCAGTTGCATTCTTGAAGGACATAGTACAGTTTTGTACCTACCATAAATGTAGATGTCCGATAGATATGCAACTGCAGTTGGATTTTCCCTCCCTCCATACCCCTCTATGCCTTGGGTCCACTCCTATCCCTGTTTCTCTTAGCTGGGGATATCTGTTATGGTGTATCTGTTTATTGCTTACTTATTTGTCTGGAATCCTGTTTTTGTCTCCCAATTTGATTGCAGCCTTCCTTGGAGGGCACCTGGCATCTGGGGCAAGAAACACTGAAAAAAATGGCGTCGGCTGATGCTTATGTACTCCAACCGCTCTGACGTCGGAGAGAAATGCGACATCAGCCGACGTCGGACCCAGACTTTGGAATCCGGCCGACCGAGGGCTGCCTGAGGCAGGACAACCCATATGTTATGACTGCAGTTGCATATCTATCGGACATCTACATTTATGGTAGGTACAAAACTGTACTTTTGGCAGCCTGGCTTATTCCCTGACCACTGATCAATCTGCCAACCTCAATAAACAAGTTCTAGATGTTATACATGAGGCCAGATACCCTAGCACTAGAAAGTCTTATGCTGACAAATGGAAAAGGTTCTGCACCTGGATTCAGGCTAAGGGAGCCAATACGGCACAGCCCTCCCTACGTCTCATCCTGGATTACTTAGCTGACCTGCTACACAGTGGTCTCTCTTTTTCCTCTATTAAAATTCATGCTTCTATTAAAATTCATGCTTCTGCTATCTCTGCTCATTTCCACACTGAGCAGCCCCTTTTTCTCACACCCTCTGATCAAACAATTCCTAAGAGGGGCTAGCAACCTGAGGCCACCAGAAGAGCACCTATCCCAGCTTGGAACCTTAACTTTGTGTTGAAAAAGCTCACCCTGCCCCCCCCCATTTGAACCAGCATCTTCAGCAGAGTTAAACTTTCTCTCCTGGAAGACAGCTTTTCTTCTGGCCATCACTTCAGCCAGAAGAGTCTCCGAGCTACAAGCAGTCATGACTGTGGAGCCCTTCATCATCTTCCATGCTGACAGGGTTTCCCCTCAGGACTAACCCATCCTTCATGCCCAAAGTGGTGTCCAGTGTGGCTCTCAACCAATCCATTAATTTGCCCACCTTTTCCCTAACCCACAAAACAAGGGGGAAAGGATCCTGCACTCTCTAGATGTGCACAGACAGTTCAGATTATATCTAGACAGGACTAAATCATTCAGAAAGTCGGATCAATTACTAGTTAGCTTTGCTGCAGGAGCAGAGGGCAAGGCCCTCTCCAAACAAGCAATTTCCAAATGGGTAACACACTGCATCCATTTCTGTTAAAAGCAACATGGAAAACCTCCCCCTAAGGGGGACAGGACTCACTCCACCAGAGCAGCCTCCACCTCTGCAGCTTTCCTCAGAGTAGTCCCCACCAGGGACATCCTGGAGGCTGCCACCTGGACATCTGTTAACACTTTCCTCAAGTATTACCACCTGCCTGTCTTCTCCAAATCCAGGACAGGCTTTGCCACTGCAGTCTTGCAGGACAACCTAGCCAGCCCCTAGTCTCCTTGACTGCCTCCACCCTTTTCCTCAACTTTGGGAATCAACCCAAATGTGATGACTGCAACAGTGAAACACGAAAAACATAGTACAGTTGTGTACACTTACCATAAATGTAGATATTCGAGTGTATTGACTGTTGCAGTCCTGGTTTCCCGCCCTCCATCCCCCTCTTCTTTCTCTTTCTTTCCTTACAAGGAACTTTTTGGTATTTACTTTCTACTGGTGGAGGTCTTCCTCCATAACCTGGCTCCCACTTGGGGGCTCCTGACAGGGCAAGAAAAACTGATGTAATGGCGTTGGCTGCCTTACTTTATACTACTGACGACCTGACATCAGTCCTGAAGCGGCAGCAACTGACGCAGAAATACTAAGCCTCTGGTATTCGGGCCGGCTGAGGGCTACCCTGGCAGGGATAACCCAAATGTGATGACTGCAACAGGGAATACACTCGAACATCTACATTTATGGTAAGTGTACACAACTGTACTTTCTGCTGCTAACTCAGTCCATATCTTCAGATAACATTCTTGATATTATAGTTTATGATGTCCGTTATAATTTCAGTCCATGGCTTTGCAGATGAGGCTTGTAAGAGTGATAGGGCTGTAATTTTCTGGGTTGTTTTTAAAGCCACCCATGTTGAAAGGCATCACGACTACAGTGTGTAAGTCTTCTGGGATCAGACTAATAACTAAACTTATATTAAGCAGTTTATGGATTGGATTTGCAAGGGAATGTTTAATTCTATTAATTAAGCAAGGAAATATGTTGTCAGGTCCAGTAGAGGAAGTACTTTCCGTCTAGATTAGCACTTTCAGTAAATGATCTTTAGAGATAATTGTAGGATTCAGGTGTTTCAGGGCTTTGTTAGAAGTCTGAAGTTGGCACTGAATTTGTTTGCAGGGATTTGGACAATTCCCATTAGGTCAGAATAGGAAACGTCATAATTGAGAAGATGAAATGTTTTTATTATGGATCTGGCTAGTAAGATACAAACAGTGGAAATATTTTTAGTTCCTATAGTTTTATGTACAGATCGAGCATATATTTGTCAGCCAGAGAAGATATAGATGCTAGTAAAGAGTTTAAGGCACATATTTGGGAGGGGAAGAGGCAAAAATTAAATGTGGTAAGTTTATTTTCCCATAGGAAAGGTGGTTTAGGATTACCTTATTTGAAGGGATACTTTAGAGTTACACAAATAAGGCTTATGTACATTACTCAAGTAGAAGTTTATAATTCAAAGTGGAAAGTGATTATGATCAAACAGGAAGAAGGTCAAGAAATAAGAAGAGAGTGTAATTGAGGCTAAAAGTCCTTATGTTTAATTACAGCACCCATAGAGAATGTTATATTCATAAAGTAAAACAATGTATTCTAAGGACTCAGCTAATATGTGAATGGAGAAAGGTGATGTTATCAATAGGCATGACTGCAAATGCGGGTATAGAATATGGACAAGAAGGGCTAGCATTTACTGGAGGAAACTGATAAATGGGAGTAAATAACTAGAGAGGGAAAGGTAAAAGGGAGAGGAGGCTAAGTAGAAGTTTGAACTGTAGGGTAAAGATGGCCTTCCCTACCAAGGATTGATATCAGAGTAGAATGAAAGAGAATGAGATGAGGCAGTGCTAAGTGAAAGACTGTGTCTGGTACAGTTTTTAATTGAGACTAGAACAGATGTTGTTAAAAACAGATTACTAGGGCATATAAAATACTGATTGATGACTGTAAGAATCATTGGAGGTTAGAAAAGATTGGGAAGAGAAACTGGAAAGGCAGTTTACAAAGGAACAGTGGTAGGGCACCTGTACGGCTTCATGGTGTGTGACAGAGTCCAGAAGGTTGTGGAATTTTGCTTGGAAATGTTGTTTGGGTATTTTTATACTCCATGCAGACTTCTGAGAATTTATCCACAAGTAAATAGCAAATGCTGGAGGTTTGATGGAAAAGAGAGAGGTAATGAGTATATTTTTGGGAGTACAATGAGTTGGCAAGACCTCTATAGAGAAAGTAAGCATGTCAAGGGAACATAGTACACTTGGTGGGATGCACCTCCATTCTACCACATCCACCCTCCTGAAGATCACTATGGTCCATTTGTTTCTCATTCATGGCAACACCCAGAAACTCTTTAAGGCATGAGTTCAAGTAACTCAAGCCTTCAGCTCATAGACATGCAGTAAAATATGTTTTATACATTCCCAATCAGAACTTATTTTGATTATGAAAAAGTGGCATGTTATAGTTTAAGAAATTGTAAGTAACATAAGTGTATATCAGTGTGTATGTATGCACCTTTAAGAAGCTCTCCAAGGGCTTGCACTAGTGTATAAATATTGAGCATGTGCAAGTCTGACTGCCATTTTGTAGCTAGCTGTTGAGATGTAAGCATGTATGTATGTAAGGTCTGTTTGTTAACCAGTTTGTTTGTTTTATGATGATGTTATTCATCCTGATGTGTTTGTGTATTAAATGAAATAATCCACCTGCTTTTCTTCTATGTTGGAGAGAGAGAGAGACGAGCGACATGGTGTCAGAAGCGGCATGTCTAAAGGGCATGAAGTTAGAGGCGGCATGGTGAAAGCGACTTAAGGCATTTGCTTGGAACTGTTGTACTAAACAAGAGTGAATCATCTCTACAATATGCATACTTTGCAAAACAGGTCAGAAACAAAATTCAAATATTAAAACGTGCTCAGCACTATTTCTTATTTGTAAAATATGGAACGAGGCATACACTATGTTCTAAACGATATTCGCATAAACCGATATGTACAATATTGATAAAAATATTGAATTACTACGGAAAATGTTTGAAATAAAATCTGAATTGCATAAAATGAATAAAATAAGGGGAAATTACTGCATTTTCGCAAAGCATGTATTTTTCATATTAAGCAAAGATGTCTGAGTTATCAGAAGTGTATAAAGTGTTTGCATGTTTGTGCTGTGTTACAGTAAATCTGTTTCACAGAATACAGCCATTACAGAGCATATTTTTCAAAGTACAATATTTAGAAGTTTATTGTACATTTGAATGTTATTACAAGATCACAAAAAAGTTTGTTCGCACATAATTACAAGGGCCTTATTTTCAGTGGGTTTCTGCATACTTTGTGGGCATGGCAGATGTATTTTGAAAACTCAGTGCACTTGTGTGTGACAGTAATATTGCTGAGAACTGGAGAGTGTTTGTGCAAGAGTACGGCATTTTCATACAGGCTACATTTTCTGTTAAAGATGACTGTGCAAAGGCATTTATTCTGATTAATTTAGCTGGGTCAGAAGCCCTAGAAAGAGAATGTTAATTTGTGTATGCACCTGCCATCTGTACAGGAGAGAGGGAAACCGCCATATTGTTGTACCGGCTGAGTCAAGGGAGAACCCAGAGTGCATAAAACATAAATTTAGAGAAAAGTGTAAACCCCCCCCCCCAACAAATGTTACAACGGAAAGGCACTTATTTTATACAAGGGATCAAAAGCCTGGTGAAACATTTGCAGCATGTATAACTGACCTGAGAAACAAGGCTAAAACATGACTTAAGGGATGAGTTGATACAAGACAGACGTGTGTGGGATTAAAGATGATGCTGTGAGAAAGATTTTGCTTTGTGACAGTGATTTAACTTTGAATAAGACCATTGAGATTTGTCAGATATATGAGCTCACAGAAAAGCACACCAGTATGCTTACAAATGAGAACAGCTGTAGAAGGTACAGTGATAAAGCTCATGTTAATAGTGTGTAGCACATAGTTAAAAGAAGCAGGCCCAAGCACATGGCAGCAACTGTAGCCCCTGCAGCATTCACTGGTAAACCCTAGAACTTTCCAGCAAATTCCAGAGTTTGCACAGTGCCAGTGAAGCATAAGAGTGAGTCAACAAACTCAAAGCATGGACCCCAACCTGGTTTCATTGCCAACTGTTGTAATTGTGGTGGAAGTCATGAATTTAAAACGGAGGCATTTTTAGCTTTTGGTCAGCAATGCCACAAATGCAATAAGTGGAATCATTTCAAAACGTTTTGTAAATCAAAAGGCCCACATTCTTTTACTGAGAGGGAGCATTTTAAGAAACGAGTTGGTCAGTTAGAAAGCTGCAACCCTACTCTTTAGGTTGATGGTGTGTCATTGCTTCATGAAACAGTTAATGCTGTTGATTTAAGGGCAAACAGTGAAGTATTTTGTACAGTTCGAATAAATGGCAAACCCATAGAGCTCAAAGTTGACACAGGTTTCAAGTGCAATGTTATATCAGCAGAAACATTTGTGAGAGTGTGTCATGGTGAAAGGCTTGATTTGACGAGGTGTGCGAAGCTTGCTGCTTATGGAGGTGAAGAAAATCAGACTGAAGGCTCAGTAGTGCTTTCATGATGTTCTTCGTGTTTCACTGTTGTTGCAGTCATCACATTTGGGTTATCTGTCTGCAGGTAGCCCTCAGCTGGCCTGAATACCAGAGTCTTCGGATTTCTGCGTCGGACACTGTCTCTTCTTCCATGACGTCAGGTCGTCAAGGGTATAAAACATTCAGCCAATGCCATTACATCAGTCTTTTTTGCCGTGCGCTGCCCGAAGCAGAAGCAGTTCGCAAGTGCCGGGTGGCCGATGCCTGAAATTTTCGTTTTCGAGTTTCAGACCCGAAGTCTTCAAAAAAGCTAAATACCCCATTGGGGATTCTTTTTCTTGCTCTAATCGATGTCAGTAAAAGTTAATTGTCCTACCTGTGGAAAGCAAATACCTCATAGAGATTTTCTTTCTTACTGCATCCCCTGCTTAGGCCCAGTCCACGACGTCTCTCGTTGTCGGTTTTGTACCTTATTCAACGCCCGAACTATCTGTCGTCGAGCTATTTTTGCCGCTAATTATTTTTGTACTCGTTCTGTGTACTCCGAAATGGCTTCATCAAGCCATCAAACTACCGATCTTCCGAAAAAAAATGTAAGGATAAAGACAGAGACAGACCGCTTAGGTCCAAAACTGCCGACCACGCTTCCGTTAAGCTTGTCGCCAGTACGGTGGTACTCAATGAGGTGCTTTTTCTCAGCCCCTGATACCCGCTACTTCTGATTCGCAGGCCTCTACTGAGACCCTTTCGGAGTCTGGTATGCCGTGAGATGCTTCTTCGACTATGGAACCTGTGGATATCTCTACCTTGGATGGGTCCGGAGCCGCTGTGCAGGCACCAACTTCTGAGGGTGTATTCAGGCCTACAGACATTCATATTAAACCGATGCCATCGTTTTCATCCAGGCCTAAAACTCGCACCACGCTTAGAAAACCGACGACCAAACCGCAGGCCAAGGCCCATATGCCTAAAAAACAAATGCTTAGAATGGCTAAAGACCTCATTACCTTGATTGGGGGAAGCCATCCACCTAGAACTGAGTTTCTTTCTAATTCTTCTGATCAGTAAACTGATTTTTCTGCTCCTTCTGATTACCAGGATTTGCCCTTATCTACTTATGAAGATTCTGATGCAGAGGATTCCATTCCCTCTGCTTCCCCTCCAAAAGATTTTTCTTTCAGTGAAACCTTGCATACGCTTAGGGAGCATTTCCGCTGGGAAAGCCAGGATTACTCTGACTCCAAAAAGAGGCTTAGGGAATCCTTACTCCTACCCCAACACAGGCCTTTAGCTGCCCTCCTGTTCTGGACATTGTAGATGATGCTTTCTTGGAATCTAACCTTTCCCCAGACATTTTACTCCAGCTCCCAGAAAACCTGACAGGTATTACAGAGTACCTGACTCTCACAAGTTCCTCTTCAAGAATCCTTCTGCGGATCCAGAGAACATTTCCCAAGGACCAAAAGGCATTAAGGCTACTGCTGCCAAAAATCATACCCCTTCTGATAGAGATTCTAGAGCCTTAGACAGATGGGGTAAGAAGGTATACACTTCTGCTACTTTGGCCATCAGGGCTTTAAATTGCCAGTTTCATATGTTAAAGTATCAGCAGCATGTTATAGGGCTACTTAAACAGAAAATGATGTTTATTCCTGACTGTACTGAATGCAAAGAATTACAGGATTTAATGCATTCTGCAGAACAAGTTGGGAAACATACTTTGCAATGTAGTTTTGACGCTTTAGAAGCATCTTGCAGGGCTGCTGTCACTGGGTCTGTACTTAGAAGGCATGCTTGGCTTAAGGAACAAAACTTGCCAGATCATGTAAAAGCTAAATTATTGGATGCTCCCTTAAAACAAGACCGCCTTTTTGGCAACAAGGCAGAAGAAGTCCTCAAAAGGATGGAGGAAAAAGCTAAATCTATGCAAACTGTTAAAGATTTCCTACAAGTACAGCCTCCCAGATTCAGTAGGCATTGGCCTTCTAAGAGCTGATCCTTTCCAGTCCCTTCTAGGCCTTTTCAGTCCAAACCCAGGAACAGCAGACTACCTAGGCTATAGTCTCAGGCTTCGCACAAACCTAAGTAGTGGGGGACTCCCACTTCCGAAGCAGGGAGTAGTAAGCCACCCCCCATGGAAACATGGCACAATGGCTTAACCCTTCCAAGCCCTGCTCTACTACCTGCTCCCTTAGGAGGAAAGCTCGCCTTCCATGCAAAAATCTGGGAACTCATTACCCAGGACAATTGGATTTTGAACATAGTTTCCCAAGGATACAGATTCCACTTCCACACCCTACCAACAACAAATGGTTGGCCAGACCTACCCCAAATCAATGGGCGGAGGCCCAACAGCAGGTTCTCTCTCTCTCTCTCTCTCTCCTCAGTATCAGGGCTATTCAGCCTGTCCCAGCAGAACAAAGGGGACAAGGCTTTTATTCAAGACTTTTTCTGGTCCCCGGAAAAGACAACTCCTGGCATCCTATCCTGGACCTCTCTATTCTCAACACCTTTCTGGTAGTTCCAAAATTCAAAATGCTAACTCTGCAACAGCTTCTTCCCATGCTAGCCAAGGATGCCTGGCTGGCAGCCCTAGACTTAAAGGAACCTTACCTGCACATCCCAATAAGGGAATCTTGCAGGAAATACCTACGCTTCAGGGCAGGCTCCATGCACTATTAGTTCTCTGCACTTCCCTTTGGCTTATCTACTGCGCTCAGGGTATTCACAAAGTGCCTAGCTCCAGCCATTGCATTTTGCAGGCAGAGAAATATTCAAATTTACCCATATTTGGACGATTGTCTGATTCAGGCAGAAAGCCAGGACTTGCTATTACAACACCTGGCATTCGTAAAGAAACTTCTACCCTCACTGGGGTACACCATCAACGAAAAGAAATCTCACCTAGTACCCTGCCAACAGATTGTATTCCTGGGAGCAAGCTTGAACACAACTTCCCAGATGGCATTCCTCACTCCAGAGAAACAAGTTTACTGGACAACCTACTTCAAACTATTGGCCACAAAACCCCAGTTATCTGCAAGGAAAATACTGCAAGCCCTGGGGTTCATGGCCTCTTGCATTTTACTAATTCCATATGCAAGACTGCATATGAGGAAACTCCAATGGTATCTAAAAAGCCTATGGTGTCAACATTCTCAGGACCTGGAAACAATGATTTCTATCATTCCTTGTATCAAGACAGAGTTCCTTTGGTGGGCAGAGGCTTGCTATCACAACAAGGGACTCCCTTTCACTCTACCCCTGCCGCCCAAACTCTAACAACAGACGCATCAGACTATGCATGGGAGGCTCACATGGCAGGGCAGTGCATTCAGGGCAAATGGAACCCGAGACAGATGCACCTGCATATCAGTCAAAAAGAAATGTTAGCTGTACAGAATGCTCTGACAGCCTTCAAAGGCCGTATTCTTCCAAGACAACTATTAGTAAAGACAGACAACACCACAGTTATGTGGTACATAAACAAGCAGGGGGGGGAACCCACTCGTACCCTCTCTGCAGACTAACCATGGCTCTGTGGAACACAGCCTTGAGCTACTAAGTACACCTGCAAGCTCAGTTTCTGCCAGGCATACTAAATTTACTGGCAGATGACTTAAGCAGAAATGTCATGGACCCACACGAATGTAAACTAGATGCCAAAATATACAACCTCTTGAGGAACAAATGGGGGACCCCAGAGATAGACCTGTTTGCCTCCCCTCAGAACTACCAATTGGACAAATTCTGTACAAGAACTCCCCACAGCCAAGCTTGGAAAGTGGATGCCCTGTCCTTTACCTGGGAAAGCCTCTCAGTTTATGCCTTTCCCCCTCTGCTTCTCCTCTCGAAGGTTCTACTAAAGATCAAACAGGACAAGCCAAGGACAATACTGATTGCACCAGACTGGCCACTTCAGCACTGGTACCCCCTCTTGCGCAGTATGGCACTGCTGCAACCATGGCACCTGCCTCAGACCCCTTCCCTGCTGTCCCAACAGGCAGGCCAGATTCTGCACCCTCAGCTTCAAACCCTGAACCTTGCAGCCTGGCTAATTCCTTGAGCTCTCCCTTAGCATCCCTCAGTAAGCAGGTACTGGATGTCATTCTGGAGGCAGGGAAGCCTAGTACTAGAAAACCCTATGCTGAAAAGTGGAAAAGATACTGTTCCTGGAGCCTGGTTCAGGGGATGGGCACAATGGTGCCCAGTTTACCTCAGATTCTACAGTACTTAACAGAAATGCTCCACAGGGGCCTAGCCTTCTCGTCAATTAAAATCCATGCCTCTGCCATTTCATTACATTATAATACAGAGCCACCCCTTTTCTCTCACCCCTTGCTAAAGCAATTCCTTAGAGGGGCCAAAAATTTAAGACCCCCCAGGAGAACTCCCACTCCAGCCTGGGACCTTAACTTTGTACTGGAAAAGCTCACTCTTCCCCCCTTTGAGCCAGCTGCAACAGCAGAGTTGAAATTCCTTTCTTGGAAAACAGCCTTCCTTCTAGCCTTCACTTCAGCAAGAAGAGTGTCTGAATTACAGGCCGTCATGGCAGTGGTACCCTTCATTATCTTCCATGCGGACAGAGATTCCCTCAGGACTATTCCTTCCTTTATGCCCAAGGTGGTGTCTAGTGTGGCCCTAAATCAGTCCATTAATTTGCCTAGTTTTTTCCCTAATCCACAAAACAAAAGTGAACGAATACTGCACTCTCTGGACATGCACAGACAACTTAGATTTTACTTGAACAGGACTAAGCCTCTCAGAAAATCTGAACAGCTGCTAGTTGGCTTTGCTGCCGGGGCAGAGGGGAAGGCCATTTCAAAGCAAACCATCTCCAAATGGATAGCCCATTGCATTAATTTCTGCTACAAGCACCATAGAAAACCTAATCCACAGGGGATAAGATCACATTCCACCAGGGCTGCATCTACCTCTGTGGCTTTTCTCAGAGGAGTCCCTACCAGGGACATCCTAGAAGCTGCTACCTAGAGCTCTGTACAAACCTTCACCAAGCATTACCACATGCCTATCTTTTCTAAATCCAGAGCTGGATTTGCCACTGCAGTCTTGCAGGGCTTAATAGCTGGACCTAACACTCATTAGCTTTCTCCACTCTTCCTTAGCTTTGGGAATCAACCAAAATGTGATGACTGCAACATTGAAACACGAAGAGCATAGTACAGTTGTGTACACCTACCATGAATGTAGATGTTCGAGTGTATTCACTGTTGCAGTCCTGGTTACCCTCCCTCCAACCCCCTGACTTCTCTTGGCTGTACCTTCCTTCTTGCTTGGTATATTTATTTTTTCTGGTGTATTTGCTTTTTGATGGGAGTGTACCATACCATATAATTGCTTCCTATTATGGGGGCACCTGACATCTGGGGCAAGAAAAACTGATGTAATGGCATCGGCTGCATGATGTTCATCGTGCATACAGCTGCAGTCATAACAGATGGGTTTTCCTGCCGTCAGGCGGGTCTTCGGTCGGCCGAATTCCAAAGTCTAGGTCCGGCGTCGGTTGTCGTCGCCTCCTCCCTGACGTCAGTGCGACAGGGGTATAAAAGAACCAGCCGACGCCATTTTCTTCAGTCATTCTTGCCGCGCGGTGCCCGAAGCAGAAGCAGTTCGCAAGTGCCGGTCGGCCAGCTCCTGAGATTACGAATATTTTTCAACCGAAGACTTCTTGAAAGCTAAGTACCCGTTGGAAACTTTTCTTGCCTCAGACCGATGTCAGACAAAGTTAATAATTGCATTTCATGTGGGAAGCAAATACCGCATAAGGATTTCCATTCCCTCTGTATACCTTGCTTAGGCCCAGACCACGACAGCTCAGCCTGTCGTTTTTGTGCTACATTCAACAGACGCACTATTAAGCATCGGGCGGAGTTCGCCCAACACTATTTTGGCAAAAAGTTTAATTACAACATGTCGGATACTCCGACTCCAATTTTGAGTAAACGACGTAAAGATAAGGACCGACATACGAGGTCCGCGACTTCTACCGACACCACGCTAAAGCCGACTACATGTGCTCCGGTTCTCAGCGAGGCACCTACGCAGCCCCTGACTACCGATGACACTTCATTAGTGGTGTCTTCTGTGCCCGAGGTCGCAGGCTCTTCGGCCCACACCCCGACTACAGATACCGAAGCCACTCTTGGCGGGGAAACTCAGAGTTCAGACAGGCCTGCCACTTCTCAAGGTGTCTTCAGGCCTTCTTCTTCTTTTTCCATTAAGGCTTACACTAAATCTAAAGCAGCCATGCATTCTAAAAGACAAGCTCCACAGGGCCCCTCTCAAGGCCCCATGCCTAAAAAGCAGATGCTCAAAATGGCTGAGGATTTGATTACTCTTATCAGGGGTTCTCAACCCCCCTCGGACAAAAGGCCCAGAGTGGAGGAAGAATACCCTTCCTCGGACCAGGCATCCATTACTTCAGAACATTCTGAGGATCAGGAACATTTTTACTCCCCTTTCGAAGATTCTGATGCAGAGGAGTCCATTCCCTCTGTCTCCCCCCCCCCCTGAGGATTACTCTTTTGGGGAAACCTTGCATACCTTGAGGGAACACTTCCACTGGGAAGGCCAAGAGTATTCAGACTCCAAGAAAAGGCTCAGGGATTTCCTCTTGCTCCCTCAGCACAGGCCTCTGGCTATACCTCCTGTCTTTGAATACACATCATCTAGTATGTCTGAGGCCAGCCTTAACCCAGATTCTTTACCTCCAGCTCCAGTCAAGCCTGACAGGTATTACCGGGTTCCTGATTCACACCAATTCCTATACAAAAGCCATGCGGCTGACCCAGAAACTATTTCACAGGGTCCCAAGGGAATTAAGGCCTCCACTGCCAAAACTCCATTACCTTCAGAGAGAGATTCCAGAGCTTTAGAAAGGTGGGGGAAAAAGGTATACACCTCGGCCACTTTAACCATGAGGGCGTTAAACTGTCAGTTCCATATGTTAAAGTATCAACAGTTTTTGTTATCTCAGTTGAAAAGCAAAATGTCACAACCTGAACAACCAGACTTGAAGGAGTTGCAGGATTTGTTGCATAGTGCAGAGCAAGTGGGTAAACATACCTTGCAATGTGGTTTTGATGCTTTAGAGGCCTCTTGTAGAGCTGCTGTTACAGGATCAGTCATACGTAGATATTCTTGGCTCAAAGAGCAAACCTTACCAGATCATGTCAAAGCTAAATTACTAGATACACCTCTTCAAAAAGATGTATTGTTTGGTGTTAAAGCTGAGGAGGTATTAAAGAAAATGGAGGAAAAGGCAAAATCAAAGCAAACAGTGAAAGATTTCCTACAGGTACAACCTCCACGTTTCAGTAGAAATTGGCCTTCAAACAATTGGTCCTTTCCAGCCACGGACAGACCTGAAAGAGGTAGATACAGGCGCCCGAGAGGTAGAGGGCAATCTCAAGGATCATTTAGAGGCAGACAATGGCAAACACCTACACCAAGAGGGGGTGAGGATAGTTCACAGCCATTCAGAAAGCAGACCCAATGACTTTCCCCTTTGCATGCCAAGCAAGGCTCAAATGGCAGCACCTTTAGGCGGAAAACTGGCATTATTTTTGAAAAATTGGCATATTGTCACAAAAGTCAAATGGATCCTGGACATTATAGACAGAGGTTACAGATTCCACTTTCACACCCTTCCAAAAATGAGAGGCATACCAAACCTTCCACACAATCAAAAGGCAGAGGCACAAAAACAAATTTCAGATCTCATGGACATGAAAGCTATTCAAGAGGAACCTGCACAAGAACAGGGTCAAGGTTTTTATTCCAGACTATTCGTGGTACCAAGGAAGGGCAAAGATTGGAGACCTATTTTGGACCTATCCATCCTAAACACATATTTACTCGTACCAAAGTTCAAGATGCTCACATTACAGCAGCTTCTTCCCATGCTGGGCAAGGAGTCTTGGCTGGTAACACTGGACCTCAAGGAGGCATACCTGCATGTCCCAATCAGTCAAGATTGTAGAAGATACCTCAGATTTCTTGCAGGTTCATCCCATTATCAATTCTCTGCATTGCCCTTTGGCTTATCTACTGCACCCAGAGTGTTCACGAAATGCCTGGCATCAGTAATTGCCTTCTTCAGACTTCAAGGGATACAAATATACCCATATCTGGACAACTGCCTGATCCAAGCGGACAGCAAACACACTCTTCTGAAACACCTGGCGTTTGTAATAATGTTGTTGAAATCTCTGGGATACACAGTCAACAAAAAGAAGTCAAGACTAATACCGTCTCAAACAATAATTTTCCTGGGTGCCAGCTTGGATACAAACACCCAGATGGCCTACCTCACGCCAGAGAAACAAGGGCAATTAACTCAATACTTCAGAAAACTGGCAACCTTCACCAGGCTGACTGCAAGGAAAATACTGCAGGCTCTGGGATTCATGGCATCTTGCATCCTGCTAATCCCATGTGCAAAGCTGCATATGAGGAAACTTCAATGGTACCTAAAAAACTTATGGTCTCAACACAGCCACAGTTTGGAAACAATCATACCACTGATTCCATGTCTTCAAAAGGAATTTCTGTGGTGGGCTCAAGCATGCCAAAGAAACATAGGTCTCCCATTCTGCAAGCCTCAAGCAAATCAAGTCATCACAACAGACGCCTTGGACTACGCCTGGGGGGCACACATGACAGATCGGTGCATTCAGGACAAATGGTCACAAAAAGAAAAGCACCTACACATCAATCAAAAGGAAATGCTAGCAGTAATAAATGCTATTATGGCTTTCAAAGACCTACTGCATCCAGGCCAGCTATTGATAAGAACAGACAACACCACAGTGATGTGGTACTTAAACAAACAGAGAGGAATTCATTCATACCCCCTGTGCAGACTAGCCATGTCCCTTTGGAACACGGCTCTGGAATTGCAAATCCAACTTCAAGCACAATTCCTGCCAGGGAAGGAAAACACACCGGCAGACAACCTAAGCAGAAATATGACAGATCCACGTGAATGGAAGTTGCATCCTCAAGTTTTTACAATGATAATTCAAGCATGGGGAAGGCCAGACATAGATCTCTTTGCCACCCACAGAAATTACCAATTGACAAAATTCTGCTCAAGGACCTTTCATCCACAGGCCTGAAAAGTGGACACACTCTCTTTCAGTTGGACAACAATGACGGTTTATGCCTTTCCACCTCTTCCACTGCTGGCCAAAGTCCTATTAAAAGCCAGAGCAGACAGACCAGAGATGATTCTCATTGCTCCAGACTGGCCAAGACAACACTGGCACCCACTCCTGAGGAGCATGACGCATTCCCCACCATGGATCCTGCCACTAATGCCTCTTCTACTGACTCAGCACAACTTCAAAACTCTTCACAGTCAGCTGAAAACACTCATTCTAGCCGCATGGAGGATTCCTTAAATTCACAGCAGACCCTACTCTCCAAGGAGGTGCAGGATGTCATTTTGGAGGCCAGAAGGCCTTCTACTAGAAAAGCTTACTCCGCAAAATGGAAACGGTTTTGTGCCTGGAATCAGAAAAAGGGTCAGAATCCTGGAATACTGAATTTACCTCAAATACTACAGTACCTAGCTGAGCTGCTAAGCAGTGGACTTTCATTCTCCTCCATCAAAATCCATGCCTCAGCCATTTCTGCAGAGTACAACACTGATCCTCCTTTATTCTCTCACCCTCTCTTAAGACAGTTCCTCAGAGGGGCTAAGAATATAAAACCCCCAAGGAAGCAACCAGTACCTGCTTGGGACCTCAATTTCATTCTAGAAAAACTAACCCTGCCTCCTTTTGAGCCAGCTGCTTCAACAGATCTGCAATATTTGTCATGGAAAACAGCCTTCCTTCTAGCTATCACCTCAGCACGCAGGGTTTCAGAACTACAAGCCCTCATGGCTGTGCAGCCTTTCATCATTTTTCATCAGGACAGAGTTTCCTTACGAACCAATCCTTCATTTATGCCAAAGGTAGTATCCAGGGTAGCCTTGAATCAGGCTATCCACTTACCTACCTTTTACCCTAATCCACAAAACAAAGGTAGAGGCTACTACATTCCTTGGACATTCACAGACAGCTCCATTATTATTTGGACAGAACAAAGCCTTTCAGAAAATCAGAGCAACTCTTTGTGTCCTATGCTACAGGTGCTCAAGGGAAGCCTATTTCCAAACAGACAATCTCAAAATGGATAGCCCACTGCATACACTTTTGTTACTCTTTTCATGGTAAAACTGTACCTACAGGCATCAGATCTCACTCCACAAGGGCCACAGCTACCTCTGCAGCTTTCCTCAGGGGGGTTCCTACCAAAGATATTTTGGAAGCAGCCACTTGGAATTCTGTACATACTTTATCCAAGCACTATCACCTACCATTATACTCCAAAACTAGAATGGGCTTTGCCACTGCAGTCTTGCAGGGCATCCTGGCTCCACCTAGTTCCACTTAGTGCCTACCACCCCTTTATTATCTTTGGGATTCTACCCCATCTCTTATGACTGCAGCTGTATGCACGATGAACATAGTACAGTTTTGTACCTACCATAAATGTAGATGTTCGAGTGCTAATACAGCTGCAGTCCAGGTTTCCCTCCCTCCTTCCCCTCTTGGGACAGGCCTAATGGCTAACACCTCCTCATACAACCTCATTGGGGTATTCTTTTATGGTGTATTTGCTTGCAACTACTGTTTTTTGATTATATTGCATTTGCTTTATTACATAAATTTATGTTTTGCCTTCCTTCTGGGGGCACCTGACATCTGGGGCAAGAAAAACTGAAGAAAATGGTGTCGGCTGGTTCTTTTATACCCCTGTCGCATTGACGTCAGGGAGGAGGTGACGACAACCGACGCCGGACCTAGACTTTGGAATCCGGCCGACCGAGGACCCGCCTGACGGCAGGAAAACCCATCTGTTATGACTGCAGCTGTATTAGCACTCGAACATCTACATTTATGGTAGGTACAAAACTGTACTTTTTATACCCTGACGACCTGATGTCATGGAAGAAGAGACAGCATCCGACGCAGAAATCCAAAGACTTTGGTATTCAGGCCGGCTGAGGGCTACCTGCAGGCATATAACCCAAATGTGATGACTGCAACAGTGAATACACTCGAACATCTACATTTATGGTAAGTGTATATAACTGTTCTTTTCTCTGCTGGAAGAAGCTATGAGTTGTTATTCTATGTGGTCAAGAGGCATGTCCAGTCATTATTAGTGCTCAGAGACAGTTTGAAAATGGGACTGCTTTCATTTAATAAGGAAGTCCATCATGTTAGCTTAAAAGACCACTACTCTAATTTCGCCCAGTACATTTTTTTTCTAGCTATGCTGATTTTTTTCAAAAACAAACTAGGCAAACTTCCATTTGTGTACTCCATGAAGTTAGACCCAGAGGTCTGTCCAGTTTTCAGGCCATCATGTAAAGTTCCAATAGCCATACAGGACAGAGTCAAAACCAAGCTAGATGAAATGATGCGACAAGGTGTTATTTGTCCAGTTCAAACTCCAACTGAATGGGTATCCTTCATGGTGGTAACTCATAAGAAAAACTCAAGATTTTTTTTATTTTTTTTATTTTTATTTTACATTTGTTGACTGGGCTAGTCTAGCTGGATACATGTCCTTTTTCAGTAGAGGCCCAGGGAGATAAGCTCCAAAGTTAAGTAAAATTTACGTAAAAACAGTAGTTAAAAATACAATACATAAAACAAGTCTACAATAGTTAAAAGTTCAATACTTAAAAAGTATATTTCTATGAATTACTACACATGAGAGGATTAACAATATTTGGATAGAGAAAAGATATAAAAAAATAAGACTTATGTTTAGGAAATAAGTATAGAGGCAAAGGAAAGTTTAGAATTGGCACAAGTGTAGGAGAATACAAGGGTTCATAGTTATTGAGACATAAGGGGTAGAAAGAAGAAAGAGAATGAAGGAAATAGATGAAAGAAGAAAGAACAAACAAAGCACTAGCTAGTGTACAGGTGACTTCTGAGGAGTTTAGTTACAAAGAGGTCATAGCAGGGAAGATAGGGGTAGAGCAAGGAGAAGAAATAGGGGGGGTGAACTATGGTTCAGTCTGGTTTCGAACAGGGACAGAGCCAGAGTAGTTGCTGATATTCTTTTAGGTGTTTCTTGAAGAGAGATGTTGATGAGTGAGATGTGAGTGTAATAGGAAGGTTATTGCAGATTTTGCCCACAATATTGGTAAATAGTGAGTCCCCCGCTTTATTGTTAGATTTGATGTTAGAAATTAGTAGTTTGTTTGTAGAGCGAAGTGTTGAAAGATTTTTATATGGGGTGATCACATTAGTGAGGATTGGGGTGATGTCCTTCAAGAATTACTGGCCTGTACTGCGGCTTGCTCGGGCCCAGACCTCAGAAGCGAGGCCTGTGTTAGCTGCCTCCGCCTACGATTTACTTTTTGGCGCCGGGCGGAGACCGACCGCGATTTTTTCGGCTCCCACGCACGTTCACACGCAAAAGGCCGGGACCGACATCCTTTCAACCCTTAAAGAACCCATCCCTATGCGCGGGGCCGCCCGCTCACCCCTGAGAGGGCCAAAACCACTCGCGAAACCCTCAAGTTCCTCCTCACCACGACTCCAGAACCAGAACAGAATTATGCGTGACACAACTTCATCCTCTCCAGTTCCACTCCGAGCCCTGACAAACCATTCCTCAACGGACCGGCGAGTGCCACAGAGGCCATGTCTATTAAGGCTGCACGCGGAGCCTACCTCAGCGGAACATGTCTATCCATTACTAACAAAGCTAAGGCAGCCAGCAAAACAAAGCCAGCCCTTCAGCCATCTTACCTTGCTGAGACCCGCTCTCACAAATATGGTTCACAGGCCCATCCAAATTTCCATCAGCCGACCGTTGACAGGCCACCCCTGAGTCCATGGCCCAGCTCTCCCAGATGAAACTCCTAAGCTGCCCTGGTTGAGGACTACGGAGAAGAACTCAGCCTCACCTTCTTGCTGTCCACTCCTCTTCTGATACCTAAGGGGGAGGCTATCCTGACTGAGGAGAGAAGATTCCATCCTTAGGTGACCTCCTGAGGACCCTTCTTTCCATGCCTCTTGACACTATGAGGAACATTACAAGTGGCAAGGACAGAATATTCTATGATTCTAAGAAATGCCTTAGGGATGCAGATAAGCCCTGTACTTCCTCCCCCCCTTGATCTTCCATCTGACTCTGTGTTTCTCCTTTAGTATTCTCCCTGCTCCAGCCCAACTGACAGGAGTTATTCACCTCCCCAGCCAAGTCCCTGATTTCATTCAGGGTTCCAGAAACTACACTGGATTTCTTCAGCTCCCATTTTGCCAGACTTCAAGGGTTTCATTCAAACTAAAAAAGCCAGTCTAAGGCTTAAACCTGTTTTGGTAGCCACAGGAAAAAGGTCATTTACCTCAACTCAAATTTAAAAATCCTAGAGCTTGCCTCTATGAGATTTTTAAATATCAGGATCATATTATGGCAATAGGATTATAAAAGACTATTTTACAAAACAGTTGAAGACCCTGATTGACTATGGGAAAAGTATACCTTGCTCAGCAAGGAACATAACTCTCAGGCAAGTCCAGACTTGATGCAGTGTGCTCTTCATGCACTGTTAGAAGATCAGGGGGCAGAAGCAAATAGGCAGGATTCATTAAAGATGGGATCTACTGGAGCATGTACTAGCGCATATGCAAATGTTCCAAGATCAAGAACTGAAAAGTGTTGCAGATGCTAAGAATGCTAAAAAAGAAAATCAAAACAAAAAAGAAAAAAGCAAAATCAGTTCAGACTGTGAAAGATTTTCTCTGTTCCCAAGGTTAAAAAGAATTAGCCTGGCCTGTGAAAAGACTTCCCCAGAGCTCGGCGAGGAAAAGTTCCAAAAGGGTACAGGAAGACGTGGAAGAGAAGAGGCCAAGGCATCCACAGAGGAACGACAATGACAATGGGAAACCAACTTTCTGATGATGGTTTCAAGAACCCAAATGATACAGGACTCAATTGTAACGCCTATCACCGCCTAGATTAGAACAACTAGAAACCAGCCCAACAACCAGAAAACTCAATTGACTGAAAAATTTGGTTTGCTGCAAGGGAGCACCACAGACAAACAACAGACCGAGGGTACAGGTTGCATTTTCAAGAGAGCAGACACAATCATACCTCAATTATGCCCACTACAAACAAAGCCGAGGAAGAGAGGCCACAACAAGAACAACTCTGTTGACTGAAAATAAGCAAACCAAAAGTACCCACAACAAGAACAAGACCAGGGTTTTACTCAAGACTGTTCCTTTATCCAAGAAAAGAAGATAGAGACAAATATATCAAGAACAGAATCAAGAAAAACACCTTTCCAGACTGTACCTTTCAAAACTCTGTTGATTACTCAGCCTCAACTTCTCATACAGCAAGGAGTTGTATTGCTTTACTCTGGACCTCAAGGAGGCATACCTGCATCTCCCTATCAGACCATGCTGCAGTCAGAGTTCAGCATTTTCTCATAGGCCAGAGCAGCATCAATGCAGGCATTGCCATATTTCAGCTTATCTATCATACCCAGATATTGGCAAATGCCTTAGCATAGTATATGCTCTTCCATGCTGAATACCAGAGGCTCAACTATTGGTAGAGACGACCCCTGATGCCTACATGATCGAATTGATGATGTTGACAAAAGCCTGATTATGGAACACACACTTCCTGGACCTGAGACACAGTCAACTCTTCCAAGTCAAACTCAAGACCATCACCAAGAATACTCTTCCTTAGGATGACAACAAGAGACACACAGACTGTTAGACCTGACAGAAGACAAGATCTACAAGTTAACAGAAGAAAAGCACTTATTAAGCAAAACTTTGGCAGAGATTCCCACAGAAGGAGGAAGGCCATAAGCCTGGGTTACATGGGTTCCTGCATTTGGCATTCTATGTTAACCATTAGCAAGAAAGCACCAAAAACACCTAAAAGCATTTGAAAAAGCACACAGCTCAAACTACACACCAATCATACCACCCATTCCACCATCACAAAGATATCCTACAAAAAATATTGTAAGGCATTCTATCACAGGTATAAAACACACAGGTGTCATACACAAACCTGAATGCTTACAGACCATGACCTGGGGCATACTCAGACCTTGGATGGAATACAAGGAAGACAGGTGTAAAGGAACACATCTGCAAAAAGGAAACATCTGCCTTATGGTAAAAAGACAATGAGGCGCAGGCATGCATGCATCGAGCAATAAAATCTTTGTCAGCAACCAGACAAGCATGCTGTAATGTGGTATCAACACCAGAGGGGGAACCTACTCTTAAACCTTTGACTGGCCACTCTGCAGCACTGACAGAAACAAGCAGCTGTAAAACCCCAGTTACAACAGAGCAGAAACATAGGAAAGACAGTCCAGACTGACAAGAAGCCAATGTTTTGTTACCACACAGCCTTGCAGGAATTTCACAGATCTTCACAGTGGAGGTACAAGAGGGGCTGAAGGACACAGGAGAAGAAGTAGTCTCACCTCAACCATCTGCACTGTACCTCTCACCTCACACCATCTCCAAACAAAATTTTGCTAGAAAATACTCATTCAGCTTGAATTTCTAGCACCCTCTGCCACAACTGGAACTGCCACTGATGACCCTGCAATAGATGCCACTGATGACCTGGAAGCTTCTAAACTATCCAGCTCTGCTGGGAAGGCCAAGTGAATACTGGTACTACAAACCACCACAACACAAGGAACACAGGAGGAAGTGGCCCCTCCCCGTGGTGGCTACTCCACACTAACATTAATTTCAAAACACTGCATCCAACCTCACTGCACATCACTCAACAGATCAGCTAGGCTAAACACTGGGAGATCCATAAATAACTTCCAAGTATCTCTCCTAAGAGGCTCCAAATAAGACCATCCAGATCTCAAAGGTCCTAGACCAGAAAGACTAACAATTCAGCAAGATTCAGCAAGGACAATAGAAGACATTACTAGCAAAAGGGGCAAATTTTCATATTTGGCAGATATGTTAAATTTGTTGGCAGATATAATTCTTCCAAAGATATCTCATCATATTATAGAATATAAGATACAACACTGATCATCCTGTTTTCATCAAGATACATTCCTCTGTTATTTCAGGGAATCAAGAGAACATCTTCAGTTTCTCTCAAGGCCATTAAAGGCACCTCAACCTCAATTTTGACTTAGAAAACTGACTTACCTCCTTTTATTTCAGCCACTTTTGTCTTTTAAACCAACTCAGCTCATGGACTTTTCTCTCCTCTCTGGCAATTACCTAGCAATCCTGTTGCTTGAGCTACAGCAACAAGATTTTCCACTAATTAATGCTATTAGAGCCCAAGCCCTTTAATTTCACCCACCCAACCCTACTGCCATTTCAAAGGTGTAGGTTTCACCCAAAAATCAAGTCATTCATCTGCCTTGGTTCTAAAGGCTTTTCTTCCCAATCCTCTAATCTGCCTGCTTTCTGCCCACTCTTTTGAATTCACAAGAAGACTTCGACACTACCTGACAGAACCAAGGACAGTGACACTACCTGAACAACACCTTGGCCAGAACTAAGGTCAGAACAAGGAACAACAAATTTCAAACAGACGCCCAAAAATGGATTGACATCAAATCAGAATCTGTTTATATTCATGGGGATAAGATTCATTCCAGTGTTTCTTCACAGGAAAGTTCCACTTTCCACCAACCAGCATGCCATTCCACCACAGACCAAGGCTACTCTAGAAGTTGCCAGGGTGCCTACCCATGACGGTCTAGGCTCTGCTACAGGCTCCCTGCATATTCTCCATTCCTAACAGGCTTGCTCTATATCCTGCGCAGTTCAGGCTTCGGCAGTGCTGCAGTCCTGAGCATATTGACATTGCCATCTAATCTACTTCTATTCCACCTCCATAGCTAAGTGCTGTTATGGGTATTCTTTTATTTATGTAGTTGCATTCTTTCTTGAAGGGCGTAGTACAGTTTGTACCTACCATATATAACTGCAGATAGACATCATGCAACTCCATACATTTTCCCTCTCCATACCCCTGTATCCTAGGGGTCCCTCCCTATCTGTTATTCTTAGCTGGCTATCTGTTGTTATGTATTTGTTTTATTTTGCTCTCATTTTTTTTTGGAATCCTGTTTTTTTTTTAATTTTCCTGATCCTAGCCTTCCTTGGAGGGCACCTGGCATCTGAAGAGAAACACTGTGAAGAAAATATGCTGCTGATGCAGCTTCTCCAGCCGCTCTGGCCGAGGGTCGGAGCCGACCAGCGACGCCGGACCCAGACTTGACCGCGAACCCGGTTGCCTGGAGCTGAGGCACAACTTACATATGTGTTATGACTGCAGTTGCATGTCTATCGGACATCTACATTTATGGTAGGTACAAAACTGTACTTTGTTTGGGTGATGAAGAATTTTTTGTGTGATCACAAGTTGATTATACAGTAGTTGGTTTTGTAGCTCTGACCATCCTAGTTGTTTGAGGTTGTAGCAGTGGTGGGTTCTGAAAGGGTTCCCTGTGGCAAATCTGGCTATGTTGTTATAGCTAGTTTCCAGTTTGTTTATGTTGTATTTTGATAGGTTGGTGTATATAGCAGAAGCATAGAAAAGGGTAGAAATGAGGTGAGTTTGGGCAATAGAGGTTCTCGCTAGTGGTGTGAGGTAGGGTCTGAGTCTATACAGGGAGCCTAGTTTTTTATTAACAGTTTGGATGGTGTTATTGATATGGTCATCGTAGCTGAGTTTATTATCTATGGTTATGCCCAGGAGATGTGTGTTAGTATCTGGGGTAATAGTAGTTCCATCGTTAGAGGTAATTGTAAAGTTGATTTCTGGTGATTTTTGGGTGGGAGAGAAAAGCAGTAATTTGGGTTTTTTTTGGATTTAGGAGGTGGCAGTGGTGGGTAAACCATGTTTCTACAGTATTAAATACTGTTTGAGTCAAGGTCTGAAGAGAGGTTGATGACTTAGCTGTACAGATTAAAGTTGAGTCATCGGCGTATTGTATACAGGTGGCTTTAGGAAAAATAGTGTTGAGATTATTAGTAAAAATGAAGAATAAAAGAGGGCCTAGAATAGAGCCTTGAGGGACTCCAATGTTTACGGGAATAGGTGAGGAGAGATTGTTGTCCCAGAGTACTGCTTGTTATTTTCTAGATAGGATGTAAACCAACGTATTGCTTGTGGGTCAAGAGATTGGGCTTTTAGCTCACTGATTAGTAAGTCGTGGTTAACCATATCAAAGGCTTTTGATAGGTCAATGAATAGTGCAGAAGATAGGGAGTTATTTCGATTCCTGTTTATACAGTCAGTGAAGGTTAGCAAAACGGTAGTTGTGCTATGAAAGGGTCTGAAGCCATGCTGGCAGTTGGCCAGTAGATTATTTTGGAGCAGATGTTGAAGTAGTTGGTGGTGAATACATTTTTCCATTATTTTGCCAGTGGGGAGAGTAGTGCAGTTGGTCGGAAATTAGAGATATCAGTGGATTTGCCTCCTTTATGTAATGGGATAATGTGAGAGACTTTCCATATGGATGGGATGTTACTTTCTGTGATTGTTCTGTTAATAAGGATGGATATTGGGTATGCAATGACTTTGGCTGCTATTTGGAGGTATTTAGGTGGTAAGTGGTCTGCAGAAGGGGTACAGGGTTTGAGCTTTTGAAGAAGTTTGCAGATGTAGGATGTTGGTACGGGTTGTATATGGAAGGAAGGTACTGAGCTGCTAGTGTTTTGGAAAGGGTTGGGGGGTGTGGGAGGTAGTGTCTTTGCAAGAGTTATAATAGTTTCTGTGAAGTAATTGTTGAAGGCATCAGCTATTAGTAGAGGATTATTGTTGGGAATAGAAGATGGGGCTGGAGTTTTGGTATGTCCTGGTTGGAGAAGTTTATTAATGCCTGACCAGAACTTTTGAGGGTTTTTTGGGTGAGATTGTTGAAGGTGGTGATAAGTTTTTTTTGTCTAGGATAATGTCTTTTTTAGTTGCATTTCTTAGTTGTTTATATAGTAGCTGGTCTGTAGAGCTCTTAGTGGCTCTCCATTTGGCCCACATTCTGTTCCTAAGGAATATTTTTTCCTTAGTTTGTTTTGTGAGCCATGGGGCTGGTTTGCTCCTAACTCGGGAAGAGCACAGGGGGGCGTGGAGATCTAGGATTTCTAGGAATTTAGTATTAAAGTAGGAAACAGCTTCATCTAGTTTGAGTAGTTTCAGTGGTGACCAGTCACAGGCCTTAAGTTCATGAAAGCTTTCTGATTTAAAGTGCTTCTTTGCGCGATAGGATTTAAAAGTATTATTTTTAGGACTATGAGGCTTTTGCTTTGTTATATAGGTTAGAACATGGTCACTAATGTCATCTGGTAGTGTTCCTGTTGTATAGGTTCCAGGATGACTGTTTATAAGGATCCAGTCAAGGATGGTTTCTTTATTATTAGGTTTATGAATTCTAGTGGGGGAGTTTATTATTTGAGAGAAGCCATGAAGATTAATATGGGTGGTAGGATTGGGGGAGTTACAAGTAGTCCAGTCGATGTTAAAATCTCCAAGTACATGTGTTTCTTGGGGTAGAATGGTGGAGAGACTACTAAGAATGTTTTCAAGAGTGTTAATGTTGTTTCCTGGAGGAATATAGGTACAAATAATATAAATGGATTTAGATTCATTAAGTTGGAGTTTGATGGACATGCTTTCTGCATTGTTGATAGAGGGTGGTAACACATTAAAGTTTGAGAGTAATAGTTCAGATTTATATAGTATAGCTACACCTACACCTTTCTTGGAAGTGTGGTCACATCTAAGGATGTTATATCCAGGTGGGGTTATTTCTAGATCCTGTGTAGAGGGTTTAAGCCAAGTTTCTGTGAGGCAAAGGATATCAAATGCATGTACATGTAAAAGAGCATGCAAATGACTGAGCTTGTTGTTAATGCTGCGAATATTGAGTTGAGCTATTCTGAGAAAGTTCACTAACTGTATAGGGTTAGAGACAACCTTAGTAGTTTGTTTTTGTGGGATGTTGCTGATATGTGAATTTGGGCCAGGATTTGGATGGATATCACCATGAGATAGAAGTTGTGTGGGATGTTTTAGTATAGTTCTTATATATTTAGAGTACTTGAGTGAGGTATTCTTACTGTAGATGTAAGTGACATGGGAAGATCTATGAAATCTAGGGAGTAGGTAGATTGATGATGAAGTTATGTTGCTATGAGAGAGGGAGCTCGGGTGTATGGTAGGTAGAGTTTGATAGTCGGTAGGTATGTTATAAGTTAGGGAGACATGTTCGTAGAAGGTTAGAGCATAGGGCAATGCTAAGAAGATTAGTGTAGAAGTAATAAGAAGATATTGTTTCAGGTTTGGATTCTGAAAGAAGATCATTTTAGTTAATAGGGTTGAGAGGTTATGTAGAATGTTTGATAAAGTAAAACTGTGGGATACGGAATGATAGAATAGATAGGGGGTCACTAAAGGGGGAGGTAGCAGAGGATAGAGAGGTAGAGTACAGTGATTATTGTATTCTTGCAGTAGGGAGGGGTTGATTAATTATAGAGCTGGCAAGGGGAAGGGTAGATAATTGATGGTGTGAGATAAGTTGAGGAGTATAGTGGGTGTGGCTAAGGATGTGCAAATGTAACAGCACTGGGGTGGGTGGGAATTGGGGGTAGGGTAGTGGAGCGGAGTGAGCCCGAGCAAGTAGAGGGGGAGTCAGCAGAGACAATCAGTGAGCAGTAGAACCCCAGGGAGAGGTAGTGAAGCAGGTAAGTAGCTGCTAGAAGAGCAGATAAGGAGTAGGACAGAAGGGAGGGGGAACTATGGAGCGTTATAGTTTATAGTAGGTAGGAGAAGAGGAAAGTGCAGCCTAGAAACAGAAGAAGAGATAGATGGGGGAGAAGTCAGGCTACTGGGCAAGGGATGAGAGGGGGCAGAAAAAAAGAATAGCAGTGAGCAGAGACTAAGAAAAACTAAGGGGAGTGAGTAAGGGCACAAAGCCTAGAGTACACTGCCACCTAGTGGGCAGAAAAGAAGTAGCAGCAGGTAGCCAGGTAAAGAATCAGCTGGCGGGAAGGATAAGGTAGGTAGCGAGGGGTAAATCTTTCAGGAGACTAAAATCTGGGACAGGGGACTGGCTGCTGGTTTTCCTGACCCAGAGGCTAAATTACGTTATAAAGTGTAATTACAAGATGAATTAAGCAGATTAGCCTTCAAAATGGGTCAATTGTAAAACATAGTAAGTTCAGTACAGTCAGGTGGAAGCACAGGGCAGCAGAAGTAGAGGATGGTCCAATTAGGCAAGGCTTGAGGTGGTTCAGGGGTCCTTGGAAGCCAGCCAGGTCCCTTAATGCAAGGTTGTGGAGAGATTGCTAGGAAGGAAAAAGGGTAAGAAGAAAGGGTATTTTAAAAAGTGATACAACTTCAAAAAGAACCTTAAGTGTACAGATACAATAAGGTAATTCCCACAGAATTGCTCTGAGACTAGGTTTAGGACTTCAGTCTAGCAACAGAACAGACAATCTAAAACCTGTTAAAGTATAGTAAAGCAAAGTTGACAATTAATAATTTGCAGTTGCCTTTAAAAAAGACAATTCCTCACAGGGGTTGTATTACAAAAATAAATATTTGCCAGGGAAGTTCACCAGTTCTGAAGCAGGAAGCAGCTGCTTGGTATGTGGTCTTAACTCCCAGGGAGCATTTGCATACAACAACATATACGCACATTTCTTATTACACAATTAAAAATATGCCAGGGAAGTTCACAAAGTTGTGAGATAGGTAGCAGCTACTCGGTATGCAGGTATTATCTCCCATGGAGCATTGGCATAAACCCACGTAGACCCAATAATTGGTACTTAAGGAAGTAGTCTTTTCTACTACAGCACCGACCTAGCTACAGGAGGGAAAACTGTTGGTCTGTTAGAAAGTTGTACCAAGCTTTCCCACATTTAGCGGCCCTTATCTAGTGTTGTATGAGTAAAAATAATTTGAAAATAAAGTTGTACCAAGCTTTCCCATATTTAGCGGCCCTTATCTAGAGTTGTATGAGTAAAATAATTAGAAAATACAGGGACATAACTTCTGCAAACAGTGCAGACGGAGATGAGGTAACATCAAGAAACAATGGGGACGTTAAAGTCCGATTCAGTCATGTGACAAATTTGTCAGTCCTGACCTAGTATCAATAAGCAGGCGTAAGTTGTGCAAAAAAAATGAGTACCAGTTATAAGTGGAACCGGAGCAGAAAGCTAATTACGTTTCCTTTCCCCGACTAATGTAGGACATATGGATAAGCACGCAACTAAAAACACCCTACCCTTGCCCTTTGTTAAATTAGTAGATGTGGTTATGCAGTCAGTTATAATGAACTGGTTAGAGCCAGGATGAACGTTTTACAATCTGCGCAATGCAGACCACGTGGGAGGAACCACAGGCGAAGTAGCTGCTAGCATTAAACACCATTCCAGATAAAATGGACAGAAAAATGTAATAATTATCATTAACTAAACAGGTTAGAATGAAGAGATATGCCAAAAATGCTAAGTGATACAACCATTAGGAAGCCATAAATAAAACGGTTACTTTTGCTGCTAGCGGTTCTACATGTAAGCTAGTCAGGACGCAGAATATACTACAATTTCTTAATTGAAGGCAAGTAAAATAGTGAGACAATAGTAAAATCACAAAAAGAATATGCCACTTAATAACGCTATTCACAACATAATATGACATCAGAGAGATCTCGGCAGAGATACAATAGCAGGTTAGAAATGCAACTTACTCTTGTATTTTCTGCACAGGTGACGCACAAAACATACGATTAGCTCAGCAGAATAAATCATTATAATGTTTCAGAAGCGGTACAGGGTCAAAAGACACATATATTCAGTAACAGCGAGAAATAAGTTGTACTTGCAGTAGTGAAAAATGACATCAGAGTATGCATTGACCCACAAGATTTGAACAAAGTGCTAAAAAGACTTCATCATCCAATGTGCACAGTCGAAGAAGATGCAGCTTTGATGCCAAATACTGCTATTTTTTTTTGTCTTAGATGCAAAGAGTTCATTTTGGCAAATTCAGCTTGACAGAAAAATCATAATTGCTCACTACTTTCAGTACTCTGGCAGGTACAGATTTTTGAGAATCCCATTTGAGATAAATTTTGTAAGTGAAGTCTTTCAGCGTGCAATGGAGCAAATTTTTTCTGAGTATCCTTGTGCTATTATAGTAGTTGACATACTAGTAGGAGATCATGGTGAAGCCAAGCATGAGAGAAACCTCAGAAAAGTTCTAGAAAGGGCACATCAAGCAAATGTTAAGCTCAATCCACACAAATGCAAATTCAGGCTACAAGAAGTTACTTATGTTGGTCATTTATTTACTAGTACAGGCATATGACCAGAGCCTTCAATGCAAACAGCCATTCTCGAGATGCCATCTCTACACAATGTTAAAGCCCTGTAACGTTTTCTTGGCATGGTTAACTACCTAAGCAAGTTCATTCCAGACTTGAGACGACTTTCAGCACCGTTTAGAAAGCTGACACGTAAAGATGTATCCTGGTCTTGGTTAGAGCAACACCAAAGAGCATTTGAAGTCCTGAAACAGAAAATTGCTAGTCCACCAACTCTCAGATGCAATGATGTTCACAAACAAGTTACCCTTTCCTGTGATACTTCAAAATTTAATCTTGGTGCAGTCATTCTACAAGACTATCAACCTGTTGGCTATGCATTGAGAACTCGCACCCAAACTGAAATGCAGTATTTCCAGATTGAGAGAGATTTTGGCAGTTGCGTTTGCATGTTCAAAGTTCCATGATTGTGTTTATGGTAGACCTATCCAGCTCGAAACACACCACTACTCACTAGTTTGAGAAAGCCTATGCATTCACCTCCAGCTCGACTGCAGCGTATGATGCTGAGATTGCAAAAGTATAATTTCAATTTTGTTTGCAAGAAAGGCAAACTTCTTTATCTTGCTGATACATTATCCAGATCACCCAGAAACACCACAGAACATCACGAGAATGAGAACCTTGAGTTTGTACTCATGGAAGTGAGAAATTTTTCTTTCACACTTCTTGATGAGTTGAGAGATTACCAGATTTCCAGCCACATATCCAGTTTTACAGAGGCTGAACCACTTTATCAGTCAAGGATGGCTATCAAAGCAATCCAGTTTACCTCAAGAAGTGCAACCTTATTTTCCATACAGAGATGAGTTTTTGCCTGACTGACAATGGTATCGTTACGAAAGGTCTGAAAATAATTGTTCCAAAGTTCTTGCAACAAGTGTACATTACTATTTTGCATTGTGGTCACCCAGGAAATGACTCTACCAAAAGAAGGGCCAGAGGACTAGTATTTTGGTCTTCTATGTCACAAGACATTGAGAGAGCATGTTTATCTTGTTCCATGTGTAATAGTACTAAGCCACATCATCAGAAGAACCACTTCATCTTAACCAGATTCCAGAACTACCTCGGTCGACAGTAGCCAACAACATCTTCAAGTGGAAAGGTCAACATTATTTAGTGTTAGTAGACTCTTACTCCAATTGGTTCGAGATTGACTTACTTCCTAATTTAGCATCCAGTACTGTCAGTACTAAGATTAAGTGTAATTTTGCAGCACATGGTAGTTCACACAAAGTTATTTCTGACAATGGCACACAGTTTACAAGCTAACAGTTCAAAAGATTTGCTGAAGAATAGGACTTTACTCATGTCACGAGTAGCCCTGAGTACCTGCAGAATGTGCAGTTAAAAGTGCAAAACAGTTACTAGAGCAGTCAAAATGAGACAATAGTGATGTTTTCCTGAATCTCTTGAATTTCAGAAATGTTCCTCATGATAAACATCTTGGTTCACCTCATCAGAGACTTCATTCGAGACACACCAGAACCACATTACCAATCAGTAGTCAATTGTTGGTTCCGTGTGTCAAGAACAACAGGTCAGTGAAAGCCAGAGACTTCATTCGAAACACACAAGAACCACATTACCAATCAGTAGTCAATTGTTGGTTCCGTGTGTCAAGAACAACAGGTCAGTGAAAGCCAATGTGTTGAAGCGCTTAACCCAGAAGTCCTACTACAATAAGACGAGAAAACCACTCAGTCCATTACAAGAAGGAGAAGTGGTAAGGATGCAAACATCCAAAGATTATGATCAGATTGGTGTTGCATTTGCCCAAAGCAAAGATCATACATTGTGGAATTACAAGGAGCAGACTTTAGGCGGAATCGGAAACATTTGAGACCGGTGTCCAAGCCTATACCACAATACATAGCCTGTGAGAAAGACTCTTTATCTTAGAGCAAGTTGTCTAGTGTTCCAATTCCAGAGGAAGTTCCAGAGAATATTCCCATTCCTGATATGAGTTGTTCACTGAAGACTGTCCCTGTTGCTAAATTTGGTCCAGACTGTTATGTTATGAGATACAGTCGCATCTCTAAACCCTGTAACCAGCAGCGGCATTAGGTCAACTGGTGCCCTAGGCAAAAGGGCTCCATGGTGCCCCCACCACACCACCTGGTACCCCCATCCTAGTCTACCTACACCAAATAAATACTGGAAAAGCTCCCCTACTAGAGCGGTGCCCTAGGTGGCTGCCTAGTTGGCTTATGCGTAAGGCCGGCCATGCCTGTAACAGATAAAAAGCATCTTGGACATGAACATTGTGTTTTGTTTTTAATGTCTATAGTAATGAATGTTTAACTCTGATATTGTATTAGCAAAGGGCAATCTTTTTAAGAGGGAGGATATTTATCAATGTGTGTGCATCTGTCTTTAAGAACCTCTTCAAGGGCTTGCACAAGTGTATAAATAGTAGGCACATGCAAGTCTGACTGCCATTTTGTAGTTAGCTGTTGAGATGTAAGCATGTATGTATGTAAGGTCTGTCCGTTAACCAGTTTGTATTTTATGATGCTGTTATCCATCCTGAAGTTTTTCTCTACGTTAAAGCATCTAAACAAAATACCCCACCTGCTTGTCTTCTACGTTAGAGACGAGCGACAATAAGTAACATACCGGTGTTATACATGTTCATCATTCCCAGTGCCTAAGTGGCATGCTGAGTTATCTACCAAGGTAACCCAGTACTGGCCACCTTTCAAAAGCTTTGATTCCACTCCCTCTCTCTTCCTGTCACAGCTGATTGGCTGAGCAAGTCCTCAGAGGGAAGCCTTAAGCTGTCATAGAAAGTGAGTCTTCACTCTTTTTCTGCCCTCCAAAGAAGAAAGTCCTCTGACTCTTCACAGGATCCAGTACTGATTTTTTTTCTGGTTTACTATGCATGTTAAGCCCCATTTGGGGACCCCACCTTCTTCTCATTTTGTTATTAGATTTATTGTTCTGTTTCTGTTGTTATCTTTATTTAAAACATATTTATCTTAGTCTTTTATTTCTGTCAGTGTTTACAGTAATTCCTGTGGGAATTTCTGCTTGTAGCAGTGTTTATTTGGTTTCTGTCTTTCAGATATGTTTGTTTTACTGTTTGAGGAAACTTTCAATATTTCTGTCAGAAGTGCAGTGTGTATGTGTGCTGTTAGACACTAGAGGCCTGCCTTTACTGTTGTTACTGTGCTTTATTGTAATCTTTTGACTAGCAAATACTCACATTTTTTCAGCATGCATGTATTACTTGCTATATTATTGCATGACTGTGCTGTGTGTTTTTAACATTAGAACACAATTTTTATTGTAAATGTTATTTGAATGTAATGTGGTGATTTTACTTGCTCTGTTACAAAAAATAGTTTAATTGCTATTGTGTCATTTTATGGCACTTTAATGTGTTTAAAGTGTGCAGAGCTTATTTTTAATACTGGTTTGACACATTGGTTGTTTTGGTGTTTGGACTTTGTCTACTTGGAATTCTTTAACGTCTGTTGTAAAAGAATTCTGAACACATTTCATACTTCGTATGTGATAATAGTACAGTTTGTCATCTTTTAGTTGTGTGAGGCCATACTCATTACTACAAACTTAAAGTGCTTATTGTGTTACATTATCCAGTGCTGTCAGTTTATTATTCTGGCTTGTGTTCTCTCCCCTGTCTTGATGAATCCTAACTGTGGTACCCTGTCTTCAAATCCAGTTGCACCTAAAAAGAAAAAAAAAAAAAAAAAATATTCACCAGCCTACAGTTAGTGTTTATGTTGTGTCCACTGCTCGTCCCTTAGAGCGCTTAAATTTCATCATTTCTCCCTCTAGTGTAGCTTTGCTGGCCACTATGGAAGGGGGTTAGACATATCCTCTGTGGCTGTTCCAGTACCTGCAGCAGGTATAGGAGAACCAAACCCTTTAACCACAGGAGCAGTCCTAGTCCAGAGTAAGAGACTCCTTGTCAGATGTAATATTCTCTCCTCAGATATTTTATGTAATAGTGAAGTTCACAAGAAAAAGAAACTGAAGCTTTATCATATAGCTGATTAGTCAGAATATAGTTGTTTATAAGGCTGATGATATCTCCTTGCCGAAGAGTGTTTTGTAGACAGTTAATTCTGGTGACTGTTATCCCATCCATGGCTCTATTACTAATTTGGTTAGAAACCTTTTTGTTGTTTCAGAGAATTATGATGAATCTGATGAGGACAATGGTGATTTCCTGGTTGACAGTGATCCCACTCACTAATACTTCAGAAGGTGAATCTGAGCTAAGATCCATACAAGTGTGCAATTTTCCCAAAGTGATTGCTAGGTACATTCATGTTTTGCTTGGTAGCAGTCTGGAACTACTCCAGAACAGTGAAGGGTATATGACCTTATAGAGGATGAGATGCCCAGTTCTGTGGCTATCCCCCTTCTCTTACTGGCCTTGGATGATGCTTATAAAGCTGTCTGCAGGATACCAGTACATATTCCAGCAATTCCTAAAAAGGATCAAAGAAAATATAGTGTTTCCTAGGATGTGACTGGTCTATTTTCTCATTTGAGTGCTGACTCAGTTGCGGTTTTCCCAGCTGCCTGCTCAAATAAAAAGTCTTTGGCTTTGTGTAATCCAAAGCTCTATGATAAAGAGGGAAATGGTTAGATCTTCAGGGCAAAAAGGATGTCTCTTTCTAATAATCCTGCTTTTGGAATGTTAAATTCTAAAGGCTATATGTGTAAATTTATTTTGCAGTATATGTACTGTTTGGATGATTTTGCTGCATCCGTACCTGCAGAGCAGAAGTTTTATATGAATGAAATTGTTTCTAATTTGACTCAGGTTTCAAAACATACTTTGATAGGTGTGCTTGAATGTGCAGATGCAGTCTCGAGAAATGTTACTTCTCTTGTTTTTATGGCAGTATGCTTGGTTATAGAATCAGAACCTCTCTGATGATTTAAAAGCTAAAATTTTGAAAGCACCTTTAAGTTCTGAACTGGTGTTTAGGCTCTCTTATTACACAGATTCTCAAACAGTGGGGTGAAGAGGTAAATTAATGCATGGGATATCTAGTATGTTTCATATACACAATTTCTCCCCAAACAAGGTGTTTTCCTTCAAGAGGCAGAACAAACAAAAATCCCAGACAAACAAAAGTTGGGGATCCAAAAGAAAATGGCAAGAGGATAATTCATTGAAACCAAACAAGAGGGCTTTCTTTACAAAAAGGATCAGCCTCCTGCAAAAGAATGACTAAGTCAAGTCGTAAAGCACCCCTACACTCCCTGCCCTTCCTTTTCTTTCACCTTCCCCCAGTCTCTCTCTCAACCCTACAGCCTGATTACAAGTAGTCTCATATAAATGGATTCTGAGAATAATTCACAGAGGATGCACTTGGCAGTGGATAAAAATCCTCCACTTTCAGGGGAATTCCCCCCACACCCACTAGACCAGACAGAGCTGTTTGCTGCATGTGCTCCATCACATGGTAGAAGCAGGGGTCTTAGAACCAGTGCCTATGAAATGCAAAGGATTTGACTCCAGAATCTTTTTTGTTACCAAAAAGCAGCACTCCTGAAGACCTGTCCTAGACTTGTCCTTTCAAAATGCCTTTGTAAAATTAAAAAATTTTAAATGCTCACCTTCCATTTGGTCTTAAGATTGCTTCCATACCATTGTTTCATGGTGACTCTAGATCTCAAAGACACTTGTCATCATATTCCTACTGTTCTCAATTTCAGGAAAGTTTTCTGATTTGCTGTGTCTTTCTTACATTGTCAGTTTTCTACTTCACCCTTTGGACTATCTGTACCTTGAGTGTTTACAGAGGGTCTGGTCCCAGTGGCTGCCTATTGCAGAACCTTAAGCGTGCATATTTTTCCTTATTTAGATGAGTTGCTGATTTGTGCATATTCTGTATTCAGGTGGTTAGAGTCTTTAAACAAGGTTACAACCCTCTTTTCTCGCCTGAGCTTTAAACGGAACCTTCAAAAGTCCTTCCTCACACCCTCTCAATGAATTGTTTTCCTGGGGTGTTGGGTAGACACAGTAAAAAGAAGACAGTGTTCTGACTTACCAGGTAATTTTCTTGGATCTGAAGTAGCTACTTCATTTGTTCTGCAACCTGTGGGGTCTCGGATCCGACCTCGGATCCGACCGGCAGCTTTCCAAGCTTCAAGATCCGAGCTCCTAGCTCCTCCCCTCTACCCGTAATCCCCTGTCACCACAACACTACCTCAGATCGTTTTTGCTGCGGCTTGATCACAAGCAACTTGAGAAGAGCTCCTGAGCTTTAGTAGCAGGGAAGTGATTTTTTCTTAAATTTCAACTAATTAAAAAGTGTATGTGTTGAGAGTGTGTTTCTCTGCCCTTTTTTATTTTCGGGATTGGCGCTTTGGTGTTTAGTTAACCCTTTTTTTTCTAAGTGCACTGGGTGTGGCCATAAGCTTTCCCCAGCTGATGGCCACACTCAGTGCGTTATATGCCTGGGGGTTGCCCATTTGTCTTCAGACTGCCAGGTTTGCGCAGCCTTCAACCCCCGGGCTGTGAGGGACAAGAGGAACAGGCTTATTCTGGCGGGATTGCTTCCCCCGGAGGAGGCCTCTTCCTCCTCTCCCTCTAAGGTGCAGGCTGCTTCGGCACCCTTGACTCCCTAGACTCAGGCTGGGACTCAACCCCCCCACTGTTGCCTTGAGTACGAGGGAAGTTCAGTCTTCTCCTTCTAGGGAATAGCACAGGGAGAAACACCGACATAAGAGGCGAGCCGAGCCGAGCCTCACCCCTCGGCTCCGCCATCGAAGACTGCTAAATCGCCCCCGAGGGTGTCCGGATCTTCTCCTTCTCGGCTCCTATCCCCTTGCTTCTCGCCGGAGCCGGAGGAGGAGCTCCGATCACCCTCGAGGTCGTCGAGGCGGCCTTCTAGGCCCGCCTCTACGACCTCCTCTAGATCTACTAGGTCTCTCTCCGACGCCGATGTGGACAGGATGATGCGTCGGTTTCTGCAGACCCAAATGCAGATGGGGGTGCTCTTGCCCCCCCCCCCCCACAGGGGGGGAATGCAGCTTCAATATTTGCCCCGATTTCTCCTTCTTCAACCCGGATCTGGGTTTTGGAGTCTTCGGATCCAGGCCCTTTCGGAGCCGGGGTTTTGTCGGCGCTGGTGGCCCAAGCCTTCTCGACGCCGACCATACCCTCGAGCATCTCGGATCCGAGTTCTCGGGGCCGTGGGCCAGGCGTCAGATCCGTGGGAGCAGGTGCCTCTTCGGCGCCTCCTATGTCGGAAAGCACCTCCCTCTCGGATCCGACGGCTTCGGCTCCGACCCCGATCCCTATCTCGGAGCCGAGGAGACTGCTCTCAGGGCCGGAAGAGAGTAGTTCTCCCTCGGCGTTCGAGGTAGTGGAGAGGGTACTGTCGAGGTCTTCCAGGTCCCCAACCCGGGCTTTGGATCCTTCCGCTCCCTCACTGCATACGGGTCTACCTTCCATCATCCTTCCATCGGGACAGCCTGCTCAGACCCTCCAGTTGGTTCCCTCGGAGGAACAAGAGGCCGTTGACGAGCCCTCTTCTGATAGTCCCGCAGAAGAGGTGCCTCGTAAATGGACGTGTAAAAGGAGGCACATGGACTCCCCCGAGTCCGTCACCACAGATACGGACTTAGAGGAAAGGGAAGGTTCCCCAAGGTCACCCCCCAAGGATGTCTCCTTCGGAGACATCATGGAAATGTTGCGTATTGGGGAGTGGTCTGCCCAAAACCTTCCTCGGATGAGTCCGTATTCCTGGAGTCGTTTGAAGCGGGCCCATCTACCTCCTGGGTGTCCCCACCGGCAGATCCCCTGGTAGACCTCCTGACTACCAGGGCTTGGAAGGAGCCCGACACCGTGGAGCCAATCCCACGCCGGCCAGATAAAATCCTTAGCCCCCCTTCAGATAGGCAGGCTTGGGCTAAAGGGTCTTCAGTTGATGCCATGTTGGTGGCTGCTGCCACTAAGAGAGAACTCTCCTAGGAGAGCTCCACGGTCCACCCGCCGGACAAGGAGTCCCGGGCGCTGGACCGTATAGGGAAGTGGACCTTTGCTTCAGCAACCTTCTCTGTGAGGGTGCTGAATTATATGGCGCATGTCATCAGGCTGCAACGGGATTTGATTAAGGAATACGCTGCAGCTCCACCAGAGTCCATGTCGGTCGAGGACAAGACCGTGTTCTCGACTCGTATGGCCACTCTTAAGTCCATCTCAAATACATCCATGCGGCTACTGTCTTATGCTACGGAGGGAGCCACAAGGGCCAGCGGGGCAGGTGTTGTCTTGCGACGCCATGCCTGGCTCCGCCTTTGTAATTTTGTGGAACCTTTCAAGGTGTCCTTCGCGAACGCACTCTTCGACGGCTCTTCACTTTTTGGCAAGACCGTCCGTGATACACTAGTCCAAAGCGAGAAGGACGGGAAGACGCTGTCTGCCGTCGGAGTCTGCTTCTCGAGCCCCCAACGTTCCTTCTCAAGGAATCAGAGGGGGAAAAGAAGCTGTGGTTCCATAAGTCTCAGCAATCCTATCCAGCTTTGGACTCTGCATCCTCCAGAGGCAGTGGGGGGCAGGGTGGACGCCGGCCCAGAGGCAGAGGGGGACCGCGTAACTTCAGGTCTAGGGAGCCTTTCTCCGAGAGACCTGCGCAGCAGCCCTGAGGGCTTACCCAACTGTCCAGCTCTGGAGGCAGTCGGGGGGCGTTTAACGAAGCACCTGTCAATGTGGGAGTCCATCACGAAAGATCGATGGGTGCTCCAGATTATATCCAGAGGCTACAACATTCCCTTCCTATTTCTTCCTCCCTCAGGTGGTCACCTCCCCGATGTCCCACCCAGTCAAAGAGAGGCGGCGACCATAGAGATTTCAAATTTGTTAGAAAAAAGAGCCATCCACCGGGTCCCCCCAGACCAATCCGGATCGGGCTACTACTCAAGGTTCTTTTTGGTGCCAAAAAAGACGGGGGACCTCAGGCCCATTCTAGACTTGTCCGCTCTGAACATGTTTGTCCCCAAAGAAAAGTTCCGGATGGTCACTCTACAATCTATTCTCCCCTTAATGCAGGAGAACGACTGGATGTGCTCGATAGACCTCAAGGACGCGCACTACCACATTCTAATGGACAGATGGTCCAGGAGGTTCCTCCGCTTCCGGCTAGGGGCCAGTCATTACCAGTTCAGGGTCCTTCCGTTCGGACTCACCTCAGCCCCCAGGGTGTTCACCAAAGTCATGGCAGTGGTTGCGGCCCACCTGAGGCTTCAGGGCATAAGGGTCTTTCTGTACCTAGACGACTGGCTCCTCACAGCAACCAACAGGCATCAACTTTGTATCGCGAGGGACTATGTTCTGTCTCTTGCCGACAGTTTGGGCATTTCAGTCAACATACCGAAGTCTTTTCTTCATCCTGTGCAAGTATTAGATTTCATAGGAGCCAGACTAGACTCCCGATCTTCTCGGGCCTTCTTGACTGGTTGTCCAGCCTCTCACTTCAAGTTTTGGCTCCTCTTCGCACGAAAGCTCCGCCGGCGGAGTTAGTCCTGAGAGCACTAGGCTCGATGGCAGCGGCTATCGGCCTCTCTCTCCATGTTCGCCTAAGGATGCGTATATTACAGTGGACACTCCAAGTTCAATGGTCACTATTACACCATCCATTGAATACTCCCATCCCCCTGAGCAGGGTTTGCAGGGAATCCCTCCTTTGGTGACTTCACTCCCCAGAACTCAGGCAAGGGAGACCTTTTGTGCTTCCCCCTCCCCAGGCCACGTTAACCACGGATGCTTCTCGCCTAGGGTGGGGGGGGCATTGTTTGGGCAGAACCGTCCAAGGTACGTGGACCTTGTTGGAGACCGCCTTGCACATAAATGTTCTGGAGATGAGGGCGGTGCTTCTAGCGTTGCAGGCTCTCCAAGACCTTCTACCTCTAGGAACGATTGCAATACAGACAGACAATATGTCAGTGGTCTGGTATATAAACAAACAAGGGGGAACCAGATCCTACCATCTTTGTCGAGAAGCCATGAGAGTTTGGGAATGGGCAATATCCACCAACTGCTTTCTGATAGCAACGCACATTCCGGGATGATCCAACATCTTGGCGGACAAATTGAGTTGAGTAATTCTCAGTCCTTACGAGTGGTCTCGCAATCCGAAAGTTGCGAAGGAGATTTTCCACAAGTGGGGTTGGCCTCGCTGTGATCTCTTTGCTACTCCCCAAAACACAAAATGCAGCGGGTTCTTCGCAATTCTTCCCCAAGAAGGGGAGAGCCCCAGAGACGCTCTGATTCATGCTTGGCCTCCCGGTCTACTCTATGCTTATCCCCTGCTTCCGCTCATGGTGAAGTTCATTCAGAAAGCAGCACGGTTATCCTCATAGCCCCATTCTGGCCTCGTCAAATCTGGTTTCCATACCTGCAGTCTCTCAGTCTCTCCTCCCCTTTAATCCTGGATCCCATTCCAGATCTGATCTCGCACCCAGCAGGGTGCCCAACACCGAACCTGGTAAACCTCAAGCTCACTGGTTGATCCAGTTCCACTAATGGCTAGGACTCCCGGCATCTCGTCACCAGTGAAAACTATTCTGGTAGCGGCTCATAAACCATCCACCAGGAAAATCTATAATAGCAAGTGGAAACGATTTTCTATCTGGGCTAACAGCCAGGGCCTCAACCCTTTTACTGTTCCGATTCCTACAGTCTTGGATTTTTTGTCCATGATATTTCAACAAGGGGCCAGTGCATCAATGGTGAAAGTACAGTTGGCAGCAATATCCCATTTTCATGTGGGAGACGGGTTAGGGTCCTTAGCATCTACAAAATTGTGTAAGACATTCTTGCGTGGCGTTTTTCTTCTCAAGCCACCTGTGAAATCCGTGACTCCCCCTTGGGACTTAACCTTTGTTCTGCAAGCCTTAACGAAACCTCCTTTTGAGCCTGCAGCTTCTGTACCTCTTAAATTTCTGTCCTGGAAAACAGCATTCTTGGTAGCCATAACTTCTGCTAAAAGGGTTTCAGAGCTCCAAGCTTTGTGTATGAAACCTCCCTACCTTATTTTTCACAATGACAGAGTGTCTCTCAGGACTAACCTGTCCTTTTTACCAAAAGTGGCATCTGTGGCAAATATCAATCAGACTGTCAATCTGCCAGTGTTTTTCAAGAATTTTCAAAATAAGGGAGAATACATGTTGCATATACTAGATGTACATAGACAGTTGCGTTTTTACCTGCACAGGACCAAAGACGTTCGTAAGGCTGATCAACTGTTCGTGTCCTTTGCTCCTCCAACCATGGGGAAACCTATCTCCAAAATGACGCTGGCTAATTGGATTTGTCAATGTATTTCTCAGGTTTACAAGGCATCGGGCAAAACAACTCCATTAAAAATTCGTGCACATTCCACACGGTCCATCGCAACTTCTGCAGCCTTCTGGTCCAGGATGCCGTTGGACGACATATGTTCAGCAGCCACCTGGTCTTCTTCTCATACGTTTATTTCTCATTATAAGCTGGACATGATATCTAGAAGCAGGGCGTCCTTTGGCTCCGCGGTGCTTCGGAATATTCTTCCATAGGCCACCCAGGTTCTTTGTTTAGGTAGCTGGGGACTCTGTCCCACAGGTTGCAGAACAAATGAAGTAGCTACTTCAGATTTAGAAGTTATGTACTCACCATAACGTTCCATCTGAGTAGGTACTTCATTTGTCTGCAACCATCCCCCCCGCCATCCCCCTAACCTGTATCGGGTTTCTAGAATCATATCTGATTCTTTGAGAATAACTGAACCTGTTTTATTGTACAGGTTTATCAGGTGATACAGCAAAACCGATCTGAGGTAGTGTGGTGGTGATGGGATTATGGGTAGAGGGGAGGAGCTAGGAGCTCGGATCTTGAAGCTTGGAAAGCTGCCGGTCGGATCCGAGACCCACAGGTTGCAGACAAATGAAGTACCTACTCAGATGGAATGTTATGGTGAGTACATAACTTCTAATTATACAACGACCCCCCATTAATATTCCAAAACGTGCACGCTGATTGGTCAGCATGCACATTGTAAATCAGACTTAAACTAATGAAAAAAGGTCCGGTCGCCCGGACTTTTTCCATTAGTACAAGTCGTTTTTTTTATTAAAGCAACGGAGAAAGCAAGATCTCCGTTGCTTTTTAGAAAGTGTCTCGCTATATAAAGGAGTTTAATATAGCAAGACAGCTTTAAAAAAGCAATGGAGAAAGGAAGATCTCCGTTGCTTTTTTTAAAGCTGCCTTGCTATGTTGAACTCCTTTAACATAACGAGACACTTTCTAAAGCAATGGAGAAAGCAAGATCTCCGTTGCTTTTTAGAAAGTGTCCCGCTATGTTAAAGGAGTTTAACATAGCGAGACAGCTTTAAAAAAAGCACTGTTGCTTTTTTAAAGCTGTCTCATTATGTAGACACTTTCTAAAGCAATGGAGAAAGCAAGATCTCCGTTGCTTTTTAGAAAGTGTCTCGCTATGTTAAAGGAGTTTAACATAGCGAGACAGCTTTAAAAAAAGCACTGTTGCTTTTTTAAAGCTGTCTCATTATGTTAAACTCCTTTAACATGGCGAGACACTTTCTAAAAAGCAACGGAGATGTAGCTTTCTCCGTTGCTTCCACCCACAGCTCTGATGTACAGCGTAAGCATGCACAGTACATCAGAACTGCCGCAGAATACCAGACAGCTGCGGAAGGGCAGCAAGGAGACATTATACAATGCCATTATTTAAGAAAACGAAGTATTTCTTTCTTAAATAATGTCATTGTATAATAGCAATAACCCACTTCTGGGTGTGGGTAATGCTGGATTTACCCACTGTTGTCTTTGTTTGGCCATTCGGGCTTCACCCTCGTGACCAAACCACGCCAACCATGGGTAAATCCAGCATTACCTACACCCAGGCGTGGGTTATTGCTAAATTATACAATGACCCCCCCATTAATATTCCAAAATGTGCACGCTGATTGGTCAGCGTGCACGTTGTAAATCAGACTTATACTTATGGAAAAAGGTCCGGGGACTTTTTCCATTAGTGTAAGCCTTTTTTACAGGAACGGAGAAAGCAAGATCTCCGTTGCTTTTTAGACACTGTCTCGTTATGTTAAAGGAGTTTAACATAGCGAGACAGTTTTAAAAAAAGTAACGGAGATCTTCCTTTCTCCGTTGCTTTTTTTAAAGTTGTCTTGCTATGTTAAATGGGTTTAACATAGTGACACAGCTTTAAAAAAGCAATGGAGATCCTCAGTTACTTTTTTTAAAGCTGTCTCGCTATGTTAAACTCCTTTAACATACCAAGACACTTTGTAAAAAGCAACGGAGATCATGCTTTCTCTGTTGCTTCCACCCACAGCTCTGATGTACTGCGTAAGCATACGCATGCGCAGTACATTAGAACTTCCGCAAAATACCAGACAGCTGTGGAAGGGCAGCAAGGAGGCATTATACAATGCCATTATTTAAGAAAAGTAAGTATTTTTTTTCTTAAATAATGTCATTGTATAATAGCAATAACCCACTTCTGGGTATGGGTAATGCTGGATTTACCCACGGTTGTCTTTGTTTGGCAACACAGACTTTGCCCTCGTGGCCAAACCATACCAACCGTGGGTAAATCCAGCATTACCCACACCCAGGCGTGGGTTATTGCTAAAGTATTGCACAGGAGTGCATGCATATACACACACACAAAGCAGTGCAGTAGTATTCATAATTTTGTATTCTTTCTTCCCAATTTAAAAAATAATTCCATTGTGATTTAAAAAATAATTCCATTGTGATAGTAAAGTAGCACAGTACTTAGAAACATAAAAATACACGAATAATGGAAAAATAAAATAAAACTGTTGGGGAGTTCATGCCAACTTTACCACAAGTGTGACAAACTGAGACACACTTGGGAGTACAGAAAAGTTAGTAAATGTCTCACCTTCTGCATTTTTATGCTGAGTACTGCCACAGTCCAATACTTTTTTCTTCTTGCTGCCAGCCTCAATTGATTTCACTGCCCACAACACAGTCCATCGAGTCTCCTGCCACAGCTTGTCCCACCCCATTTCTCCTCATTTGCTGTCTAGCCCTGCTGGTGTCAGAACCCACAAGTCAGTTATCTTCTAATGATGTTGTTGACCATGCTTGCTGCTGAATTTAGTAACATGGGTAGCATGAGTGATACACAATGGCACTCTAAAAGTTTTTTGACTGGTTTTCATACTGTACCCTTTTTCACTGTTTGAAGTACAGTATTTTTAAATTATGCAAGTAAGGAGAATTTTTGCTGTTGCTAAGCATATTTCAACGTGTGCAGAGAACTGGCAGGATGTTCTAAATTCAGTCCTAGATGATGATAAAAGAACTTGTCAGATTCTGAACATATAGGTAGGTTTTAGGTGCATGGTTGTTATGTATTTTTACGTTCTGTATTTTATTTGTTAACAGTACAAGAGGGCTAGTACATGTATCCTTCCCAGCCAAAAGGGAAAAACACATTCATTGTGTATGTGTGTTTTTGTGTGTATAGGAGAAAGAGAGAGAAAGTACATGCACAATAATAGATGTAGTTAGAGATATAGACACTCTTAACTATGGTGTAGTCAACCTGCTTGTTTTTGTGAAGTGAGAGTAAACTTGAGTACAGCAAAGGAATACAGTATGCATTTAGGTCCGTGTAAGCACTATAATTTGAAATGTTTGTTTAGTCTAAACTGTGAGATGGGCCTTTTTAAAACCCCATGCATGATTCTAGTTCATGTACCTGACCCAACCTGTTAGTGTTTATGGACTTGTAAAACATTTGATAACACCCTCCAAAAATTTGCTTATATTCTGCAGTCATTGCAAAATAAACTTCTTATATTAATATATTACTTGTTGCTGTCAAGTCATACCCAACACCTGTCAGTTTTCTTCAACCTTGTCATTTGTGACAGTGCACATGCTATATAGTTTCTGGACTGGCACCCCATTCCAAAACATATACTTCTATTACAAATGTATCTGTTTTCTCTGACATTGGAAACATTATCATCTTCCTATTCCATTCCTACAACTTTCCCAGTGTGTGTGTGTGTGTGTGTGTGTGTGTGTGTGTGTGTGTGTGTGTGTGTGTGTGTGTGTGTGTGTGTGTGTGTGTGTGTGTGTGTGTTTTCTCCTCTCTTTCTCCCTAGGCAAAAAATGGAATTTGCTCCCTTCTGCACTGAGGACATTGTCAAACTGAGACAACTTCAAAACTCAGCTTTTCTCCTACCTGTCCTCCAAATGGAAATGTAACTGTATTCTCCCCACCTAGATCCCTTTAAGCAAAAGCCCCTGGGAGGATTTCGCCCTGTATTCCTAAGCTCCTAACAGCTCACATTAGCCTTCCACGTATTTTTCCCCTTACGATATCTTGCACTATGCAAATATTGTAAATAGTTTTTCACTTAAAAGGTGTGAATTTTATGTAAATGATTATGTACGTCATATTCTGTATGACACTTTCTCTTGCTATGAGCAGTATTGTTTTTGCTGTGTATTGAATTTTTATGCATTTGTACTTGTACTCTCAAAACCTTAATTTTAGATTGTTTTTCTTTACTGTAGTCTGCATTATGGAGCTTTTCCCCTGGGCTTCCACTGAAAACGGGCTGTCAGAGCCCAGTAGAGTTCCCAAACTGGAAATAAAAATAAAATAATAAATATATATATATATATATATATATATATATATATATATCTATGGGTCTGTGTTGTATTATTGAAAATACGGTTCATTGAACCGTATTTCCGATAATACACTTCCGCGAAAGTGCATTATATCGAAAATGCACTTTCGCAGAGCAAAAACAGTAAAATGTAAAAAAAAAAAAAAAAGGCAATCTAAACAGTATTATGCGGGGGGGGGGTCAAGCCCCCCTGCACCCCTCCCACACCCTCCTACTTTATTATTCTCACTCCGAGATCACACTACAGTGGGGAAAAGGGAATATTCCATTATCCCCACTGTACCACAATCTCAACTGGAGTTTCCTTAGTTGTACATCAACAGTATACGTTGATGTACAACTAACTGTACATGCAAACTGCATGTTTTTTTTTTTCTTTAGCAAAAGTGCATTTTTGACAAAATGCACCTTCGCTAAATGACAGAACAAATAGGACCCATATACATATATATATATATATATATATACACACACACACACACACACACACACACACACACACACACACACACACACACACACACACTACAGTTGTAAATGAAATTCAACAGCCTATGTGTCAATAGGGCTGCCTTGTATCTTTGTAAGCTATACAACGCATGTAAGTGCAATGACCACTGCACTTATATTTTGTCAAGTGTTTTTACTTTATATTTTGCCAAATATTTTTAATTTGTGGAGCTTTTCTCCGCAGGCCCCCACTGAAAATGGGATGTGTTGTTGTCCTATCTCACTTTTATTCTTACCAGGATGGGTTCAGATCCGATCCAGGGATCCAACTTGGCCTTTATATACAAGCTCGAGGTCTTCCACTAGCTTGTGGTTAAACCCTACCCCAGCATGCCCCAGGAAAGGTCCCCCAATCTCATTTGCCGCTAAACAAGATTGGGTGCTCGTTCTACTAGCTCTGGCTAAGTAAAACATTTCTACTATTCTCTGTTGCATAAAAGTTGCTTATTCTCTTTGTTAATTGTTTAAAATTAATAATTTTTTGGTATTCCTCTGCCTTTTGTGTTTTTTTCTGCTGTTGGCTGTCGTCTTTGATTATGCCTTGTTTTCCCTATCCCAGTTCTTTCTTTAAAACTTTATTTAGCCCTTTTAAGTTAGAGACCTCTCTCTCTCTCTCTCTGGTTGTTATTTCCCTTCTGCTTGTTATTTCTATTCATATAGTCAGTTTGTTTGAGTTAGAGAACTGCTACCCCCTTAGCTTATTTAAGTTAGAGGGCTTTCTCCTTTCCCTATCCCTTTCCATCTCCTGGGCATAGCCCGTTTAAGCTAGAGGGCTTTGCCCTCCCTTCAGTTCTTTAAAAAAATAATAATAAAAAAAAATGTGTGTATGTATATATAAGATTTAAAAAAATGCGAGAAATGTGGACAAAAATTGTTATTGACTGATACACACACAATTTGTGTAGATTGTCTTGGAACCGTCCATCTCCAGGAGTCTTGCTCTGTCATTCCTTTAACCACAGAGCACTCCTGGAGAGGAAAAACAAATTAATATTGAAAGGACTGTTAAAAACACCCATCTCAGAGGCAATACAAGCTGGGTTTACAAAAATCTGACAAATTTCCTTCTGCAAAATCTGAGAAGAGATCTTCCCCTTCCAGTGCTCCATCGGAGCAATCAAAAAAGATTGTAAAAACGTCGACAGACCTACAGCCCAGGCGTCATCTGTCTCAGTGTCATTAGAATTTGAGATTTGGAGCTGGTTGCCAGTCTTGGAGCTGTTCTCTCCGACCCTAAGGTCACCAATTTTACAGCCTACCAAGTCTCCAGCTCCCTCAACTCAGTCGTCCAGGAGCTTATCAGATGACGATGTGGATCAAGTGGTACAGAGGCTATTAAGGATACCAGCACTGGCCAAGTTGTTATTGGATCCAACCCCAAGGGCTTCGGATTCAACCACATCCTCCTCTTCTGTGCTAATTCCTCCTCTGATCCAACCACGGACTTCGGAGCAGGAATGTCCGGAGCTGATAATGGTGGAAACATCGGATCCGAGACCTATTTCAGGATCTTCGGAGCCAACAATTGTTCCAACGTCCTCTGCTTCATCAGAACCGGAGGAGTGTAGGGGCCGATGCTCTCCGGTCAGGTCTGGGGAGGCAAGTCTGATCCAACTTTGTCTCTCAGGGCATTGGCTCTAGTAGGCTCTGTTACTACATCGGCCTCGAGCTCATCGTCCTTGATTCTGGGGATTTCCTTGATCTGTTCGGATCCAGGGACTTCCTCGGATCAGGAGCGGGGGGGGGCTTTTTAGGTGATGAGGAGAGTACTGTCACCACAGGCAGTTCCGCTGTCATCTCTGGACGTTCTTCCCCCAAAAGCACTGGTGTCTGCCTCTATGTCCTCGCTTTCACAGGGATGCAGAGATCCTAAACCTCAGGATCCCTCACAGTGCACCCCCCACCACTCTTCTGAAACCTCCCCAAAGTACCCCTCTGAGGAGGTCCCTCGGAAGAGATTATGCAAGAGGAAGTACTTAGACTCCCCAGAGGAGTCCGTCACTTCCGATAAGGACCTCGATGAAGCTGAAGGGTCCCCGCTGTTGCCTCCTGATGATGTCTCATTTGGAGACATCCTAGAAATACTTAAGCAGAGAGGCGGCTGGAAGTCCACTAACCCTTCGGCAGAGGAGTCCATATACCTGATGGCCTTTGAATCTCACCCTTCCACCTGTTGGGTGTTGCCACCTTTCAATGAGCTTTTGGACCTAGTTTCTCGGAAGGTGTGGGAGTCTCCAGATTCAGTGGAACCTGTTCTTAGGAGGCCAAATAATTTTATCACATCCCCAGCAGACAAACCTTTTCTAACTAAAGTAGTCTCTGTAGATGCCATGGTGCTGGTGGCAGCCACCAAGATGGAACTCTGAGACATCTTCTATTCATCCGCTGAACGAGGAGTCTCATACGATGGACAGATGTAGAAGGCACATTTTTTTTTCGGCGACTTTTGCTCTCAGAGTGCTGAATTACCTAACCCATTTTACTGGATTGCAGAAAGACCTCCTAAAAGAATTAGGAGATACTCTCCAAGGTTCAGTAGTTGAAGGGGTTTCTGCTAAAGTTTCCTCACAGCTCTCTTAACTTAAATTCAGTAGTCAACTCCTCCATGAGACAGATCTCTTATGCAGCAGATGGAGCGAGTAGAGCAGCAGGTACAGGAATTTCCCTAAAGAGACATTCTTGGATGCGCCTGTGTGATTTCGTGGAACCCTTTAAATCTCCCTTTGTGACTGCCCCACTCAGTGGCTCATCTCTGTTTGGACCCAAAGTCAAAGGCACACTGACCAGGTGTGAACAAGAAGGAAAGACTCTGTTTGCCGTAGGAGTCTGTTTTTCCCTACTTACCAGACCGTATACCAAATGTCAAAAGGGAAGTGGAAAAAAATGGTTTCAAAAATCTCAAAGAGCTTTCCAGGACACATGTGGTGAACCTTCCCCCAGGGGCAGAGGGGAAAGTGGTAATAGAAGACACCGTCCACATGGCAGAGGGGGTCCGCAGAATCAGGGCAACTGAGAATCTTTCTTTGGTAAGCCCTTTCAGCACTCCTGAAAGAAGGCCCCATCTGTCCATCTCTGGAGGCAGTCAGAGGCCACTTATCTTTGTACCCAGAGGCCTGCCAACAAATAACAAAAGACAGATGGGTACAAAGCATCATATCCAGAGGTTACTGCATTCCCTTTTCCTTCCCCATTCCAAACATGAAAAAGATGCCAGACATTCTACCCATTCGAAGGGAAAAGGCAACATTAAAAATTCAAAAGTTGGTAGACAAAAGAGTCATCCAAACAGTCCCCACAGACCAATGAGGATTTGAAACTTACTCAAGATTCTTTTTAGTTCCAAAAAAAACAAGGGACTGGAGACCAGTTCTGGATCTCAGCAATCTCAGCAAATCAGTAAAAAAGTCCAGGTTCTGGATGGTAACACTGCACTCAGTGCTCCCTTTTCTGGGACAAGACAATTGGATGTGCTCGATAGACCTCCGGGATGCATACTACCACATAAAAATGGACAGGCGATCCCGGAGACACCTCCGCTTTCTGCTGGGAGCCAGTCAGTACCAGTTTTGAGCTCTGCCCTTTGGTCTCACTACAACCCCCAGAGTGTTCGCCAAATGTATGACAGTAGTCGCGGCTCACCTGAGATGCCTAGGTTTCCCGGTGTTTCCATACTTAGACAACTGGCTCCTAACCGCCATCACCAAGCATTTACTACTAAAAGCAAGAGACAACACCTTGCAGTTCTGCTGTCAACTAGGAATTACAATAAACTATGAGAAATCTGCCTTGCAGCCTTCTCAGCATGTCATATTTATAGGAGCAGAATTAGATTAAAAAAACATGATGGCCAGACTTCCTCAAGAAAGAGTTCAAGTCCTACGACTTCAGGTGTTAAGAAGTCTTCTTTCAATGAAGAAAGCGCAAGCAAGAATAGTGCTAAAAGTTTTGGGTACAATGGCAGCAGCAATAAGTCTGATCACTTTAGCATGTCTACACGAGAATTCTGCATTGGTTACTTGTCCACTCACTGGTCGATGCAGGAATTGCCGATGTCCCACAAAATAATAACAGAAACTTGCAAAAAAGACCTTCGCTGATGGCTTTACTCCACACATGTGAAGCTAGGGCGACTGTTGATACTTCCCCAACCACTGGCTGCAGTGACCATGGACACTTCTCAGAGCAGGGGGAGGGTGGCGTTATCTGGGAAAGACAGGCCAAGGAACCTGGCAGGATCATGAGGCCCATTTGCACATCATTGTCCTAGAAATGACAGCAGTGCTTCTAGCATTGCAAGCATTCCAGAACTCTCCTCCACTGGGAAATGTACAATACAAGTCAGTTGTATGGTACATAAACAAAAAAGGAGGAACCAGATCTTACCCCCTTTGTCGAGAGGTCCTGAGAGTATGGCAGTGGGTGACTTCTTCCCAACATTTTCTGATAACAGTGCCCATCCCGGGGGAAATCCAATGTTGTAGCGGACAGACTCAGCAGAGCGATTCTGTTGCCTCAAGAGTGGCCCCTAAAACAGGAGGTAGTGGAAACCTTTTCCTCAAATGGGGCCACCCTTGCTGCAACCTTTTTGTGACATCCATGAATGCCAAATGCAGCAACTACTTTGCCCTTATCTACCCCCGGGGGAATCACCAAGGGAGCTAATTGCTTGGGAAGGGACTTGATACTCATCGCCCCATACTGGCCTCGTCAAATCTGGTTCCTCTTCGGGAGCAGCCTTGTATTCTGGACCCAATTTATGACCTTCTGACTCTTGCATCAGGAATGCTCCATCCCTCCCTCTGGACCCTCAAATTGACAGCTTGGCTGCTTAGATTCCAACCATAGCCAGGTTTCCTAACCCTTCTTCATCAGTGAAACACATTCTAATTTCTTCCCATAAGGCTTCAACAAGAAAGATATATAGAAGTAAATGGAAAATATTCTGTATATGGGCTTCTTGTAATCACATCAATCCGTTTACTACTCCAGTCAACTCCATTCTAAAATTCTTGACAAAATTATTAAACTAGGGTGCAGCTGCAGCTACTGTTAGAGTTCATCTAGCAGAGATTTCTAGTTTTCCTATTGGTGAATCTGACCTCATTGTTATGTCTCATAGGCTATTCAAGATGTTTCTCAAAGGTACTTTATTACTACAATCACCTATCAGAGACCACCCCCTGCACCATGGGACTTAAATTTCATCCTGTCTCGTTTATTTTTTTCCCCTTTTAAGCCAGCATCATCTTGCAAACTCAAGGTTTTGACATAAAAAACTCTTCTTTTGATAACTATTACTTCTGCTAGGAGAGTGTCAGAACTGCAAGCCTTGTCAATAAAGCCCCCTTACTTGCTTTTCCACAGAGACAGGGTTTCCTTATGAACAAACTCCTCCTTTTTGCCAAAAGTATGTTCAGACTCAAGTTTGAACCAATCTATAGAGCTACCAGTCTTTTACCCACATTACGAGAATAAGGCATAATACATGATCTGAAGTAGGAACTTCATTTGTCAGCAACCTGTGGGTCTTGGATCTGATATCGGATCCGAGCCGGCAACTTGTTTCATAGCTAATGGATCCGAGCTCCTAGCTCCTCCCCTCACCCATAATCCCCTGCCAACCCTCCATGACCTCAGATCTAGTTTGCCGCGCTTGTGGATGGCTGGATTCCTTTGAGCTCTAGCGAAATCGTCAGTTAAGTGTCTTTTGAGTCAACTTTTCTCTCAGTTAATTTTAAAAAAAAGTGTGTAAGAGTCAGGTTCCCTGTAATTTTTATTTTTTTTACATAATTTTCCCTCCCTTCGCTGGTCGTTAGTGAGTGTGTGTGTGTGTGTGCGTTTGTGTTTGTGTTTTTGGGGCCTGTGTGTTTGTGTAGCACTCCTTTTTCTTCAAAGTATGGCTGAGGCCCCAAAAGCCATTTTTTCTAAATGTACCGAGTGTGGCCATAAGCTCTCCCCTGCTGATGGCCACACTCGGTGCGTTCGGTGCCTTGGGGTTGAACACCTCTCCTCAGGCTGTAATTTGTGCAGCGTTCAACCCTAGGGTACTGAAAGAGCGGAAGTCGAAGCTGGTCCTGGCGGGACTTTTGCCCCCGGACTCGCCTTCAGCCTCCGCTGCTCCCGTGGCACTAACACAGGCTGTGGTCATTGCCACTCCTGCCCTCTTCCACCGGCCGGGACTCAAACTCCCGCTAAAGCGCCGGAGGACAGGGAGGCTAGGATAGAGAAACGGAGGGAGAGGCACCACAAATGGCGGGCCGAGGCCTCCGCTTCGGCCCGCCAGCTAAACGGGCTTCTCCCTCCACTGCTTCTAGGTCTCCTCCTCCTCGGCTCTGATCTCCTTGCTTCTCCCCAGGGCCAGAGGAGGAGGCCTGATCTCCATCGAGGTCATCGAGGCGGCATTCCAGGCCTGCATTGGTGGCCTCGTCGAGATCAACTTTCAACATGTCAGATGCAGACTTGGACCGGATGATGCGAAGATTCATCCAGGCCCAGCTGCAGATGGGAGTGCTCTTGCCTCCCCCCCCTTCGGGGGGGAGCTCGACACCCTTTTTCACTCCACTTGCTCCTTCTCCGACCTGCTACCCGAGTTCGGAGCCGAGCAGCATCGGAGCCGGGGGTGAGTCGGTGCCGGCAGTACTTGTTACTTCGGATCCGACCCTGCCCTCAAATCTGTCGGATCCGACCTCTCGGAGCCGTGGCCCGAGCTTCGGATCCGAGGGATTCAGTGTGCCTTTGGCTCCGTCCAGGTCGGAGCACACTGGTCCTTCGGATCCGATGGTCTCGGCGCCGACTCCAATCCCTTAATCGGATCCGAGTGGGAGCCGGCTCTCGGAGCCCAGGGAGAGCGGTTCCCCCTCGTCCTTCGATGTAGTGGAGAGGGCTCTGTCGAGAGCATCCGGTCCCTCGGCCCTTGTCTCGGCTCCACCCTGCACTCCCTCTCTGCTGGGCCAGGCTTCCATCACCTGGCCTCAGGGACAGCCTGCTTCAATGTCCCAGGTTGTTCCATTGGAACAGGATGTTGCTGGCGAGACCTCCTCGGACAGCCCCCCCCGAGGAAGTGCCTCGCAAGCACAAGTGCAAGAGGAGGCACGTGGACTCCCCTGAGTCCTTAACTGAGGACACGGACTTGGATGAAGGGGAAGGCTCCCCAAGATCACCCCCTGAGGATGTCTCCTTTGGAGACATCATGGATATGCTGAGGATCAGAGGTGGGTGGTCTGCCCCCAAGGCTTCATCCGACGAGTCCGTGTTTCTGGAGGCATTCGACGCAGGCCTGTCTACCTCTTAGGTGTCCCCTCCGGCCGACCCCTTGGTGGACCTTATTACCACCAGGGCGTGGAAGGACCCGGACACCGTGGAGCCAATCCCCAAACGCCCAGACAGGATACTAAGCCCCCCCGCAGACCGGTCACACTGGAGCAAGGGTCCCCCCGTAGATGCCATGTTGACGGCGGCAGCCACGAAGAGGGAACTAGCTCAGGAGAGCCCCTCAGTCCATCCACCGAGCAAGGAGTCCCGCTTGATGGACCGCTTAGGAAAGCGAGTTTTTAGTTCAGCGACCTTTTCGGTAAGGTCTCTGAACTATATGGCACGTGTCATCAGGATGCAGCAGGATCTTATCAAAAAATACGCTGCCTCCCCCCCTGAGTCCATGTCGGAGGAGGACAAACAGTTGTACTCCACCCGAATGGCCACTCTGAGATCCATTTCAAATACCTCTATGCGGCTATTGTCCCACGCCACCGAGGGAGCCGCTAGAGCTAGCGGAGCAGGTCTAGTCATGAGATGTCAGGCCTGGCTCCGTCATTGTGACTTTGTGGAGCCCTTTAAAGCATCCTTTGCGAACGCCCCTTTCGATGGTTCTGCCCTGTTTGGCAAAACGGTTTGCGAGACACTTGTCCAGAGCGAGAAGGACGGGAAGACATTGTCTGCCGTCGGAGTCCGCTTCTCTGCTCCCCAGCGGTCCTTTTCGAAGAACCAAAAGGGTCAGAAGAAGATGTGGTTCCGGAAATCGCAACATTCCCAACCTGCTCCGGACAACCAGTCCTTCCGTGGCAGAGGAGGACAGGGAGGACGCCGCCCCAGGGGCAGAGGGGCTCCGAGGAACTTTGGGTCCAGAGAACCTTTCTCTGACCGGCCCACGCAGCAGCCCTGAAGGGTTGCCCGACTGCTCCACTCTGGAGGCAGTCAGGGCGCTCCGGAGCACCTAGCGGCATGGGAGTCCATCACGACAGACCGCTGGGTGCTTTGAATTATATCCAGAGGATACAAAATCCCATTACTTCATGTCCCCAAATTCAAGAACCTCCCCGATGTACCACCCGATCAGAGGGAGGCTGCAGCCACAGAGATTCAGTAGCTGCTAAGAAAAAGAGCCATCCAGCCCGTCCCCCAAGACCAGCTCGGATTAGGGTTCTACTCCAGGTTCTTTTTGGTGCCAAAAAAGACGGGGGACTTGAGACCGATACTAGACCTGTCCCGTTTGAACCTGCCGGTAACCAAGGAAAAATTCCGAATGGTCACTCTTCAACCTATTCTTCCCTTTCTAAGGGAGAATGATTGGATGTGCTCTATAGACCTCAAGGATGCGTACTACCACATTCTAATGGACAGACGATCCAGGAGGTTCCTCCGCTTCCGGCTGGGAGCCAGTCACTACCAGTTCAGGGTCCTTCCCTTTGGCTTCACCACAGCCCCCAGGGTGTTCACCAAGGTATTAGCAGTGATTGCAGCCCACCTGAGACTCCAGGGAATACAGGTATTTCCATACCTGGATGACTGGCTCCTGACCGCCCCAAAAAGGCATCTACTTTGCTCAGCCAGAGATTTCTTTCTCCGCCTAGCCCCCCAGTTAGGCATCACCATCAATGCAGACAAATCCTTTCTGGCCCCGACACAAGTCATAGAATTCTAGGAGCCAGAATAGACACCAGAGATCTACGAGCCTTCCTGACGTCGGAACGACTACGGAATTTGCAACTTCATGTGCGGGCCATCCTCCAATCAGAGACTCCACCGGCAGAATTGGTCCTGAGGGCGCTGGGCTCCATGGCGGCAGCGATAACGCTCCTTCCATGCGCCCATCTGAACATGCAGGTACTGCAGTGGACCCTTCTAGTACAATGGTCCTTTCTGTCTTTTCCTCTCCATCACCCCATTGCTATCAGCAAGGCTTGCAGGAGGGCTCTATTATGGTGGCTCCATGCTCCGGACCTCCATACGGGCCGACCCTTCTGCACCTCTCCCCCTCTCGCCACGGTGACCACGGACGCCTCCCACCTCGGGTGGGGGGGGGGCATTATTCAGGCAGGACCGTCCAAGGCACATGGAATGATACAGAGACCTCCCTGCATATCAACGTTCTGGAGATGAGAGCGGTGCTGTACTCGTTGCAAGCACTTCAGAATCTCCTCCCCGTAGGAACGATTGCAATTCAGTCGGACAAAATGTCAGTTGTCTGCTACATCAACAAACGGGGGAACCAGGTCTTACCCTCTATGCCGCAAAGCCATGAGAGTGTGGGAATGGGCGATTTCCACCAACCACTTTCTGATTGCAACGCACATTCCGGGGCAGGCCAACATCCTAGTGGACAAACTCAGCCGCATCCTTCTTACCCCGTACGAGTAGTCTCTCAACCCACTAGTAGCAAAGCAGATATTCGCAATATGGGGGCAACCCTGCTGCCATCTTTTTGCCTCTCCCTCAAACACCAAATGCAGCAATTTCTTCGCTCTGATTCCCCCTCCAGGGGAAACCCCAAGAGACGCTCCGATGCATGCTTGGCCACCCGGTCTACTTTATGCCTATCCTCCTCTACCCCTGATGCTGCAGCTCTTACAGAAAGCCTCGCGGTTGGGGAGTAGGATGATCCTCATTGCCCCATTCTGGCCTCGGCAAATTTGGTTCCCTTACCTGTGGTCTCACCTAGTGAATCCCCCTTGGATTCTGGATCCCAGTCCGGATCTAATCTCCCATCCGTCGGACTTACCGACCCCAAATCTGGACAATCTGAAGCTGACGGCTTGGTTGCTCCATTTCCACTCCTAGTTAGGACTCCCGGTATCTCTTCACCAGTTAAAGCCATCCTCGTGGCAGCACATAAGCCTTCCACCAGGAAAGTGTACTGCAGTAAATGGAAACGTTTCTCCGTCTGGGTGGAGCATCATAATCTAGATCCCTTTACGGCTCCTCTTCCATCCATATTAGACTTCCTAACCGAACTTTTTCAGGAAGGCGCTAGTTGCTCAACTGTCAAAGTGCAATTGGCTGCCATCTCCAATTAGCATGTGGGACATGACACAGGGCCCTTGATGTCGGCCAAATTGTGTAAAACTTTTCTCAAGGGCACCTTTTTGCTTAGACCCCCTATAAAAGAAGCTATACCACCTTGGGATCTTTCACTAGTTCTTCAAGCCCTGACTGCTCCACCTTTTGAACCTGCTGATTCAGTAGATCTCAAATACTTGTCCTGGAAAACAGCATTCCTTGTAGTCATTACTTCAGCTAAAAGAGTTTCGGAGCTTCAAGCTCTTTCTGTGAAACCTCCTTACTTGATCTTTCATCCGGACAGAATGTACCTCAGGACCAATCCCTCCTTCCTTCCCAAAATAGCATCAGAAACCAATATAAATCAATCCATAAATCTACCAGTCTTCTTTCCTAAATGTCAGAATAAAGGAGAGTACAAGCTGCATTCATTAGATGTTCATAGGCAGCTGCGTTTTTATACTCATAGAACAGCTGGTCACAGGCAATCCAACCAACTGTTCATTTCCTTTGCCAAATTTAATTTGGGGAAAGCAGTATCAAAAATCTCTCTGTCACGCTGGATTTCCTAATGTATCCTGTTAGCGTACCAAGCTTCTGGGAGACCCGCACCTGAAGGAGTTCGTGCACATTCCACTCGTTCCATCTCTACTTCTGCCGCCTTCAAATCTAGAGTTCCATTGGATGATATTTGTTCGGCAGCCACTTGGGCCTCATCTCATACCTTTATTAACCACTACAAACTGGACGTGATTTCTAGAGGGAGAGCATCCTTTGGCTCTGTGGTGCTCCACAATATCCTTCCATGATGGCCACCCAAGATTCAGGTAGCTGGGGACTCTGTCCCACAGGTTGCTGACAAATGAAGTCCCTACTTCAGATTAAGAAGTTATGTACTCACCATAACGTTCCATCTGAGTAGGTGACTTCTTTTGTCTGCAACCATCCCCCCCTCCTTCCCCCTGGCCTTCAGTGGATCTATGCAAGTTGGTATACCCTTTTTGGGTACATATGGAGAGGCAAACTTGATCTGATGTCATGGAGGGTTGGCAGGGGATTATGGGTGAGGGGAGGAGCTAGGAGCTCGGATCCATTAGCTATGAAACAAGGTGCCGGCTCGGATCCGATGTCAGATCCAAGACCCACAGGTTGCAGACAAATGAAGCCACCTACTCAGATGGAACGTTATGGTGAGTACATAACTTCTTATTACATCAACTGGATGTGCATAGACAATTACGTTTCTACTTACACAGGACAAAGAACTTTAGAAAATCTGACCAGCTATTTATATCTTTTTCATATTCAAAGAAAGGTACTCCAGTCTCTAGAGTGACACTTTCAAAATGGCTTTCAGATTGCATAACCTTCTTTTATAAATCTCAAAACAGAGATCTCCCAAATAGAGTTAAAGCCACTCTGCAAGAGCCATTACAACCTCTTCCGCCTTTTTGGCTAGACTTCCAATTGATACCATTTGTGCTGCGGCAACATGGGCAAAACCACATACCTTTATAACTCATTACAAAGTCGATTTAGCCTCCAGGAACAGGGCCTCCTTTGGTTCCACGATTCTGAATAATATTCTCCCTTGAGCCACCCAAGAAAGATGGTGCTAGGGACGCTGTCCCATCCTGGTAAGAATGAAGGTGAGCTATGAAAGTTATGTACTCACCATAACGTTCCATGTGTGTTGCCCATCTTCGCCTTCATTCTTACATCCCACCCTCCTTCCCCCAGCCATTTTTACTGCTAGAAGACTGAGTTGGTACAATTTGATATCATTATTCTCTGGCCATCTTTATTGCTCTCTGAATTATTAAACTGCCCTTATCTTTTCGTACTGTTATCACTGCAAACAAGATCCGGGGAGCTTTCCTGATGCATGCTGGGATAGGGTTTAACCACGAGCTATGGGAAGACCTTAATCTTGTAAATAAAGGGCAAGTCAGATCCAAAGATCAGATTCGAACCCATCCTGGTAAGAATGAAGGTGAAGATGGACAACACACATGGAAAGTTATGGTGAGTCCATAACATATTTTTCCTGACCCAGTCGGACTTTACCAAATGTCAAATAAATAAGAAATAAAAAAATATATATATATATATATATATACATATATATATATATATATATATATATATATATATATATGTGTGTGTGTGTGTGTGTGTGTGTGTGTGTATATATATATATATATATATATATATATATATATATATATATACACACACACACACACACTTATCCATGCAAACACAAATACACACAAACTGGTTCAACACTTAGTGACCCACATCATTTACAGACATGTATACAATTCTACAGATAAATGTGTGTGAGTGTATACATACACATACAGATATAACATGTACTTGTGTTTGTGTTTTCTTGTGTTTGTGTGTGTTGATTTGATTTTTTTTTTTTTACTGTCGGCAGGTAGGTGTATTTGTATTTGTGTGGTGTAGTGTTTTGTTAATATTATGTCCGTGGTTTTAAATTTTGCGGTTTTTAAGTTTCGGCTTTTTAATTTTTCGACTTTATAGTCTCGAAATACTGAAATTCGATATTTAAGTACTTTGCGATTGTCTAGTGAATCTATATACATATGTATATATGTGTGTGTCTGTATATATGCATATCTATATATATATATCTATATATATATATATATATATGTGTGTGTGTGTGTGTGTGTGTATGTATTTATATATATATATCTATATATATATATATATATATATATATATATATATATATATATATATATATATATATATATGTTTACTACCAAAATTGCGACCAACAAAACAAAAACCATTCAATACAACAAAAAACAACACTGAAAATGGAACACTGAACAAGTCAGTATGCCGAATCACATGCCGATTATTCGATTTGGCATTATTCAACATACCGTTTCCCCTGTAACTGTTAGAACAGGAACACTAAACTTTACGTTTTTGCAAGGGGCAAACCCCCGTGCAATCCCCCCACAAATTATAGGTTCATAGGTAGGTACTAGGCTATCTGCCCGAGGGCATTTATAAGTCTAGCCAGAGTGTGTCGGCTTTCGCCACCCCATTGATTAATTAACTGATCCTCTGTCAAGCAGAGCCAATGAAGTGATCCAGGGGTGTATCTTCTGCTACCCATCCACTCATCCAGGTTTTTCTTGAAGAGTGTTAGTGAGGGGCTCTGCCTGATGTAATTTGGAATTTTGTTCCAAAGCATGGGGAGTCTCTGTGACAGGAATCTATCCCTCCAGCATGTTCTATTTATTGTTGTGGCGAGGTTTAGCTCACTAGAGCGTGTGGCTCGCAGTGACTTTGATTTCTTTAGGTGGAGCATGTCCATCAATTCTGAGTTGGACATGGCTTTGTAAGCCAGGCAGAGATCACCTCTGAGTAAGCAATATGCCACTGAGTACAGCTGGAGTTTTTTCAGTCTGGCTGCATAGGACATATGTTTGAGACCAGTAATCCTCTTGGTGAAGTACTTTTGTGGTCTTTCCAGCTGCTGGAAGTGTCTTGTGAGGTACATTCTAAATGGGGCATTGTACTCTATGATGGGTCTAATGAGTGACGAGTAGAGGGGCACTATAACCTCTTTATTTCTAGACGCAAACCCTTTACTAATTAGATGGGCCACTTAGAAGGATTTCCTAACTACTTTGACAATATGATTGTCAAAGGAGAGATTACCATCTACCTGGGTCCCCATATCTCTTATTACCTCTTCTGTATTAAGGGGGCTGCCACCTATGTGGTAATTTGTGGGTATTTTGTTTTTCCCAAACTGGATGACTATGCCTTTTTTGGCATTTAGCTTGAGGCCATGACTTTGACACCAGGTGTCTGTCTCAGTAAGGCCCTTTTGGAGGATGTCCATGTCAGTCGGAGAGTCAATTATGGCTCCCAGTTTGCAGTCATCAGCGAACTTGGTTAGTCATTGTCCTCCTGTGTTTGCTTGTACTTCTGAGAAGTATATGCCGAACAGTAGGGGTCCCAGGACTGAGCCTTGCAGGACACCACTTGTGGCTGGTTTAGAGTCGGACCTGGAGCCCGCTATTCTTACCGTATGAGTTCTGTCTGCCAGTTGGCAACCCATCTCGTGAAGTAGGGATTTATGTTCAGGCTGGTGAGTTTTTCTGTAATACCCGAGTGGGGAATGGCGTTGAAAGCTTTGGCGAGGTCAAGGTAGGCTTTGTGAACCACCTTTCCCTCGTCTATGGCCTTGGTGACTGTCTCGAAGAAGTCAGCCAGGTTTAGTAGACATGATCTGCCCTTAACAAAGCTGAACTGGGCCGGGTCAAGTGTTTGGAGGTTCCCAGTGTCTTTGTTAATGAGCTCCATGATGATGCACTCCATAACCTTGCAGACCAGGCTAGTCAGGCTTATGGGGCAATAGTTACCAGGGTCATTTGTGGCCCCTCCTTTGTGGAGAGGAATAACCATTGTTGTGTGCCATTCTGTGGGCACGTAGCCTGTGGAGAGGCTGAGGTTGAACAGCGTGTTTAGGTGGGGGATTAGTTCGTTCTGTAGTTTGTGCAAGACGCAGCCTGGGACACCATCTGGTCCCATTGACGCTGTTTTTGGCTTTTGAAAGGGCTGTTTTCACCTGTGCGTCTGTGACTTTTGGGACACTACACTTTTCCGGTATTGTTGTGGGCTCTTTTGGAGGTGAGAGGGGGGTGAAGTTTGCACTGAATCTATCTGCCAGGATGTTGGCAATATCAGTAGGTTTGTTATATTTTGTGCTATTTTGCACTAGTTCAGTTTATATCTGCGAATTGCCACTTAGATTCATAACATAGCTAAATAAGGCTTTGTGGTTATCTTTTGAATCCTTGGCTATTTTTCTTTCAAAGTTAGCCTTGGATGATTTCATGAGGGGCATCAGTTTCTTACTGATACTGATCAGGGATGTATTTTCTTGTGATTTGCTGTTTTTCTGAACTAGTTTCCTCCTTCTATTGTATAGCCTGTTTATTGCAGGGGTCCACCAAACTGGTTTCCTCCTCTTAGAGGAGTGAGTCTTGGTTTTGCTAGGGAAGGCATGATCCATGCATCCTTGTAGGTGCTCATAGAGTGTATTTGTAAAGGTTTCTGCATCTTGGGCAGCGTTATCCTTTAGCGTGGGGGCTGTGAAACTTACCACCTCTGTCTTAAGTAAGGTGAAGTTTGCTTTAGAAAAGTTTTTTACTGTGGTTTCCTTAGTTGGGGGTGGTGGTAGGGTGTGGACATCCAGAGTGATTAGTTTATGGTCTGATCTAACCAGTAACAGGTTGACCGGTGTGGAACACCTGTCGCCCATGTTGGTGATGACCAGGTCCAATATGTTTTCACCTCTGGTAGGGGAGTTTACCAGCTGATCCAGGGCGTTTGAGTTGATGAATTCCAGGAAGTGCTCGGCCTGGGAATTTGTACTAGAGTAGTTTTCCCAGTGAATGGTAGGGTAATTGAAATTGCCCAATATCAGAGTGTTTGGTAGGACCTTCATGTTTTCCAGTGTCTCCAGAAAGGTGGATTGGTGGTCCTGGGTCATAGAGGGTGATCTGTAGCAGGCCACAATTTGCACTGCAGATTTGCCCGATGTTAGTTGCACATGGTTGATTTCAGAGGTATCTTGCTGCGCCACTAACCTGGAGGTGTAGGTATCCTTGATGAATATGGATAATCCCCCTCCTTTTGTGTTTTGGTCCGTGTTCTGTAGCCAAAACGTGTGGTATGAGTTGTAGCCCGGTAGTGCTGGGGTGCTCTCTGGAGCCTTGAACGAGGTTTCAGTTACTGCACAGATGTCTACATTCTCCATACTGAGGAGTGCTTTGAGCATGTGCATTTTGAGATTTAAACTCCTGGCGTTGAGTAGCATAACCCTCAGTTTTTTTGTTAATTGTGCTGTTTATGGGGGTGGGTTTGACTTTTGAGCCTTGCCTAAAAAAGGCACGATGAGGGCAGCAAGAGCCTTGGCCAGTATTCAAAAGCCTAGGGGTGACAGGGGCAAGCCTTCTTTTGCGAAGCAATGCGGCTTGTCGAGCATGTCGTCCCAGGTTGACAGACACTGGATCCCCTTTGAATGACACCAGAAGCTTAGCCAATTGTTGAAATTGATCATTTTTTTCTTTATACTGAGGTATCATTCTTGATGAGGGCAGGATGCGCTACTCAGGGTCAGGGTCATACCAGCCTGGGCTACATGATCAGAGAGCTCTTCCATGTCTCTTTTCATGTAGTCCAGGGAGGTACGTCTCAGGTCATTCACACCAACATGAACAATGACAGAGTCATATTTGTACTTGTCCTGGAGTGACCTGAGTGCTTGTGTTATGTGGTGGATTCTGGCTCCCGACAGGCAGCTAACAGTAACCTTCTGCTTGTACAGCCTAGTGAGTGGGACATCAGTGTGCCTGACTGTAGAGTCACCTATTAC